>NW_027254645.1:3206682-3518364 GCF_044704955.1 Pristiophorus japonicus | reverse complement strand
GGAGATTTTCTCGGGGGGAGGGCATAGTGTCCCGGGTGGAGGGGAGAGTGTCTCGGGGGGAGGGGAGAGTGTCCCAAGGGGAGGGGAGGGGAGAGAGTCCCGAGGGGAGGCGAGAGTGTCCCGAGGGGAGGGGAGAGTGTCCCGAGGGCAGGGGAGAAGGTCCCAGGGGGAGGGGAGGGGAGATTATCCTGAGTGGAGGGGAGAGTGTCCCGGGGGGAGGTGACAGTGTCCCGTGGGGAGGGGTGAGTGTCTCGGGGGGAGAGGAGAGTGTCCCGAGGGGAGGGGAGAGTGTCTCGGGGGGAGGGGAGAGTGTCTCGGGGGGAGGGGAGATTGTCTCGGGGGGAGGGGATAGTGTCTCGGGTGGAGGGGAGAGTGTCTCGGGGGGAGGGGAGAGTGTCCCGGGGGGAGGAGAGAGGAGAGAGTCCCGAGGAGAGGCGAGAGTGTCCCAGGGGGCTGGAGGGGAGAGTGTCCCGAGGGGAGGGGAAAGTGTCCCGGGGGGAAGCATGAGTGCCCCAAGGGGAGGGGAGAGTGTCCCGGTGGAAGGGGAGGAGAGAGTGTCCCGAGGGGAGGGGAGAGTGTCCCGAGGGGAGGGGAGAGTGTCCCAGGGGGCTGGAGGGGAGAGTGTCCCGAGGGGAGGGGAGAGTGTCCCGAGGGAAGGGGAGACAGTCCCAGGGGGAGTGGAGGGGAGAGTATCCTGAGTGGAGGGGAGAGTGTCCCAGGGGGAGGTGACAGTGTCCCGTGGGGAGGGGTGAGTGTCTCGGGGGGAGGGGAGAGTGTCCCGAGGGGAGGGGAGAGTGTCTCGGGGGGAGGGGAGATTGTCTCGGGGGGAGGGGATAGTGTCCCGGGGGGAGGGGAGAGTGTCTCGGGGGGTGGGGAGTGTGTCTCGGTGTTAGGGGAAAATGTCTCGGGGGGAGGGGAGAGTGTCTCGGGGGGAGGGGAGAGTGTCTCGGGGGGAGCGGAGAGTGTCTCAGATGGAGCGAAGAGTGTCTCAGGGGGAGGGAAGAGTGTCTCGGGGGGAGGGGAGAGTGTCTCAGCGGGATTGGAGGGGAGTGTGCCTCAGGGGAGGGGAGGGGAGAGTGTCTCGGGGGGAATGGAGGGGAGTGTGTCTCAGGGGGAGGGGAGGGTAGAGTATCTCGGGGGGAGGCGAGGGGAGAGTGTCTCGGGGTGAGGTGAGAGTGTCCCGGGTGGAGGGGAGGGGAGAGTGTCCCGGGTGGAGGGGAGGGGAGTGTGTTCCGGGGGGTGGGGAGGGGAGTGTGTTCCGGGGGGAGGGGAGGGGAGTGTGTCCCGGGGGGTGGGGAGGGGAGAGTGTCCGGAGGGGATGGGAAAGTGTCCCAGGGGGAGGGGAGGGGACAGTGTCCCGAGGGGAGGGTAGAGTGTCCCAGGGGGAGGCGAAGGGACAGTGTCCCGAGGGGAGGGGAGAGTGTCCCGAGGGGAGGGGAGACTGTCCCAGGGGGTGGGGAGCGGAGAGTATCCCGAGGGGAGGGGAGAGTGTCACGGGGGGAGGGGAGAGTGTCCCGCGGGGAGGGGGGAGTGTCCCGTGGGGAGGGGAGAGTGTCTCGGGGGGAGGAGAGAGTGTCTCGGGGGGAGGGGATAGTGTCCCGGGGGGAGGGGAGAGTGTCCCGAGGGGAGGGGAGAGTGTCCCGAGGGGAGGGGTGAGTGTCCCGAGGGCAGGGGAGAAGGTCCCAGGGGGATGGGAGGGGAGATTATCCTGAGTGGAGGGGAGCGTGTCCCGAGGGGAGGGGAGAGTGTCCCGACGGGAGGGGAGAGTGTCCCGAGGGCAGGGGAGAAGGTCCCAGGGGGATGGGAGGGGAGATTATCCTGAGTGGAGGGGAGCGTTTCCCGGGGGGAGGTGACAGTGTCCCGTGGGGAGGGGTGTGTGTCTCGGGGGGAGGGGAGAGTGTCCCGAGGGGAGGGGAGAGGGTCTCGGGGGGAGGGGAGAGTGTCTCGGGGGGAGGGGAGATTCTCTCGGGGGGAGGGGATAGTGTCTCGGGTGGAGGGGAGAGTGTCTCGGGGGGAGGGGAGAGTGTCTCGGGGGGAGGGGAGATTGTCTCGGGGGGAGGGGATAGTGTCTCGGGTGGAGGGGAGAGTGTCTCGGGGGGAGGGGAGAGTGTCCCGGGGGGAGGAGAGAGGAGAGAGTCCCGAGGGGAGGCGAGAGTGTCCCAGGGGGCTGGAGGGGAGAGTGTCCCGAGGGGAGGGGAAAGTGTCCCGGGTGGACGGATGAGTGCCCCAAGGGGAGGGGAGAGTGTCCCGGGGGGAGGGGAGGAGAGAGTGTCCCGAGGGGAGGGGAGAGTGTCCCGAGGGGAGGGGAGAGTGTCCCAGGGGGCTGGAGGGGAGAGTGTCCCGAGGGGAGGGGAGAGTGTCCCGAGGGAAGGGGAGACAGTCCCAGGGGGAGTGGAGGGGAGAGTATCCTGAGTGGAGGGAAGAGTGTCGCAGGGGGAGGTGACAGTGTCCCGTGGGGAGGGGTGAGTGTCTCGGGGGGAGGGGAGAGTGTCCCGAGGGGAGGGGAGAGTGTCTCGGGGGGAGGGGAGATTGTCTCGGGGGGAGGGGATAGTGTCCCGGGGGGAGGGGAGAGTGTCTCGGGGGGTGGGGAGTGTGTCTCGGGGTTAGGGGAAAGTGTCTCGGGGGGAGGGGAGAGTGTCTCGGGGGGAGGGGAGAGTGTCTCGGGGGGAGCGGAGAGTGTCTCAGATGGAGGGGAGAGTGTCTCAGGGGGAGGGAAGAGTGTCTCGGGGGGAGGGGAGAGTGTCTCAGGGGAATTGGAGGGGAGTGTGCCTCAGGGGAGGGGAGGGGAGAGTGTCTCGGGGGGAGTGGAGGGGAGTGTGTCTCAGGGGGAGGGGAGGGTAGAGTATCTCGGGGGGAGGCGAGGGGAGAGCGTCTCGGGGTGAGGTGAGAGTGTCCCGGGTGGAGGGGAGGGGAGAGTGTCCCGGGTGGAGGGGAGGGGAGTGTGTTCCGGGGGGAGGGGAGGGGAGTGTGTTCCGGGGGGAGGGGAGGGGAGTGTGTCCCGGGGGGTGGGGAGGGGAGAGTGTCCGGAGGGGATGGGAAAGTGTCCCAGGGGGAGGGGAGGGGACAGTGTCCCGAGGGGAGGGTAGAGTGTCCCAGGGGGAGGCGAAGGGACAGTGTCCCGAGGGGAGGGGAGAGTGTCCCAGGGGGTGGGGAGCGGAGAGTATCCCGAGGGGAGGGGAGAGTGTCACGGGGGGAGGGGAGAGTGTCCCGCGGGGAGGGGGGAGTGTTCCGTGGGGAGGGGAGAGTGTCTCGGGGAAAGGGGAGAGTGTCCCGAGGGGAAAGGAGGGGAGAGTGTCCCGGGGGGAGGGGAGAGTGTCTCAGGGGGAGGGGAGAGTGTCCCGAGGAGAGGGGAGAGTGTCCCGGGGGGAGGGGAGGGGAGAGTATCCCGAGGGGAGGGGTGGGGAGAGTGTCCCGAGGGAAGGGGAGGGGAGAGTGTCCGGAGGTGAGGGGAGAGTGTCCCGAGGGGAGGGGAGAGTATCTCGGGGGGAGGCGAGGGGAGAGTGTCTCGGGGTGAGGTGAGAGTGTCCCGGGTGGAGGGGAGGGGAGAGTGTCCCGGGTGGAGTGGAGGGGAGTGTGTTCCGGGGGGAGGGGAGGGGAGTGTGTTCCGGGGGGAGGGGAGGGGAGTGTGTCCCGGGGGGTGGGGAGGGGAGAGTGTCCGGAGGGGATGGGAAAGTGTCCCAGGGGGAGGGGAGGGGACAGTGTCCCGAGGGGAGGGTAGAGTGTCCCAGGGGGAGGCGAAGGGACAGTGTCCCGAGGGGAGGGGAGAGTGTCCCGAGGGGAGGGGAGAGTGTCCCAGGGGGAGGCGAAGGGACAGTGTCCCGAGGGGAGGGGAGAGTGTCCCGAGGGGAGGGGAGAGTGTCCCAGGGGGTGGGGAGCGGAGAGTATCCCGAGGGGAGGGGAGAGTGTCACGGGGGGAGGGGAGAGTGTCCCGCGGGGAGGGGGGAGTGTCCCGTGGGGAGGGGAGAGTGTCTCGGGGAAAGGGGAGAGTGTCCCGAGGGGAGAGGAGGGGAGAGTGTCCCGGGGGGAGGGGAGAGTGTCTCAGGGGGAGGGGTGAGTGTCCCGAGGAGAGGGGAGAGTGTCCCGGGGGGAGGGGAGGGGAGAGTATCCCGAGGGGAGGGGTGGGGAGAGTGTCCCGAGGGAAGGGGAGGGGAGAGTGTCCGGAGGTGAGGGGAGAGTGTCCCGAGGGGAGGGGAGAGTGTCTCGGGGGGAGGAGAGAGTGTCTCGGGGGGAGGGGAGAGTGTCCCGAGGGGAGGGGAGAGTGTCACGAGGGGAGGCGAGAGTGTCCAATAGTAGTCCAATCTGTGAACAGCAGCACCATTCACAACAATATGTCCAATAGTAGTCCAGTCTGTGAACAGCAGCACCATTCATAACATACAGTGAAATAGATTTCTAGCCAATCCACATACGCTTTAAAACCTTCCCGGTCATGTCTAGATTCCTCCAAATATCCGATTACACCTGCCATTTTTAATCTCGAGATGTTCACACCGTGTGCTTTTTTTTACCTCGGATTTTGTACCTTTTTTTTCTGAGACAGAAACATCCCAAGTCTTCTGTCGGCTGGCTGAATCCTTCACCAACAAAATTTAAGCTTTAAACATCAATAAATCTCCCAATCTCTAACTCTCTCTCTTTCAATCTATCGCTCTCTCTCTCTCTCCCTCTCTCTCTGTATTTTTCTCTGTCTCTCTCTCTCTCTGCCTCCCTCTCTGTGTCTCTCTCTCTTTCTCTCTCTTTCTCTCTATCTGTCTCTGTTTTTCTCTCTGACTCTCTCTATCCCTCGTTCCTTCTCTCTCTCTGTCTCTCTCTGTCTGTCTCTCTCGCTCTCTTTCTCTCTGTCTCTCTCTCAGTCTGTCTCTCGCTCTATCTTTCTCTCCCTCTCTGTCACTCTGTGTTTATCACTCGCTCTCTCTTTCTCTCTCTTTCTGTCTCTCCCTCTCTATCTGTCTATCTCTGTCTCTCTCTCTGTCTCTCTTTATCTCTCTCTCTTTCTGTCTTCTGCTCTGTCTCGCTCTCTCTCTGTCTCTGTGTTTCTCTCACTCTCTCTCGCTCTATCTTTCTCTCATTCTGTCTGTCTCTCTCTCTCACTCTCTCTCACTTTCTCTCTGTCGGTCTCTCAATCTCTGTCTCTCTGTCTCTCACTCTCTGTCTCTATTTCTCTCACTCTCTCTGTCTCACGCTCTCTGTCTCTGTCTCTTTATCTCCCTCTCTCTCTGTTTTGCTCTGGCTGTCTCTGACTCTCACATTCTGTCCCTCTCTATTTCTGTGTGTGTGTTTCTCTCTCTCTGTCTGTCTCTCTGTCACTCTCTCTCTCTCTGTATCTCCCACTCTCTCTCTCTGTCTCTCTCTCCCTTTTTCCCTCTCTCTGTCTGTCTCTCACTCTCACTCTCTCACTACCTCTCGATCTGTATCTCTATCTCTCTGTCTCTCTCTAGCTGTCTCTCTCTCTCTCTGTATCTGTACCTCTCTCTCTCTCTCATTGCCTGTCTCTCTCTATCTCTCGATCTTGCTCTATCTCTGTCACACTCTATCTCTCACTCGCTGTCTATCTGTTGCTCTATCTCGCTATTTATCTCTGTATCTGTGTCTCTCTCATACTCTATTTCTGTCCCTCTCGCTCTCGTGTCTCTTTATCTCTCTCTATCTCTGTCTTCTCTCTATCTCTCTCTCTCTCTCACTCTCGGTCTCTGTAACACACATCTCATGTAAAATGGCTGCTCAATCTCACACAAACTAATCCCACAGCCCCGCTCTCTCCCCATAGCCCTGTCTCAATCTCCAAACTAATCCCACTGCCCCGTTCTCTCCCCATAGTCCTGTATCAATCGTCAAACTAATCCCACTGCCCCGCTCTCTCCCCATAGTCCTGTATCAATCCCCAAACTAATCCCACAGCCCCGCTCACTCCACATAGCCCTGTATCAATCTCACCCAAACTAATCCCACTGCCCTGCTCTCTCCCCATAGCGCTGCATCAATCTCCAAACTAATCCCACTGCCCCGCTCTCTCCCCATAGCGCTGCATCAATCTCCAAACTAATCCCACTGCCCCGCTCTCTCCCCATAGCCCTGTCTCAATCTCCAAACTAATCCCACTGCCCCGCTCTCTCCCCATAGCGCTGCATCAATCTCCAAACTAATCCCACTGCCCCGCTCTCTCCCCATAGCCCTGTATCAATCCCAAACTAATCCCACTGCCCCATCTCTCCCCTTAGCCCTGTATCAATCCCAAACACACAGCCCCGCCCTCTCCCCATAGCCCTGTATCAATCCGCAAACTAATCCCCCTGCCCCGCTCTCTCCCGATAGCCCTGTATCAATCCCCAAACTAATCCCCCTGCCCCGCTCTCTCCCCATAGCCCTGTATCAATCCTAAAACTAATCCCACTGCCCCGCTCTCTCCCCATAGACCTGTCAATCCCAGAATCTATACAGAGTCTCTCTATCTGTCTCTCTCCCTCTCTCTCTCTGTCTCACTCTGCCTCTCTCTCTGTCTCTCTCTATGACTCCCTGTGTCTCTGTCTCACTCTGTCTTTCCCTCTCTCTCCCTCTCTCTCCGTCTCTGTTTTTCTCTCGCTATCTTTCCCTCTCCCTCTTCTTCTGTCTCTCTCTCCCTCTCGCTCTATTTTTCTCTCTCTCTATCTGTATCTCTCCATTTTATCTCTGTCTTTCCCTCTCTCTCTGTCAATCCATCTCTCTGTCTTTCTCACTCTGTCTCTCTCAATCTGTCTGTCTGTCTCTCTGCCTCTTTCTCTTTCTGCCTCTCTCTCTGTATCTCTCTTCAACTCTGTGTCTCTCTATCTCTGTCTCTCACTCTCCCGCTCTCTGTCTCTCTCTCTCTCTCTCTCTGTCTCTCTCTCTCTCACTCTGTCTGTTTGCCGATCGCTGTCTCTCTCTATCTATCTTTCTGTTTCTCTCTCGCTCTGTCTCTCTCCATCTGTGTAGCTCTCTCTGTCTCTCTCTGTCTGCCTGTCTCTGACTCTGTCTCTGTCTCTCTCTCTCTCTCGCTCTCTGACTCTCTCTATCTCTCTGTCTGCATATCTCTCTGTCTCTTTCTCTCTCTCTATCTATCTCTCACTCTGCATATCTCTCTCTCTCACTAGCTCTCTATCTGTCTCACTCTCTCTCTCGCTCTCTCTGACTCTTTGGCTCTCTCTCTGTATCTATCTCACTCTCTCTTTCTCTTTCTCTCTCTCTATGCCTCTCTCTCTCTCTCTCTCTCTCTCTCTCTGTCTCGCTATATATCTCTGTTTCGCTTTATCTCTATCTGTCTCTATCTATCTCGCTCTCTCACTCTATGTCCGTCTCTCTCCCTCTCTCGCTCTACCTCACTCTTTGTATCTCTCGGTCTCTCTCGGTCAATCTCTATGTCTGTTTCTTTCCCTCTCTCTCTCTCTCTCTCTATCTCTGTCTTTCTCTGTTTTCCCCTCTGTCTCAGTCTCTCTCTGTCTCTCTCTCACTCTCTGTCTCTATCTGTCTCTCTCTCTCTCTCTCATTCTCCCTCTCTTTCCATCTTTAATTCTGTCTCCATCTTTCACTCTCTCTCTCTGTCTCTATAATTCTGTCTCTCACTCTCTGTCTCTCTCTCCCACTCTGCCTGTTTGCCTATCGCTGTCTCTCTCTATCTGTCTGTCTCTCTCTCTGTCTCCTTCTCTCCGTCTCTCTCTGTCTCTCTCTCTGTCTCTGTTTCACTATCTCACCGTCTCTCTGTCTTTCTCTGTATTTTTTCTGTCTGTCTCTCTCTCTGTCTCTCTCCCTCTGTGACTCTATCTCTATACCTCTCTGTCTCTTTCTCTCTCACTCTGTGTCTCTCCCTTTCTCTATCTCTCGCTAACTCTCTCCCTGTCTCTCTCTCTCTCTCTCTCTCTCTCTCTCGTTCTCTCTGTGTCATTATCTCTCTCTGTCTCTGACTCTCCCTCTCTCTATCTCTCTGTCTCTCTATCTTTCTCAGTCTTCCCCTCTGTCTCCCTGTCTCGCTCTGTCTCTGTCTCTCTCTCTCTCTCTTTGTCTCCATCTCTGTCTCTCTCTCTTTCTCTCTGTCTGTCTGGCTCTGCTTCTCTCTCTCTGTCTTTCTGTCTCTCTCTCCCTCTTGCTCTGTCTCTCTCTCTCTGTATCTCGCCATATATTTATCTCCGCCTTTCCCTCTCTCTCGCTCTCTATCAATTTCTCTTTCTCTGTCTTTCTCCCACTCTGTCTCTCTCTGTCTCTCTCTCACTCTCTGTCTCTGTGTCTCTGTGTCTCACTTTGTCTGTCTTTCTCTCTGCCTCTGTCTTTCTCTCTCTTTTTCTCTCTCTTTCTCTCTCTCCCTCTCTCTCTCTCTCTTTCTCTCTCTCTCTCTCTCTCTCTCTCTCTCTCTGCCTCTCTCTCTGCCTCGCTCTCATTCTGTCTCTCTCTCTCTCTGCTTCTCTCTCTCTCTCACTCTCCCTATTTCTGTCTCTTTCTCTGACTCCCTGTCGCTCTCGCTCTCTGTCTCTATCACTGTCTCTCTGTTTGTCTCTCTGTCTGTCTTCCTCTCTGTCTCCCTCTCTGTCTCCCTCTCTGTCTCTGTCTCCCTTTCTCTCTCGCTCTCTGTCTATCTGTCTCTCTGTCTTTCTCTCTCTGACTCTCGCTGTCTCGATCTGTCTTTCTCTCTCTGTCTCTCACGATCTCTCTCTCTCTCTCTGTCTATCTCTCTCTCTCTCTCTCTCGCGCTCTCTCTCCCCATCTCTGTTTCTCTCTGGCTTTCTCTCTAGCTTTCCCTCTCTCTCTGTCTCTCTCTCCTTCTCGCTCCCTCTTTCTCTCTCTGAATGTCTCTCTCTGTCCTTATCTCTGTCTTTCCCTCACTCTCTCTATCTCTGTCTCTATCTACCTCTCTGTCTCTTGCTGTCGCTCTGTCTCTCTCTGTATGTCTCTCTTTATCTGTCTGTCTCTCCCCCTCACTCTGTTTGTCTCTCCCATTCTCTTTGTCTCTCGCTCTCTGTCTCTCTGACTCTCTCTCTGACTCTCTCTGTCTCGCTCTGTTTCTCTCTCTCTGTCTGGCTGTCTCTCTCTCCCTCTCCCTCTCTGTCTCCCTTTCTGTCTGTCTGTCTCTCTCTTTCTCTGACGCTCTCTCTCTCTGTGTTTCTGTCTCTCTCTGTCTCTCTCTCTCTCTCTCTGCCTCTCTCTCTGTCCAGCTTTCTGTCAGTCTGTCTCTCTCTGTATACTTCCTCCATGTCGCTCTCTCTCTCTCCCTCTCAATCTCTGTCTCTCTCTCGCTCTCTGTCTCTCTGTCTATCACTCCTTCTAGCTCGCTCTCTCTCTCTCTCTGTATCTCTCTCTCTCTGTCTCTCTCTCTCTCTCTTTCAGACTCTCTGTATTTCTCTCCCTCTCTCTCTCTCTTTCTCTCTGAAGCTCTCCAAGAACCACGGTGACAATGCACAGACAGATCTATAGCCATGCATTTTACATTTGTTCATGGACCCCATTTTATGAAAACACAGCACCGGGAGATTGATCACAGAGGCCGACAACTCTCTAATTTAATATTAACTGCTTAAAGTTGTACCTGCCCTCGGAGTGTGTGATGGAACAGTGTAGAGGGAGCTTTACTCTGTATCTAACACTTTGTACCTGCTCTGGGAGTGTTTGATGACACAGTATAGAGTGAGCTTTACTCTGCATCTAACACTCTGTACCTGCCCTGGGAGTGTTTGATGGGACAGTGTAGAGGGAGCTTTACTCTGTATCTAAACCCGTGCTGTACTTGCCCTGGGAGTGTTTGATGGGACAGTGTAGAGGGAGCTTTACTCTATATCTAAACCCCTGTACCTGCCCTGGGAGTGTTTGATGGGACATTGTAGAGGAAGCTTTACTCTGTATCTAACCCCATATACCTGCCCTGGGAGTGTTTGATGGGACAGTGTAGAGGGAACGTTACTCTTTATAGAACCCCGTGCTGTACCTGCCCTGGGAGTGTTTGATGGGACAGTGAAGAGGGAGCTTTACTCTGTATCTAACCCCGTGTTTGATGGGACAGTGTAGAGGGAGCTTTACTCTGTAACTAATCCCGTGCTGTACCTGCCCTGGGAGTGTTTGATGGGACAGTGTAGAGGGAGCTTTACTCTGTATCTAACACCGTGCTCTACTTGCCCTGGGAGTGTTTGATGGGACAGTGTAGAGGGAGCTTTATTCTATATCTAAACCCCTGTACCTGCTCTGGGAGTGTTTGATGAGACAGTGTAGAGGGAGCTTTACTCTGTATCTAACCCCCTGTACCTGCTCTGGGAGTGTTTGATGGGACAGTGCAGAGAGAGATTTACTCTGTATCTAACCCCGTGTGTACCTGCGCTGGGAGTGTTTGATGGGACAGTGTAGCGGGAGCTTTACTCTGTATCTAACCCCGTGCTGTACCTGTCCTGGGAGTGTTTGATGGGACAGTGTAGAGGGAGCTTTACTCTGTATCTAACCCCGTGCTTAACCTGCCCGCGGATTGTATGATGGGACAGTATGGAGGGAGATTAAATGCCCAACTCTCTCTGTCCCTCTCACTTTCTCTCTGTAAGTCTCTCTCTCTCTCTCTTGCTCTCTCTTTCAGTCTCCCTGTCTCTCCCTGTCTCTCCCTCTCTGTATCTCTGTCTCTCTCTCTCGCTCTCTGTCAGTCTCTCTGTCTCCCTCTCTCCATCTCGCTCTCTCACTCTCTCTTTCGCTCCCAATTTCTATCCATCTATCTCTCTTTCACATTTTCCTCTGTCTCTGCTGCCGTCCATTTCCGATCTCTCTTCCTTTCTCTTTTCTGCCAACACGCTCTCTCTATCCCTAATTCTCTCACTGCTTCTCCCTGTCCAACTCTTTTTTTCTCTCTCCCTGTCTCTCATTCCCATTCTAAGGTCTCCTTGATTGAAAAGTCCCTGACATATTGCAGTCTGACAGTCTCGTCCACACCAGAGCCGACTGGGGGCAGAGTGCCGTGTCTCTGAAACCCTGGCTGTGCATGAAGGTTCTGACGGGTAGGGACCTTCTCACTGCCAACCAAGCTACGGCTTGGTACTTGTGTGAAAGCTCTGGCGATGAGGCCTTCTGCCAAACCAGTTTGACAGTCTGCTTGGGGAACCGTCCGACAGATTCCACCCTCTCCTTCTTTTATCGGGCGTCCAGGACCTTGCGCGCTGACCACTGCTTTACGGCCTTGTGCTCAAAGGTGTTTGTCTTGAAAAACTTTTTCACGAAGGACAGGTGGTGTGGCATGGTCCAACTGGTTGGTGCATTCGGTGGTAGCCTGGCCAGACCCTTCCTTCACAACAGCGGGGAGAGATAGAACCTCAGCACGTACTGACACTTGGTTTCAGCGTACCGAGTGTCTCTGCACAGCTTGATGCAGCCGCATACAAAGGTGGCCATCAGGATGAGGGCCAGGTTCCCAACGGCCTTTCCTCACTTGTCCAGAGATTTCTATATCGTGTCTCTGCGGACGCGATGTTGGATCTCCAGGCGCCAGTGTCAGCTCTGGGAGTGAGTCTCGGGGTGGCTGGGTGATGTCACCCTGGAGGCTGGGCCCACACTACACACAGCTCCACATCACTGTCACCCTGAATTGTGACAATCTGTATTCTGCTCCTTTTACATCAAATCAATCTGTACTTAAACACCCTGATAAAGCAGCATGGCCCCCTCCCTCCCTCTCTCTCTCTCTATTTCTCTCTGTCTCTCTCTCTCTCTGTTTCTCTCTCTCCATCTTTCCCCCTCTCTCACTCTCTCTCTGTCTGCCACTCTCCTTCCATCTATCTGTCTCTTTCTATCTGTCTCCCTTGCTCGCTGTTTCCCTATGTCTCTTTCTGTCACTCTCTTTGTTTCTCTCTCTCTCTATCTGTTTCTCTCTCTCGCTCTCTGTCTTTCCCTCGCTCTCTCTCTCTCTCTCTGTCTCTCTCTACCTGTTTTTCCCTCTCTCTGTCTCTCTCTCTCTCTGTCACTGTCGTGCCCTCTCTCTCTGTGTCTCTCCCGCTCAGTCTCTCTCGCTGTCTTTCCCTCTCACTCTCTCTGTCTCTCTCTCACACTCGGACTCTGCAAAAAGGCTTAAAATGCTTGAACCAGGTTTGTTCACAGATCAACTAGACACTTGTCCTGGTGCAAAATCGTCACAACGCATCTGATGTAAAACGGGTGCTCAATTTCACCGAAACTAATCCCACTGCCCCGCTCTCTCCCCATACCCGTGTATCAATCCCCAAACTATTCCCAATGCCCCGCTCTCTCCCCATAGCCCTGTATCAATCCCCAAACTAATCCCACTGCCCCGCTCTCTCCCCTTAGCCCTGTATCAATCCCCAAACTAATCCCACTGCCCCGCTCTCTCCCCATAGCCCTGTCTCAATCCCCAAAATAATCCCACTGCCCCGCTCTCTCCCCTTAGCCCTGTATCAATCCCCAAACTAATCCAACTGCCCCGCTCTCTCCCCATAGTCCTGTATCAATTCCCAAACTAATCCCACTGCCCCGCTCTCCCCATAGCACTGTTTCAATCCCAAACTAATCCCACTGCCCCGCTCTCGCCCCATACCCGTGTATCAATCCCCAAACTATTCCCAATGCCCCGCTCTCTCCCCATAGCCCTGTATCAATCCCCAAACTAATCCCACTGCCCTGCTCTCTCCCCATAGCCCTGTCTCAATCACCAAACTAATCCCACTGCCCCGCTCTCTCCCCATAGCCCTGTCTCAATCCCCAAACTAATCCCACTGCCCCACTCTCTCCCCATAGTCCTGTATCAATCCCCAAACTAATCCCACTGCCCCGCTCTCTCCCCATAGCCCTGTCTCAATCCCCAAACTAATCCCACTGCCCCACTCTCTCCCCATAGTCCTGTATCAATCCCCAAAATAATCCCACTGCCCCGCTCTCTCCCCATATCCCTGTATCAATCTCCACTCCAAACTAATCCCACCGCCCCGCTCTCTCTCTGTCTGTCTCTGTGTGTGTGTCTCTCTCTCCCTGTGTCTCTCTGTCTATCCCACTCTCCCTCTCTCTCTCTCTCTCTTTGTTTCTCTCTCTTTGTCTCTCTGTCTCTTTGTCTCTCTCTCTATTTCTCTCTCACTCGTTTTCTTTCTCTCTCTCTCCCTCTCTCTCTTTGCCTCTCTCTCTTTCTGTCTCTATCTCTCTCTGTTTGTCTCTCTCTCTCTCTGTCCCCCTCTCGCTCTCTCCGTCTCTCTCCCTCCTTCTCTCTGTGCCTTTCCCTATTTTCTTCTCTCACTCTCTGTCTCCTTCTCTCTCTCTGTCCCTCTCCCTCTCTCTGTCTATCTCTCTATCCCTCTATCTCTCTCTCTCTCTGTCTGTCTGTCTCATTCTCACTCTCTTTCCCTCTCTCTCAATGTCTTTCCCTCTCTCTCTCTCTCTCTGTCTTTCCCACTTTCTGTCTCTCTCTCTGTCTCACCCCCCCCCCCCTCCCCTCTCTCTCTCTCTCTCTCTCTCTCTCTCTCTGTCTCTCTCTCTCTGTCTCTCTCTCTCTCTCTCACTCTCTGTGTGTCTCGGTTTATGTCTCTCTGCCTGTCTCTCTCTTTGTCTTTTCCTCTGGCTGTTTCTCTGTGTCTATCTTTCTCTCTGTCTCTCCCTCTCCCTCTGTCTCTCGCTCTCTGTCTCTCTCTCTCTCTCTCTCTCTCTCTGTCTTTCCCTCTCTCTCACTCTGTCTTTCCCCGCCTCTCTCTCTCTCTCTGTCTCTCACTCTCTGTTTCGGTATCTGTCTTTCCTTCTCTCTCGCTCTCTGTCTTTCCCTCTCTCCCTCTCTCTCTCTATCTGCGCCTTTCCCTCTCTCTCTCTCTCTCTCTGTCATTCACTCTCTCTGACTGTCGCTCTCTCTCCCTCTCTCTCTCTGTCTTTCTCTCTCTGTCTCTCTCTCTCTATATCTGTCTGTCTCTCTCCCTCTCCCTCTCTGTCTCTCTCTCTGCACGCATCATCCGTGACCTGACAACGACTTGACCCCGCGCGGATAGTGTCAGCAGCAGAGGTCAGAGTTCGGGAGTTAGAACATGTAATACCAAATGACACATTGTAAATCCCAGTGAGACTGTAAATAAACCGATACAAATATAAAATGTGAGAAGACTTTAATAAAATGTAAACGCAGACAGCAGCTCCATCCCCGCCCTTTCTCATCACTGCAACAAGTTGTGCTCTGAAAGTGAGCACATTGCTCAGGTATCAGCACCACGCACCATTGGTGATGGGTAATACACAAACTATCTCTCTTCACAGAGACCAGGAGTTTGTAAACCTTCGCTTTAAAGGGCTGAATGTTCACATTTCCTCCGTGTGGGCTGTAAAACTGGAGCAGATGCCCTAACACCCGAGTTGTGGGAGGTAAAAGTGAGAATTCACCCCAGAGTGTTTAACCTTCCCTTGTAGCCCATTGTAGACCACTGACAGCCAGGAGATGGGGATAGTGAGCTGGGCAAAGTACTGTAAAGTTTTACAGTACAATATCACCAGCTGCTGGTGTACATCAGTACTGCAGTAATACCAACATTGGAGAAACATTCGGTTCATTTCACAATTCAGGCAAGGTCTTTCTTCACAACTGAGAGATAATTGGATCAGAGAGAAGGTAAAATAAACAGGGGCCTGGGAAGCTGCCATTAAATCCCCTCACCTTTCTGAGTACATAACTCACTCAGAGAATTGTGAACCTGCGGAATTCTCTGCCTGACTCCAATGACTGAGTGAATCCCTCCCTACACTCAGAGAGGTGAACGGTCTCTCCCCAGTGTGAACACTCTGGTGTATCAGTAGGTGGGATAACTGAGTGAATCACTTCGCACACTCAGAGAGGTGAACGGTCTCTCCCCAGTGTGAACTCACTGGTGTATCAGTAGGTGGGATAACTGAGTGAATCCCTTCCCACACTTAGAGAGGTGAACAGTCTCTCCCCAGTGTGAACTCACTGGTGTATCAGTAGGTGGGATAACTGAGTGAATCCCTTCCCACACTCAGAGAGGTGAACGGTCTCTCCCCAGTGTGAACACGCTGGTGTATCAGTAGGTGCGATAACTGAGTGAATCCCTTCCCACACTCAGAGAGGTGAACGGCCTCTCCCCAGTGTGAACATTCTGGTGTATCAGCAGGTGGGATAACTGAGTGAATCCCTTCCCACACTCAGAGAGGTGAATGGTCTCTCCCCAGCGTGAACACTCTGGTGTATCAGCAGGTAGGATAACTGAGTGAATCCCTTCCCACACTCAGAGAGGTGAACGGTCTCTCCCCAGTGTGAACTCGCTGGTGTATCAGCAGGTGGGATAACTGCGTTAATCACTTCCCACATACAGAGAGGTGAATGGTCTCTCCCCAGTGTGAACTCGCTGGTGTGTCAATAGGTGGGATAACTGAGTGAATCCCTTCACACACTCAGAGAATTGAACAATTTCTCCCCAGTGTGAACTCGCCGATGTGTTTCCAGCTGGGACGGATAGTTGAAACGTTTCCCACGATCGCTACATTCGCACAGTTTTTCTCCAGTGTGACTGCACTTGTGAGACGTGGCTCCAGGATGATCAGGGCTGGGAACTCAACATCCAGGGGTATTCAAAATTCAGGAAAAATAGAATAAAAGGAAAAGGAGGTGGGGTAGCATTGCTGGTTAAGGAGGAGATTAAGGCAATAGTTAGGAAGGACATTAGCTTGGATGATGTGGAATCTATATGGGTCGAGCTGCAGAACACCAAAGGGCAAAAAACGTTAGTGGGAGTTGTGTACAGACCTCCAAACAGTAGTAGTGATGTTGGGGAGGGCATCAAACAGGAAATTAGGGGTGCATGCAATAAAGGTGCAGCAATTATAATGGGTGACTTAATATGCACATAGATTGGGTTAACCAAACTGGAAGCAATACGGTGGAGCCGGATTTCCTGGAGTGCATAAGGGATGTTTTTTTAGACCAATATGTTGAGGAACCAACTAGGGGGGAGGCCATCTTAGACTGGGTGTTGTGTAATGAGAGAGGATTAATTAGCAATCTCGTTGTGCGAGGCCCCTTGGGAAGAGTGACCATAATATGGTGGAATTCTGCATTAGGATGGAGAATGAAACAGTTAATTCAGAGACCATGGTCCAGAACTTAAAGAAGGGTAACTTTGAAGATATGAGGCGTGAATTGGCTAGGATAGATTGGTGAATGATACTTAAGGGGTTGACTGTGGATGGGCAATGGCAGACATTTCGAGACCGCATGGATGAACTACAACAATTGTACATTCCTGTCTGCCGTAAAAATAAAAAAGGGAAGGTGGCTCAACCGTGGCTATCAAGGGAAATCAGGGATAGTATTAAAGCCAAGGAAGTGGCATACA
Organism: Pristiophorus japonicus; assembly: GCF_044704955.1. Taxonomy (NCBI): domain Eukaryota; kingdom Metazoa; phylum Chordata; class Chondrichthyes; family Pristiophoridae; genus Pristiophorus; species Pristiophorus japonicus. The sequence continues at coordinate 3,502,075 of NW_027254645.1, read as the reverse complement.
AATTGGCCAGAAATAGCAGCGACTGGGAGAAATTTAGAACTCAGCAGAGGAGGACAAAGGGTTTGATTCGGGCAGGGAAAATGGAGTACGAGAAGAAGCTTGCAGGGAACATTAAGACGGATTGCAAAAGTTTCTACAGATATGTAAAGGGAAAAAGGTTAGTAAAGTCAAACGTAGGTCCCCTGCAGTCAGAATCAGGGGAAGTCATAACGGGGAACAAAGAAATGGCGGAACAATTGAACAAGTACTTTGGTTCGGTATTCACTAAGGAAGACACGAACAACCTTCCGGATATAAAAGGAGTCAGAGGGTCTAGTAAGGAGGAGGAACTGAGGGAAATCCTTATTAGTCAGGAAATTGTGTTGGGGAAATTGATGGGATTGAAGGCCGATAAATCCCCAGGGCCTGATGGACTGCATTCCAGAGTCGTTGAGGAGGTGGCCTTGAAAATAGCGGATGCATTGACAGTCATTTTCCAACATTCCATTGACTCTGGATCAGTTCCTATGGAGTGGAGGGTAGCCAATGTAACTCCACTTTTTAAAAAAGGAGGGAGAGAGAAAACAGGGAATTACAGACCGGTCAGCCTGACATCGGTAGTGGGTAAAATGATGGAATCAATTATTAAGGATGTCATAGCAGTGCATTTGGAAAGAGGTGACATGATAGGTCCAAGTCAGCATGGATTTGTGAAAGGGAAATCATGCTTGACAAATCTTTTGGAATTTTTTGAGGATGTTTCCAGTAGAGTGGACAAGGGAGAACCAGTTGATTTGGTATATTTGGACTTTCAGAAGGCTTTCGACAAGGTCCCACACAAGAGATTGATGTGCAAAGTTAAAGCACATGGGATTGGGGGTAGTGTGCCGACATGGATTGAAAACTGGTTGTCAGACAGGAAACAAAGAGTAGGAGTAAATGGGTACTTTTCAGAATGGCAGGCAGTGACTAGTGGGGTACCACAAGGTTCTGTGCTGGGGCCCCAGCTGTTTACATTGTACATTAATGATTTAGATGAGGGGATTAAATGTAGTATCTCCAAATTTGCAGATGACACTAAGTTGGGTGGCAGTGTGAGCTGCGAGGAGGATGCTATGAGGCTGCAGAACGACTTGAATAGGTTAGGTGAGTGGGCAAAGGCATGGCAGATGAAGTATAATGTGGATAAATGTGAGGTTATCCACTTTGGTGGTAAAAACAGAGAGACAGACTATTATCTGAATGTTGACAGATTAGGAAAAGGGGAGGTGCAAAGAGACCTGGGTGTCATGGTACATCAGTCATTGAAGGTTGGCATGCAGGTACAGTAGACGGTTAAGAAAGCAAATGGCATGTTGGCCTTCATAGCAAGGGGATTTGAGTACAGGGGCAGGGAGGTGTTGCTACAGTTGTACAGGGCCTTGGTGAGGCCACACCTGGAGTATTGTGTACAGTTTTGGTCTCCTAACCTGAGTAATGACATTCTTGCTATTGAGGGAGTGCAGCGTAGGTTCACCAGACTGATTCCCGGGATGGCGGGACTGACCTATCAAGAAAGACTGGATCAACTGGGCTTGTATTCACTGGAGTTCAGAAGAATGAGAGGGGACCTCATAGAAACGTTTAAGATTCTGACGGGGTTAGACAGGTTGGATGCAGGAAGAATGTTCCCAATGTTGGGGAAGTCCAGAACCAGGGGACACAGTCTAAGGATAAGGGGTAAGTCATTTAGGACCGAGATGAGGAGGAACTTCTTCACCCAGAGAGTGGTGAACCTGTGGAATTCTCTGCCACAGAAAGTTGTTGAGGCCAATTCACTAAATATATTCAAAAAGGAGTTAGATGTAGTCCTTACTAGTAGGGGGATCAAGGGATATGGCGAGAAAGCAGGAATGTGATACTGAAGTTGCATGTTCAGCCATGAACTCATTGAATGGCGGTGCAGGCTAGAAGGGCCGAATGGCCTACTCCTGCACCTATTTTCTATGTTTCTATGTTTCTATGTCTCTCCAGGTTGGATGATCGGCTGAATCCTTGCCCACACACACAGCACGTGTACAGTTTATCCCCGCTGTGAACAGTGTTTTTTGCTTCCATGGTCAAAGGCCGAGGATATTCAGGTCCCGATGAAACGAGTGACTCCATCAGATTTGAATGTAATGCTTGGTTTTAACCTCTGGTCGACAAATCCTCCCCGTTTAATACCCTGTAAAGTGAACTTCTGTAAAGTAATGTGAAAGAATAACATTAGAACATAAGAAATAGGAGCAGGAGAAGGCCATACGGCCCCTCGAGCCTGCTCCACTATTCAATAAGATCATGGCTGATCTGATCATGGACTCAGCTCCACTTCGCTGCCCGCTCCCCATAAACCTTTACTCCCATAATCGCTCAAAAACCCTTCTATCTCCGCTTAAATATATTCAACGTCCAATCTTCCACAGCTCTCTGGGGCAGAGAATTCCACAGATTTACAACCCTCAAAGAAAAAATTCCTCCTCATCTCAGTTTTAAATGGGCGACCCCTTACTTTGAATCTGCGCCCCCTGGTTTTAGTTTCCCCTATGAGTGGGAACATCCTCTCTGCATCCACTATGTCACGCCCCCTCAGTAACCTTTTTGTTTCAATAAAATCACCTCTCATTCTTCTTAACTCCAATGTGTAAAGGCCCAAACTACTCAAACCTTTCTTCATAAGTCAACCCCCTCACCTCAGGAATCAACCTCGTGAACCTTCTCTGAACTGTCTCCAATGCAAGTATATCCTTCCTTAAAGACAGAGACCAAAACTGCACGCAGGACTCCAGGTGTGGCCTCATCAATACCCTGTCCAGTTGTAGCAGGACTTTTCTGATTTTATACTCTATTCCCCTTGCAATCCCAGCTTCTCCAGTCTGTCCAGATAACTGAAGTCCCTCATCCCTGGAATCATTCTCGTAAATCTTTCCTGCAACCTCTCGCAGGCCTTCATATTCTCCCTAAAGTGCGTTGCCCACAATTGGGCATAATGCTCCAGTTGAGGCCGAACCAATGCTTTGTGCAGGTTCATCATAATAGCCACACTTTTGTACTCTATACTTCTATTTATGAACAGAGATACTGTCTGGAACAGTGGCTCTCAACCTTTTTGTGTTCACGGCACACTTTCGAATACTAGAATTTTTGGCGGCACACATGAAGGGATTAAAAGGTGAACACAGGTTAAATAAAAGCAAGTTTCAGAAAATTTAAAAAACATTTTATTAATCACAGTATATGAAGATATTCAATATTGTACACATGTATATTATTAATTATTTTTCATTCTGAAAGTAACAATAACAATAACATAATAAACTATAATAATAATTCCTCAAGTTAATTATAGATTAATTAGTATTTTAACGTGATACTTTAACATAACTTTTTAGTTATGTCACCAGTATTTGGGCGTATAACCGATAAGGCGACTCTCATTTCGTGTTCAATTCCGCCAGCTTTTTCCCATTTTTTTACATTTGATGTTCGTAAGAGTTGAGAACCCGAATTCACAGAGATATGATGTTGAAAACTGCATCAGTATTATCAAGGCTTTTTTTGATATTACAGGATATTCTTCTTCAATAGAAATCCAGAACGCATCAAGAGACATACCTGAATGTTTCATTTTAAGACCCCGGTCTGTAGAAATAGAAGTCAATTCTTCTTCTTGCAATTTAAGATCAAAATCTGACATACTAATTGGAGAAAATGGATTTCTTACCCAATCACACCTCTACATCCAAAGATGGAAAATATGTGTTGATGTTCTCTTCCAGTGATGCCAAATGCTCTATCACTATAGAAGCAACCTTTTTAATACTGTGATTTGGTATCAAAGGGAACATTTCAAGATTGTTTTCTGTTGCTCTCTTTTTCCAGATAGAAATGTTTCCTGAACAGCTAATAGCTTGTCTGTAGAGGTGAGAATGTTTACATTTGGCCCTTGCATACTGGTATTAACACTGTTAAAACAATTAAATATACCTGCCAAATATGCTAATTTAGCACACCACATTTTACTCTTAAGATATTTGCAAAAGTTATCGTTTCCTTCTCTTTCAAAAATACTGAGAATTCTTCTTTTAAGTTCAAATACACGACATAAGACATTTCCCTTTGAAAGTCATCTTACGTCTGTTTGCAAAAGTAAACATTCGTGTTCTGCATCCATAGCTTTGCAGAGCTGTTCAAACAAGCGAGTTTTTGAAGCACTTGATTTTATATAATTTACAATATTAACAACTTGATCTAACAAGATTTTAATTCTAGTGGTAATGTCTTTGCAACAAGTGCTTGTCTATGCAAAAAGCAATGGGTGAATAAGATATTTGGATTATTTTTTTTGCGAGGGTAATGCATCATTTGACACATCCCACCATAGATGGAGCACCGTCCGTGCAGATTCCAACACATGGGTCCCATGAAATTTTGAAGTCTTCTAAATATGAATTCACAGAATCAAACATGTCTTGACCTCTAGCATATTCTGGAAGTTCTCTCCAGCACAGAAATTGGTGCAATATCTCGTTTTCATTAATGAAGTGAACAAATGATAATAATTGTGCTTTACCAATAATGTCGACAGACTCGTCGATTTGCAAAGCAAAATTCGAGTTTGTAAGTTTCTGGAATACATTTTCTTCAATGTTAGATGACATATCATTTATCCTTCTCCGAATTGTATGGTCAGACAGCGGAATTTTTGCAATTTCTTGTTGCGCTTCATCAACAAGCATTATTTTGACAATTTTACGATATGCAGGTAAAATAAGTGAGTGAGCTGTAGTATGAGACTGCATTTTCTGCACTATTAATTCAGCAACTTTTTACACTATCATTTACATTCATTTTTCTGCAAGGTGCTGGTGCAATGCCCGACCTCTTCCGTGCTAAAGACATATATTTCTGATTCAATTGCCAACCAGAACTCCCACAGTGAGACGGATGAGTGACGAACGCCTGGAGTGGTGTAAACATTGAAACATGTTTCAGAATTCGGGGAATTCAGTTGGTGCATCGACAGGATTTAACCGTCTCACATACCAGGAGGAAAACTGGAGCTGCTTCTGTTAAATGTGGTGCAGCAGAGCCCGGCTTTCTGTACATTGTTAGTTAGAAATGTGAGCAAAATATCACTCCAATCTTTGGGTGGTTTCACGTCAAACACTTGTATTATTAGTTTGGATATAATTAGTGCAGCACAAACATTACTGTGCAGGGTGTTGACGCGCTGCCAAATGACTGGAAGTAATATCAATACTCCTGATCTTTCATGGTCCCACGGGAAATCTCCCGCAATTATAATTACGTTTTTCTCTTCAGCTCTCATCTCACAGTCAGTTGGAGCCCTGTGTTCAGTGCCAAGAGTCATCATCACTTCTCGGACAGAATGAGAGTTCCGTTTGTTGCCTATCCATTTTCCTGGTTACCACCAGTTCTACAGGTGGTAATGATTTACTATCCGATTATAGCAGCCGTGGGAATCCCCGGTAAGTGATTATATTCCGTTACTAACGTCGTGAATAAAGTTGGGATTAACTTTATTCCTGCTCTTATGTCAGTAATTATATTTTTAAACTATTCTTCTCAATTCAATTAAAAGGCTGAGAGTCAGTGACTGTATTTCCCGCTCGACCTTTTTAAGTGACTGATGATTTGGTGCCTTTCTAATTTTCTTTAACCCCCCATAATATCTTCAGATTATTTCCCCATGTAATGTCTTTCAAACTGGTTCGGTTTTATCTGAGAATCGTGCAATGAGTGATTCAATGGATTATTTTAATCTCATGTTTCCGTGCCTGCTCTCCTTTCCCGTAACACTCGGTAATATCTGACAGATTATATTTTACTGAACATTCAGCGTGTTGTAAAATGTTCCATTGACTCCCGCTGTGGAGACAGACACTGACAGCCGATCATGGACATATACCTGGGAATTCGGACAGTCAGGACCGGGATTTGTTCAGTCCCGTTAATCAGAATCTACCCGCTGTTCTCGGTCTGGTTCCAGCAAAGTGCCAGATATTATTCCTGGTGATCACAATCCATGCCGAGAGTGCGATTGTGCTCCATGCAGGAACACAGACTCTCTCCCTCATCTTCTCCACTGACCGGTGACCAGCCTGTTCTCAGACTCGCCTTCACCCTCCCGGCGGAGATTGTTCTACCTTCAGCCGGTGGGAGGCAGCTGGTTTCTGTCACATCCATTCCTGCAGCGGTACAGGTCAGACCGGGAATCCGTGCTGTGAGAGAGCGATTGAAACAAGGCAGCGGCGCTCTATGCAGCTGTCCTGGGTTTGTCCATATTTAAAAACCCGTTTTAGATTCAATACCTGCATTTTAACCAAAGCACCGTCTCCATGCCGGGTCATGGTCCCATTATACTAATCGCACACATTTATTGTTCAGACCAAACGCTTGCAGGGTGATAGAACATCGACTGTACCCTCAGTAAGTCTGTCCGCTCGGTGATCCACACACATTCACTTTAATTTCGCTTCAGATACTGAGAGATAGAGGAATTTCTAGTCACATTTACCCACCCGGTCTCCATATCCCTTTATCGCCTCTTCCTCCAGCCACGGACCCAATCTACTTTGAATTCTGACAGTTTCTGCCTCAACCTCTATCCATGTGACTGAACTCCACCTCCTCCCCAATCCCTTTATGAAAAAGCTTCTCCTGCTCTCTCTACTCTCTGTTCCATTGTCTTCTATTTCACTTAGTTTCTACAGCGCCTCGTTCTGCAACACACTTCTACTGGAATCGGTCTGCTTCTATCTATCTTCTTCCATCCTGTCAAGAATTTTAAACACATCTGTCATATCGCCCTGTAATCTGTGTCTGTATTACATTCCTCTAACTAACATATACAGGTTATGTGGCAGAGCCCAGGGTATCACCCATTGTACCACAGACTAACTTTCCCACTTCAGTTGGGAAACTGAAATCTCACATTATGTCTCCTGTACTAATAAATTGCCTTGCATGTTTCTTGTGAAGAAATATGGTCAGCATTAAAGTCCAAAATTACGGCTGTTGTTTTTAACACTCTGCAGAGTCTGTTTGGAGAGGTTACTCAATGAGAACAGATTGAAGTGAGTTGTCTCACTATCCCGCTGACTCTCACAAATCTCAGGATCAACGCAGCCTAATGCTCCTACTGCAAGTTTCGCCCCTGTATTACTAAGAGTATCTCTGACTATATCAGCTCACATGGTCCATTGTAAAATGTGCCGCACCAAGAGTCCCCATCATTTCTCAGAGATCAGTACAGTTTGATTTATTGTATTACCATTTGCCGTGTTCCAGTTCTCGGCGTGGTAATTGGTGTTCCCGGTAACGGGCTTAGTTTGTGAAGCAAAAGCGCCAAATTCTTATTTCCATTCAATCTTGTGTCAGCTGCGGTAATTTTAACAATAAATATGATCAGTACTCGGTGCATTGGAATGTCTCTTCCCATCGTCTCAAATTGTATTACATTGTCAGTTAAGTCCCTGATTTGATAATATTTTTCAGTTATTATTCGTAAAAATGGGAACCCACGTAATTAGCTGTAATCTTACGACTTGGATCGATAGTTGGTTGCACGGAAGGAACCACAGAATAGGGATAAATGTGAAGCGAATTTTGGCTTTTATCACAAGGGGGAAGATATTTACAACTGAGGAAGTGCTGTTCTCGCTGTACAGAGATTTGGTCATATACCATTTGGAATATATACGTTCAGTTTTGGGCAACATATCGCAGGATAGATGGATTGGCCTTCGAGGGGTTTCAGCACAAGTTAACCAGACTGATAACACGGTTTAAATTATTCAAATATGAGGAAAGTTTACATAACCTTGCCTTGTATTCCATTGTGTTTAGAAGGGTGAAACGTGATATAACCGAGCTATTTAAATAGATAAAGGTGTTCGATAGTGCAGGCACAGAAACTGTTTCCGATGGCGGTTTAATCTAAACCAGAAGGCATTATCTTAAAATTGGAGCTCGGAGTGAAATCACGAAACACTTTCTCACACAAAGTCGATGAGAAATCTAACACTCCTTCTCCCAAAATTATTTCAATTGTCAGTTGTAATTTTACAGACTCTGATCGATAGATTTGTTAAGGTCAGGGTATCAAGGGATATGGAACTAAGACGGTAATTGGAGTGAGGGTGCCGATCACCCAAGGTCTACTGGAATGGTGGAAAAGGTTTGTGGGGCAGAATGATCTAATCCTGCGTTCCTATACGTCAAGCACCAGAGTCATCATTTCTGCAATGAGATTTCCGGTAATCGCAGGTCCAATTTCAGTGTATCTGTATGTTCTACACGAAAAAATGTCCGATGATATTATTGCAGCCTATAGAGGTTCCAGCGCTCATTTTAACAGGTTACCGATTGCATAAATCCGTGTCTCGCTGTATTACCTGGAGGGCCTGGTCATTGTTCTGTCGGTCCTGAGGTGATTATTTGTCAGGTTTGGGTCACTATCGGAAATTCCGAGGATATCTGTCCTCCATTCCCTCCAAACTTTGCGAGATGTTTATTGATATTACAATGTTTTTGAATCTCCAACTCAAAATCTAACATTGTTTTACATGGAATGTCTCGGAGCAATGCGGTTCGAAGTGAGAATGAGCCCAGTATTCACACAGTGGGATGTCGTTAGAGTGTGAAATTGTTTCAGTTAATCGTTAGCAGCGTCAGGAACCCCTCGCTAATGTTCTCCTCTTTGCATGCTCTGGTTAACTTATCTACCTCGCCTTTAAATGTAACAGCCGGGGCTCCCATCTGAATCAGATGTTTTTGGGTTTGATACCCTGTCGAAAATCTAGTCTGACATTCGTATGGCATTCCCATGACAGTTTCTCCGAATAACGCAAACCTTAGCCAACTTTACCAACCAGATGTTGTATTTGTGGATCTTGCTGTAGTATATATATACATTTAGTTACATTGCAAGGTATGTTACGAAGTTGTAGAAAACATCTTCTGACAAACAGTGAAAGGCCATATTAACTTTGCTAGAGTGTGAAATACAAGTGTATTATTTCACGCCAATTCTGGGAAATACAGTTGTGGTTTCAAGCAATTCATAGAAACCACAGTGGTGATGTATTTATTCAGAGCTGAATTCGTGTACCAAGCACAGTTATGGTCCGTGGCCGCAAATTTCATTTTCAATGTAATGATTATATTTGGGTCATTGCACAGGCAGTGGAACCGGAGACTGAAGGGATGGAGAGTTTGGAAAATAGAAACATTAAGACACAGCAGTAATGATATTTTAATTGTAGCTGGCAACAGTTGTGGTTGGATTCAGTGAGAGAAGGACATTGTTTCCCTTTTTGTCCTGTCATTATATAGCAGCTGCAATTAGAAACAAGAATAATTGTCAAATCGTTTTGTTACTAGAATATTTGTGAATCAGGTATCACCAATATTTAAACTGTGACTCTGTTTTAACCGAGGAGATAATGAATTAATTGACAATGACATTTCTACAGCCACCAATCTCCCCAAATATCCCCTCACCATCACCTTTGTTGCCCTATTTCCTATTAAAACAATGAATCTCTCACACCATGGCCTTTCCCCTGGTACGGCCCTCAGTCTCGCTCACTCAAGTACAAGGGCCGCAGACTTGTACGGATGTGTCGGACAACTGATTTAACCATTCTAAGCCAGATTTGGCTAGACCACATAAAGTATTATCGGGCCCTACTCGTGTCTGCTAAAACTGCTCACTATTCCAACATCATTCTAGAATGGAAATATAACCCGCGGCTACTATTCTCGACTGTTAACCTTCTTGTTAAACTCCTCTCCCCAGTCTCCACCACACTCACCTCCAATAACAAGTGTGAGTAGCTCATGGAATTATTTGTCTCAAAGATTGAGACCACCCAATCAGCTGCCTCTGCCACTTCTCTTCCTTCCTCTAGCCCAACGGGTCAAACATCCCCTAAGTTTCCACCCTGCGCTAGCCATGAATCGCATCTCTCTCTAGTCTCTCCCTGATCTGCCCCTCTTGACCTCTCCATGCTCATCTTATCCATGAGACCCACTTACAGCTCACTTGATCTTGACCCTATTCCCACCAAGCTGCTCACCACCCAACTTCCTTTTCTGGCTCCCCTGTTAGCTGACATTGTTAATGGTGCTCCCAGCTCAGGTCCTCTCCTCTCCTTCAAATCTATCGTTATCACCCCTCTCCTCAAAAAACAACCCTTCACCACACTAGCCTTGCAAGCTATCGCCCCCTCTCCAACCTTAATTTCCACCCCAAAGTCCTTGAACATGTTGTCGCCTCCCGGAACTCCATGTTTGCATTCCTTCAGTCTGGTATCCACCATGCCACACTACCGAAACTGCTCTTATCAAACTCACAAATGGCATCCTTTGTGACATTTACAAAGATAGACTTTCCCTCCTCATCATTCTCGACCAGTCCCAGCCTTTGATATGGTTGAGTACTCCATTTCCCACCAATGCCTCTCCAACTGGGTGGGAGTGCACCTGCCTGGTTCTATCCATATATCCCTAATAACAGCCAGAAAATCACTTGCATTCGCTTCTATTCTCATGATAAATCGTTGCATATCGTGTTCCCCAGGAATTTATCATTGGACACCTCCTGTTCTCCACTATATGAAGCCCCTTGCCGACATCAACCGAAAACACAGCTTCAGTTTCCACATGTAGGCTGCTGATACCTAGCTCTACCTCACCACCACTTCTCTCGAGGCATCCAAGGTCTCTAAATTGGCAGACTGCTTGTCCGACATTTCAGTACTTGTTGAGCAGAAATGTTGTCCAATTAAATATTGCGAATACCAATGACATTTTCTGCGGGTCCCGCCACAAACTGTGTTCACTAACCAACGACTCGATCCCTCTCCCGTGTTCTGTCTGTGACTGAACCAGACAGTTCGCAATCTAGCTATCCTATTAGAACGGGAAATGATCTTCTGGCCATATACCTGCAGCATAACTAAATCCACCTGTTTCCACCTCCATAACATTGCCCGTCTCCGCCCCTTCCTCAGTTCCTCTGCTGATGAAACCTCCACCCATGCCTTAATTACCTCTAGTTTGTACAGCTTCAACACACTCCTGGCTCACCTCCTACATTCTACCCTATGTAAACTTGAGCTCATTCAAAACTCGCCAGTGCATGTCCAATCTCGCACGAAATCCCACCTGTGCTCGCTGAGCGACATTGATCCCGGTTCAACAATACCTCGATTCCAAAATTCTCCTTCTGTCTACAAATCCCTCCATGGCCTCATCCCTCGCTATCTCTGTAATTGGCTTTAGCATCACAACCACCCAAGATGTCTGCGCTCCTCAAATTCTACCCTCTTGTGCATCCCTGATTATAACTGCTCAAACATTGTGGCCGTGCCTACAGCTGTCCGAGCCCTGAGCTCTGGAACAGCCTCCCCAAATGCTCACCGCCTCTATACCTCCCTTTCTTCCTTGAAGACAGTGCTTATAACCTCCCTCTGACCAAACTTTTGGTCATCGGTCGTAATTTATTCTTATGTGGCTCAGTGCCAAATTTATTTGTTATGTCTTGTAACACTCCTGTGAAGCGCCTCGGGAAGTTTTATAAAGGCGCTATATAAGTAGAAATTATTGTTGTTGTTGTAATAATGTTACAATTATTGAATTAATTAAGTGATTTGACAAATACTGAATATGGGACGTGATTTTAGCAACTTTTATAAGGCTCTTTAGTTCAGATACATAAATTACTGACAGATTTGTCCGTTTGCAAAGTCCAGTCGGAAATATTATCTACTCATATCTTCGCCATTATTTTATGCAGCTCACCAGCTAACAACTCTGTGGAGCACCGTCACCACACGGACTGCAGCGGTTCAAGAAGGAGGCTCACCTCCGTCTTGTAAACAGCACAGGACGGCCCATTTCTTGTGTTTGATTCAGAGTTACTTTGTCCATTTTTCTGTGTAGATTTTCATGATACTTCTGTATCCATGGTAACCACACGCCGCCCCCACCCCACATTCCACACACTCATACTTAACTATATTAATCTCCTATACCCATGTGATTTAATTCCCAGCTAAGACTGTATTGTCTAAACACAGTTGAACGGGAATTCAGTTAATTATTTCTACACCAGCCGCCTTATCTTGTTCAGGATATCTTTTCAGTACCGACGTTTCTTTTGTATATGTAGTCTCTCTCTCGCTCTCTGTCTGTCTCTATTTCTTTACAAATGAACACATGGAGCTCTTTACGTATATCAAGTTGGAACAATTGCTATATGTCACACTATCCTGCACACCAAAGGAATCCGAATCAAACACTTCTGAGCATATCTTACATTGTTGATAAATTGTGCTGGAAGCTCAGGTACATATAATGTCCCACATCCCCTGGGATGTACTTTCCGGCAGTCTTTCTCACCAGAGACAGATTCTCCATATTGCTATGTGCCGGATTAATATTAAAGATGGATTCTGCCAATTCAGAGCTAAGACCTTACCACGGAGCCTTTCTGAAGCTGAATCTCGGCAGGTATCTCCTGGGCTGGACTGCAGCCTCTATTGTCAATTGTACTGTATCTTTGCTTCGGTCTAGAGATCGCCACCCACAACTCCCTCTGAAGTTTGCTGCATTATTAGAGGCGTCAAAAGCGAGGAGAAGATTATGCCCCTCGTGCCATTGTGAACTTTGGAATGTATATTTTTCCTAGGATCACAGAAGAAGGTGCAAGATAAAGTTGTTTTTTCATGATCACATCTGAACTTCTCCCCCTTGTGGTTATTGTTAGAGTTTGTCCAGATGGGGGTTGCACTGCACAAGACACCAATGTAAAGACCTGAGACTTCCAGGCAAGAAGTCAGTTGTTCAGATTAAATGTTTATCTGATGGATTATAAACGTAACTGTTGCAACTTGGTTGAGTTCAAACATACCAACTCCCCTATTATCGTGGTGTTTGACAGTAGTTTGTCCAAAGGTCTTTACTCATAGCCTCCAGTCTGCGAATACAACATGAGAACTCTGAGCCATTCCGTACCCACACCTTGTATCCGCTCCCCTTTCCTGTCCACGGTCCCAAATCCCGCACTTTGTCTCACGCTCGGTTGTACCCCTTTAGTATTCACTGCATTTCGGTCAGGCGTCATTCTCACCGCTCCTCAACCATCTCCCAATTTAGAATTGACCATTCATGACTTATTTTCAAATAGTTTTCTGTTCATTTCTTCCTCTGTCACTGAACTGCTACTTTTCACAATTATCCATAACTCCTTCTCACACAGTCCATTTATTCCTACAATTAAATGGCCAGTAGTTTACTCGGATCTCCGGTGGATTTCTACACCACTTTCTACGAAGTTGCAGTGGCAGAAGGGGAACAGCTCCGAGGAAATCTCCAGAGTCTATTTGTATATTCCATACTCTTTGTGCATCGTTTATTTTCGGGTAGTTACCCCACACTCATAGATATTTAACATTGCAATTGTATGTTAAAATCCTGTTCTGCTGGACAATTCTAGCAGCGGTAAAGAGTTCAGTTCCAGTCCCCAGATCCTGCAGTAAAGTACATTTCACACCAAATCCTGTGTAACTGGCTCCCTTGCTGTAACCTGACGGCTGATTCCCTGTTCCTGTGTGTTTCCCTTTTACAGCTAATGTGGTGACGATTGTGATCCTGTCCCGGGGAAAGTGCGGTCTCTCCAGATGTATCACTCGCTACCTGGTGACCATGGCAGCGGCGGATTTACTGGTCATTATCACTGATGTGATACTGGTTCGGATTAATGATTATTATTTCCCGACTACCTTCCTGCACATCACACCTGTGTGTTCTTTCCTCCGAGCGCTGATGCGTGCAGTCACCGATATTTCTGTCTGGTTAACAATCGCTTTCACTTTCGATCGTTTTGTTACCATTTGTTGGCAGAAGCTGAGGACTAAATATTGCACCGAGAAAACTGCATCCCTGGTTATAGGAACCGTGTGCCTGCTGTTCTGTATAAAAAACATCCCCTGGTTCTTTATATATGAACCCTTCTATACAATCGACCATGTACCCTGGGGCTGTAATGTAAAACCCGAGTATTACACTGTAACTGCTTGGGTAACATTTGGCTGGATTAACCGCTGTTTAACCCCACTGCTCCCAATATTCCTCATACTGCTGCTCAATGCTCTGACTGTAGGAAACATTTTGGCGGCCAGCAGAGTCCGCAGGAGGCTGAAGGGCAGCAAGAAAGATGAGAATCACAATGATCCGGAGATGGAGAACCGAAGGAAATCCATCATCTTACTCTTCGCTATATCCGGTAACTTCATACTGCTCTGGATGGCGTATGTGATATATTTCTTATTATACCGAATTACAAACCACTATTATTCTGCAGATTTCAATGACCCGATGTATATTGCAGACTTTACCAGCTACATGCTGCTGCTTTTGAGCTGCTGTACAAACACGTGTATTTATGCAGTAACCCAGACTAAATTCAGAGATGAGCTGAAAAATGGGTTGAAGTATCCTCTGAGAATAATATTTAATTTAGTTCAGGAAAGAAAAGTTCAGAGCAATTCCCAACATTAGATCTGCATTACATCACATATCGTATCCTGAGTTATATTTTACCTGAACCTCAGCAGGCTACAACTCAGGTCCAGGCTTCTTAAGACATGACATGGGCAATATCTGACAAGGCCTGCGGTTTGCTATGTAAGTGTCTGTGAACAAGGTAGAAGACCATTATGTAGACAGTGGGTTATAACAGCGGTAGCAGTTTAATTGGATGAAATCATGCTCCTGGACACAAAGAGATACAAGTCCCAGCATTGAGGTTTAGGATGTTGTGACCATGGAATGTTTATTGCCGGATGAACATCAGAACACGTGGGTTACCCCAGGGGAGTTTAAAAGGAGAATACACCTTTCGATTTAATAGCTGAAGAATATCAGGAAGTGAATGATAACTGTATTGGTTTTTGAGTGTGGAAATGCCTGGAGAATAATAAACAGATCATTATATCAATCAGCATGTATTGGCTTTGAAATTTTCCATTCTCAAGTTCACGAACAGCTTCTCCATCACCTGCGGCTCTGTGGAATTTATTGGAACTGAAGTGATGTTGATTGTGGACCTGAGTCCATTGTCCTGGTGTCTGTGAACGGTGGTGTTTCCAGCAGCGAGTCCCCTTTACCACTGTCTCTGTACAATGCTGTTTGAAGAGTTACAATACCACTGGCAATGAGAACCAGTAGCACGGTGTGTGGACAGCTGCAGACACTTCTCAGGAAAACGACCCAGGTGGCCATTGACTGCTGTCAGATATCTGTGACCTCAGGTCAGATTGGGCACCGTGACAGCAATGTGATTCTAAGCTTGTGACCAATAAAATAGCGGTGCTTTCATCGAGCTCTCCTTCACCAAAAACATACTGAGGCTCACTTTCTGCAGGAAAACCCCGCCATTGTCCGAACTCATTCGCTGCATATCCGGTATCAGGGTCCAGTGATCCAGACCTAGCTGAAGTTTGTGTGAATGTGAGGCTCAGTGTGTGAGGGACCAGTCTCAGGGTCCAGTGATCCAGACCCAGCTGAAGTGTGTGTGAATGTGAGGCTCAGTATGTGAGGGACCAGTCTCAGGGTCCAGTGAACCAGATCCAGCTGAAGTGTGTGTGAATGTGAGGCTCAGTGTTTGAGGGACCAGTCTCAGGGTCCAGTGATCCAGACCCAGCTGAAGAGTGTGTGAATGTGAGGCTCAGTGAGTGAGGGACCAATCTCAGGGTCCAGTGATCCAGATCCAGCTGAAGTGTGTGTGAATGTGAGGCTCAGTGTGTGAGGGACCAGCCTCAGTGTCCAGTGATCCAGACTCAGCTGAAGTTTGTGTGAATTTGAGGCTCAGTGTGTGAGGGACCAGTCTCAGGGTCCAGTGATCCAGACCCAGCTGAAGTGTGTGTCAATGTCTGGCTCAGTGTGTGATGGACCAGCCTCAGGGTCCTGTGATCCAGACCCAACTGAAGTGTGTGTGAATGTGAGGCTCAGTGTATGAGGGACCAGCCTCAGTGTCCAGTGATCCAGACCCAGCTGAAGTGTGTGTGAATGTGAGGCTCAGTGTGTGAGGGACCAGGCTCAGGGTCCAGTGATCCAGACCCAGCTGAAGTGTGTGTGAATGTGAGGCTCAGTGTGTGAGGGACCAGTCTCAGGGTCCAGTGATCCAGACCCAGCTGAAGTGTGTGTGAATGTGAGGCTCAGTGTGTGAGGGACCAGTCTCAGGGTCCAGTGATCCAGACCCAGCTGAAGTGTGTGTGAATGTGAGGTTCAGTGTGTGAGGGACCAGTCTCAGGGTCCAGTGATCCAGACCCGGCTGAAGTGTGTGTGTATGTGAGGCTCAGTGTGTGTGGGACCAGCCTCAGTGTCCAGTGATACAGACTCAGCTGAAGGGTGTGTGAATGTGAGGTTCAGTGTGTGAGGGACCAGTCTCAGGGTCCAGTGATACAGACCCAGCTGAAGTGTGTGTGAATGTGAGGCTCAGTGTGTGAGGGACCAGTCTCAGGGTCCAGTGATCCAGACCCAGATGAAGTTTGTGTGAATGTGAGGCTCAGTGTGTGAGGGACCAGCCTCAGGGTCTAGTTATCCAGACCCAGCTGAAGTGTGTGTGAATGTGAGGCTCAGTGTGTGAGGGACCAGTCTCAGGCTCCAGTGAACCAGACCCAGCTGAAGTGTGTGTGAAGGTGAGGCTCAGTGTGTGAGCGACCAGTCTCAGGGTCCAATGATCCAGACCCAGCTGAAGTGTGTGTGTATATGAGGCTCAGTGTGTGAGGGACCAGTCTCAGGGTCCAGTGATCCAGACACAGCTGAAGTGTGTGTGAATGTGTTGCTCAGTGTGTGAGGGACCAGTCTCAGGGTCCAGTGATCCAGACCCAGCTGAAGTGTGTGTGAATGTGAGGTTCAGTGTGTGAGGGACCAGTCTCAGCGTCCAGTGATCCAGACCCAGCTGAAGTGTGTGTGAATGTGAGGCTCAGTGTGTGAGGGACCAGTCTCATGGTCCAGTGATCCAGACCGAGCTGAAGTGTGTGTGAATGTGAGGCTCAGTGTGTGAGGGACCAGTCTCATGGTCCTGTGATCCAGACCCAGCTGAAGTGTGTGTGAATGTGAGGCTCAGTGTGTGAGGGACCAGCCTCAGGGTCTAGTTATCCAGACCCAGCTGAAGTGTGTGTGAATATGAGGCTCAGTGTGTGAGGGACCAGTCTCAGGCTCCAGTGATCCAGACCCAGCTGAAGTGTGTGTGAAGGTGAGGCTCAGTGTGTGAGGGACCAGTCTCAGGGTCCAATGATCCAGACCCAGCTGAAGTGTGTGTGTATGTGAGGCTCATTGTGTGAGGGACCAGTCTCAGGGTCCAGTGATCCAGACACAGCTGAAGTGTGTGTGAATGTGAAGCTCAGTGTGTGAGGGACCAGTCTCAGGGTCCAGTGATCCAGACCCAGCTGAAGTGTGTGTGAATGTGAGGCTCAGTGTGTGAGGGACCAGTCTCAGGGTCCAGTGATCCAGACCCAGCTGAAGTGTGTGTGAATGTGAGGCTCAGTGTGTGAGGGACCAGTATCATGGTCCAGTGATCCAGACCGAACTGAAGTGTGTGTGAATGTGAGGCTCAGTGTGTGAGAGACCAGTCTCATTGTCCTGTGATCCAGACCCAGCTGAAGTGTGTGTGAATGTGAGGCTCAGTGTGTGAGGGACCAGTCTCAGGGTCCAGTGATCCAGACCCAGCTGAAGTGTGTGTGAATGTGAGGCTCAGTGTGTGAGGGCCCAGTCTCAGGGTCCAGTGATCCAGACCCAGCTGAAGTGTGTGTGTATGTGAGGCTCAGTGTGTGAGGGACCAGTCTCATGGTCCAGTGATCCAGAACCAGCTGAAGTGTGTGTGAATGTGAGGATCAGTGTGTGAGGGACCAGTCTCAGGGTCTAGTGATCCAGACCCAGCTGAAGTGTGTGTGAATGTGAGGCTCAGTGTGTGAGGGACCAGTCTCAGGATCCAGTGATCCAGACCCAGCTGAAGTGTTTGTGAATGTGAGGCTCAGTGTGTGAGGAACACGTTTCAGGGTACTGTGATCCAGACCCAGCTGAAGTGTGTGTGAATGTGAGGCTCAGTGTGTGAGGAACCATTCTCAGTGTCCAGTGATCCTACCCAGCTGAAGTGTGTGTGAATGTGAGGCTCAGTGTGTGAGGGACCAGTCTCAGGGTGCAATGATCCAGACGCAGCAGAAGTGAGTGTGAATGTGAGGCTCAGTGTGTGAGGGACCAGTCTCAGGGTCCAGTGATCCAGACCCAGCTGAAGTGTGTGTGAATGTGAGGCTCAGTGTGTGAGGGACCAGCCTCAGGGTCCAGTGATCCAGACCCAGCTGAACTGTGTGTGAATGTGAGGCTCAGTGTGTGAGGGACCAGTCTCAGGGTCCAGTGATCCAGACCCAGCTGAAGTGTGTGTGAATGTGAGGCTCAGTGTGTGAGGGACCAGCCTCAGGCTCCAGTGATCCAGACCCAGCTGAAGTGTGTGTTAATGTGAGGCTCTGTTTGTGATGGTCCAGTCTCAGGGTCCAGTGATCCAGACCCAGCTGAAGTGTGTGTGAATGTGAGGCTCAGTGTGTGAGGGACCAGTCTCAGTGTCCAGTGATCCAGACCCAGCTGAAGTGTGTGTGAATGTGAAGCTCAGTGTGTGAGGGACCAGTCTTAGGGTCCAGTGATCCAGACCCAGCTGAAATGTGTGTGAATGTGAGGCTCAGTGTGTGAGGGACCAGTCTCAGGTTCCAGTGATCCAGACCCAGCTGAAGTGTGTGTGAATGTGAAGCTCAGTGTGTGAGGGACCAGCCTCAGGGTCCAGTGATCCAGACCCAGCTGAAGTGTGTGTGAATGTGAGGCTCAGTGTGTGAGGGACCAGCCTCAGAATCCAGTGATCCAGACCCAGCTGAAGTGTGTGTGAATGTGAGGCTCAGTGTGTGAGGGACCAGTCTCAGGGTCCAGTGATCCAGACGCAGCTGAAATTTGTGTGAATGTGAGGCTCAGTGTATGAGGGACCAGTCTCAGGGTCCAGTGATCCAGACCCAGCTGAATTGTGTGTAAATGTGAGGCTCAGTGTGTGAGGGATGAGTCTCAGGGTCTCGTGATCCAGACCCAGCTGAAGTGTGTGTGAATGGGAGGCTCAGTGTGTGAGGGACTAGTCTCAGGGTCCAGTGATCCAGACCCAGCTGAAGTGGGTGTGAATGTAAGGCTCAGTGTGTGAAGGACCAGTCTCAGGGTCCAGTGATCCAGACCCAGCTGAATTGGGTGTGAATATGAGGCTCAGTGTGTGAGGGACCAGTCTCAGGGTTCAGTGATCCAGACCCAGCTGAAGTGTGTGTGAATGTGAGGCTCAGTGTGTGAGGGACCAATCTTAGGTTCCAGTGATCCAGATCCAGCTGAAGTGTGTGTGAATGTGAGGCTCTGTGTTTGATGGACCAGTCTCAGGGTCCAGTGATCCAGACCCAGCTGAAGTGTGTGTGAATGTGAGGCTCAGTGTGTGAGGGACCAGTCTCAGTGTCCAGTGATCCAGACCCAGCTGAAGTGTGTGTGAATGTGAAGCTCAGTGTGTGAGGGACCAGTCTCAGGATCCAGTGATCCAGACCCAGCTAAAGTGTGTGTGAATGTGAGGCTCAGTGTGTGAGGGACCAGTCTCAGTATCCAGTGATCCAGACCCAGCTGAAGTGTGTGTGAATGTGAAGCTCAGTGTGTGAGGGACCAGTCTTCGGGTCCAGTGATCCAGACCCAGCTGAAATGTGTGTGAATGTGAGGCTCAGTGTGTGAGGGACCAGTCTCAGTGTCCAGTGATCCAGACCCAGCTGAAGTGTGTGTGAATGTGAAGCTCAGTGTGTGAGGGACCAGCCTCAGGGTCCAGTGATCCAGACCCAGCTGAAGTGTGTGTGAATGTGAGGCTCAGTGTGTGAGGGACCAGCCTCAGAATCCAGTGATCCAGACCCAGCTGAAGTGTGTGTGAATGTGAGGCTCAGTGTGTGAGGGACCAGTCTCAGGGTCCAGTGACCCAGACGCAGCTGAAATTTGTGTGAATGTGAGGCTCAGTGTATGAGGGACCAGTCTCAGGGTCCAGTGATCCAGACCCAGCTGAAGTGTGTGTAAATGTGAGGCTCAGTGTGTGAGGGATGAGTCTCAGGGTCTCGTGATCCAGACCCAGCTGAAGTGTGTGTGAATGTGAGGCTCAGTGTGTGAGGGACCAGTCTCAGGTCCAGTGATCCAGACCCAGCTGAAGTGGGTGTGAATGTAAGGCTCAGTGTGTGAAGGACCAGTCTCAGGGTCCAGTGATCCAGACCCAGCTGAAGTGTGTGTGAATATGAGGCTCAGTGTGTGAGGGACCAGTCTCAGGGTTCAGTGATCCAGACCCAGCTGAAGTGTGTGTGAATGTGAGGCTCAGTGTGTGAGGGACCAATCTCAGGTTCCAGTGATCCAGATCCAGCTGAAGTGTGTGTGAATGTGAGGCTCAGTGTGTGAGGGACCAGTCTCAGGGTCCAGTGATCCAGACCCAGCTGAAGTGTGTGTGAAGGTGAGGATCAGTGTGTGAGGGACCAGTCTCAGGGTCTAGTGATCCAGACCCAGCTGAAGTGTGTGTGAATGTGAGGTTCAGTGTGTGAGGGACCAGTCTCAGGATCCAGTGATCCAGACCCAGCTGCAGTGTTTGTGAATGTGAGGCTCAGTGTGTGAGGAACAAGTTTCAGGGTACTGTGATCCAGACCCAGCTGAAGTGTGTGTGAATGTGAGGGTCAGTGTGTGAGGAACCAGTCTCAGTGTCCAGTGATCCTACCCAGCTGAAGTGTGTGTGAATGTGAGGCTCAGTGTGTGAGGGACCAGCCTCAGGGTGCAATGATCCAGACGCAGCAGAAGTGAATGTGAATGTGAGGCTCAGTGTGTGAGGGACCAGTCTCAGGGTCCAGTGATCCAGACCCAGCTGAAGTGTGTGTGAATGTGAGGCTCAGTGTGTGAGGGACCAGCCTCAGGGTCCAGTGATCCAGACCCAGCTGAAGTGTGTGTGAATGTGAGGCTCAGTGTGTGAGGGACCAGTCTCAGGGTCCAGTGATCCAGACCCAGCTGAAGTGGGTGTGAATGTAAGGCTCAGTGTGTGAAGCACCAGTCTCAGGGTCCAGTGATCCAGACCCAGCTGAAGTGTGTGTGAATATGAGGCTCAGTGTGTGAGGGACCAGTCTCAGGGTTCAGTGATCCAGACCCAGCTGAAGTGTGTGTGAATGTGAGGCTCAGTGTGTGAGGGACCAATCTCAGGTTCCAGTGATCCAGATCCAGCTGAAGTGTGTGTGAATGTGAGGCTCAGTGTGTGAGGGACCAGTCTCAGGGTCCAGTGATCCAGACCCAGCTGAAGTGTGTGTGAATGTGAGGATCAGTGTGTGAGGGACCAGTCTCAGGGTCTACTGATCCAGACCCAGCTGAAGTGTGTGTGAATGTGAGGCTCAGTGTGTGAGGGACCAGTCTCAGGATCCAGTGATCCAGACCCAGCTGAAGTGTGTGTGAATGTGAGGCTCACTGTGTGAGGGACCAGTGTCAGGGTCTAGTGATTCAGACCCAGCTGAAGTGTGTGTGAATGTGAGGCTCAGTGTGTGAGGGACCAGTCTCAGGGTCCAGTGATCCAGACCCAGCTGAAGTGTGTGTGAATGTGAGGCTCAGTGTGTGAGTGACCAGTCTCAGGATCCAGTGCTCCAGACCCAGCTGAAGTGTGTGTGAATGTGTGGCTCAGTGTGTGAGGGACCAGCCTCAGAATCCAGTGAACCAGAACCAGCTGAAGTGTGTGTGAATGTGAGGCTCAGTGTGTGAGGGACCAGTCTCAGGGTCCAGTGATCCAGACCCAGCTGAAGTGTGTGTGCATCTCATGCTCAGTGTGTGAGGGACCAGTCTCAGGGTCCAGTGATCCAAACCCAGCTGAAGTGTGTGTGAATGTGAGGCTCAGTGTATGAGGGACCAGTCTCAGGGTCCAGTGATCCAGATCCAGCTGAAGTGTGTGTGAATGTGAGGCTCAGTGTGTGAGGGACCAGTCTCAGTGTCCAGTGATCCAGACCCAGCTGAAGTGTGTGTGAATGTGAGGCTCAGTGTGTGAGGGACCAGTCTCAGGATCCAGTGATCCAGACCCAGCTGAAGTGTGTGTGAATGTGAGGCTCAGTATGTGAGTGACCAGTCTCAGGGTCCAGTGATTCAGACCCAGCTGAAGTGTGTGTGAATGTGAGGCTCAGTGTGTGAGGGACCAGTCTCAGGGTCCAGTGATCCAGACCCATCTGAAGTGTGTGTGAATGTGAGGCTCAGTGTGTGAGGGACCAGTCTCAGGGTCCAGTGATCCAGACACAGCTGAAGTGTGTGTGAATGTGAGGCTCAGTGTGTGAGGGACCAGTCTCAGGGTCCAGTGATCCAGACGCAGCTGAAATGTGTTTGAATGTGATACTCAGTGTGTGAGGGACCAGTCTCAGGGTCCAGTGATCCAGACCCAGCTGAAGTGTGTGTGAATGTGAGGCTCAGTGTGTGAGGGACCAGTCTCAGAGTCCAGTGATCCAGACCCAGCTGAAGTGTGTGTGCATCTCATGCTCAGTGTGTGAGGGACCAGTCTCAGGGTCCAGTGATCCAAACCCAGCTGAAGTGTGTGTGAATGTGAGGCTCAGTGTATGAGGGACCAGTCTCAGGGTCCAGTGATCCAGATCCAGCTGAAGTGTGTGTGAATGTGAGGCTCAGTGTGTGAGGGACCAGTCTCAGGGTCCAGTGATCCAGACCCAGCTGAAGTGTGTGTGAATGTGAGGATCAGTGTGTGAGGGACCAGTCTCAGGGTCTACTGATCCAGATCCAGCTGAAGTGTGTGTGAATGTGAGGCCCAGTGTGTGAGGGACCAGTCTCAGGATCCAGTGATCCAGACCCAGCTGAAGTGTGTGTGAATGTGAGGCTCAGTGTGTGAGGGACCAGTGTCAGGGTCTAGTGATTCAGACCCAGCTGAAGTGTGTGTGAATGTGAGGCTCAGTGTGTGAGGGACCAGTCTCAGGGTCCAGTGATCCAGACCCAGCTGAAGTGTGTGTGAATGTGAGGCTCAGTGTGTGAGTGACCAGTCTCAGGATCCAGTGCTCCAGACCCAGCTGAAGTGTGTGTGAATGTGAGGCTCAGTGTGTGAGGGACCAGTCTCAGGGTCCAATGATCCAGATCCAGCTGAAGTGTGTGCGAATGTGAGGCTCAGTGTGTGAGGGACCAGTCTCAGTGTCCAGTGATCCAGACCCAGCTGAAGTGTGTGTGAATGTGAGGCTCAGTGTGTGAGGGTCCAGTCTCAGGATCCAGTGATCCAGACCCAGCTGAAGTGTGTGTGAATGTGAGGCTCAGTATGTGAGTGACCAGTCTCAGGGTCCAGTGATTCAGACCCAGCTGAAGTGTGTGTGAATGTGAGGCTCAGTGTGTGAGGGACCAGTCTCAGGGTCCAGTGATCCAGACCCATCTGAAGTGTGTGTGAATGTGAGGCTCAGTGTGTGAGGGACCAGTCTCAGGGTCCAGTGATCCAGACACAGCTGAAGTGTGTGTGAATGTGAGGCTCAGTGTGTGAGGGACCAGTCTCAGGGTCCAGTGATCCAGACGCAGCTGAAATGTGTTTGAATGTGATACTCAATGTGTGAGGGACCAGTCTCAGGGTCCAGTGATCCAGACCCAGCTGAAGTGTGTGTGAATGTGATACTCAGTGTGTGAGGGACCAGTCTCAGGGTCCAGTGATCCAGACCCAGCTGAAGTGTGTGTGAATGTGAGGCTCAGTGTGTGAGGGACCAGTCTCAGGGTCCAGTGATCCAGACCCAGCTGAAGTGTGTGTGAATGTGAGGCTCAGTGTGTGAGGGACCAGTCTCAGGGTCCAGTGATCCAGACCCAGCTGAAGTGTGTGTGAATGTGAGGCTCAGTGTGCGAAGGGCCAGTCTCAGGGTCCAGTGCTCCAGACCCAGCTGAAGTTTGTGTGAATGTGAGGCTCAGTGTGTGAGGGACCAGTCTCAGGATCCAGTGATCCTGACCCAGCTGAAGTGTGTGTGAATGTAAGGCTCAGTATGTGAGGGACCAGTCTCAGGGTCCAGTGATCCAGACCCAGCTGAAGTGTGTGTGAATGTGAGGCTCAGTGTGTGAGGGACCCGTCTCAGGGTCCAGTGATCCAGACCCAGCTGAAGTGTGTGTGAATGTGAGGCTCAGTGTGTGAGGGACCAGTCTCAGGGTCCAGTGATCCAGACCCAGCTGAAGTGTGTGTGAATGTGAGGCTCAGTGTGCGAAGGGCCAGTCTCAGGGTCCAGTGCTCCAGACCCAGCTGAAGTTTGTGTGAATGTGAGGCTCAGTGTGTGAGGGACCAGTCTCAGGATCCAGTGATCCTGACCCAGCTGAAGTGTGTGTGAATGTAAGGCTCAGTATGTGAGGGACCAGTCTCAGGGTCCAGTGATCCAGACCCAGCTGAAGTGTGTGTGAATGTGAGGCTCAGTGTGTGAGGGACCCGTCTCAGGGTCCAGTGATCCAGACCCAGCTGAATTGTGTGTGAATGTGAGGCTCAGTGTGTGAGGAACCAGTCTCAGGGTCCAGTGATCCAGACCCAGTTGAAGTGTGTGTGAATGTGATGCTCAGTTTGTGAGGGCCCTGCCTCAGGGTCCAGTGATCCAGACCCGGC
Source organism: Pristiophorus japonicus (assembly GCF_044704955.1). Lineage (NCBI taxonomy): Eukaryota > Metazoa > Chordata > Chondrichthyes > Pristiophoridae > Pristiophorus > Pristiophorus japonicus. Next base: position 3,477,384 of record NW_027254645.1, on the reverse strand, counting down.
TGAAGTGTCTGTGAATGTGAGGCTCAGTGTGTGAGGGACCAGTCTCAGGGTCCAGTGATCCAGACCCAGCTGAAGTGTGTGTGAATGTGAGGCTCAATGTGTGAGGGACCAGTCTCAGGGTCCAGTGATCCAGACCCAGCTGAAGAGTGTCTGAGATGAGGCTCAGTGTGTGAGGGACCAGCCTCAGGGTCCAGTGATCCAGACCCAGCTGAAGTGTGTGTGAATGTGAAGCTCAGTGTGTGAGGGACCAGTCTCAGGGTCCAGTGATCCAGACCCAGCTGAAGTGTGTGTGAATGTGAGGCTCAGTGTGTGAGGGACCAGCCTCAGGGTCCAGTGATCCAGACCCAGCTGAAGTGTGTGTGAATGTGATGCTCAGTGTATGAGGGATGAGTCTCAGGGTCTCGTGATCCAGACGCAGCTGAAGTGTGTGTGAAGGTGAGGCTCAGTGTGTGAGGGACCAGTCTCAGGGTCCAGTGATCCAGACCCAGCTGAAGTGTGTGTGAATGTGAGGCTCAGTGTGTGAGGGACCAGTCTCAGGGTCCAGTGATCCAGACGCAGCTGAAGTGTGTGTGATTGTGAGGCTCAGTGTGTGAGGGACCAGTCTCAGGGTCCAGTGATCCAGACCCAGCTGAAGTGTGTGTGAATGTGAGGCTCAGTGTGTGAGGGACCAGTCTCAGGGTCCAGTGCTCCAGACCCAGCTGAAGTATGTGTGAATGTGAGGCTCAGTGTGTGAGGGACCAGTCTCAGGGTCCAGTGATCCAGACCCAGCTGAAGTGTGTGTGCATCTCATGCTCAGTGTGTGAGGGACCAGTCTCAGGGTCCAGTGATCCAAACCCAGCTGAAGTGTGTGTGAATGTGAGGCTCAGTGTATGAGGGACCAGTCTCAGGGTCCAGTGATCCAGATCCAGCTGAAGTGTGTGTGAATGTGAGGCTCAGTGTGTGAGGGACCAGTCTCAGGGTCCAGTGATCCAGACCCAGCTGAAGTGTGTGTGAATGTGAGGATCAGTGTGTGAGGGACCAGTCTCAGGGTCTACTGATCCAGACCCAGCTGAAGTGTGTGTGAATGTGAGGCTCAGTGTGTGAGGGACCAGTCTCAGGATCCAGTGATCCAGACCCAGCTGAAGTGTGTGTGAATGTGAGGCTCAGTGTGTGAGGGACCAGTGTCAGGGTCTAGTGATTCAGACCCAGCTGAAGTGTGTGTGAATGTGAGGCTCAGTGTGCGAGGGACCAGTCTCAGGGTCCAGTGATCCAGACCCAGCTGAAGTGTGTGTGAATGTGAGGCTCAGTGTGTGAGTGACCAGTCTCAGGATCCAGTGCTCCAGACCCAGCTGAAGTGTGTGTGAATGTGAGGCTCAGTGTGTGAGGGACCAGCCTCAGAATCCAGTGAACCAGAACCAGCTGAAGTGTGTGTGAATGTGAGGCTCAGTGTGTGAGGGACCAGTCTCAGGGTCCAGTGATCCAGACCCAGCTGAAGTGTGTGTGCATCTCATGCTCAGTGTGTGAGGGACCAGTCTCAGGGTCCAGTGATCCAAACCCAGCTGAAGTGTGTGTGAATGTGAGGCTCAGTGTATGAGGGACCAGTCTCAGGGTCCAGTGATCCAGATCCAGCTGAAGTGTGTGTGAATGTGAGGCTCAGTGTGTGAGGGACCAGTCTCAGTGTCCAGTGATCCAGACCCAGCTGAAGTGTGTGTGAATGTGAGGCTCAGTGTGTGAGGGACCAGTCTCAGGATCCAGTGATCCAGACCCAGCTGAAGTGTGTGTGAATGTGAGGATCAGTGTGTGAGGGACCAGTCTCAGGGTCTACTGATCCAGACCCAGCTGAAGTGTGTGTGAATGTGAGGCTCAGTGTGTGAGGGACCAGTCTCAGGATCCAGTGATCCAGACCCAGCTGAAGTGTGTGTGAATGTGAGGCTCAGTGTGTGAGGGACCAGTGTCAGGGTCTAGTGATTCAGACCCAGCTGAAGTGTGTGTGAATGTGAGGCTCAGTGTGTGAGGGACCAGTCTCAGGGTCCAGTGATCCAGACCCAGCTGAAGTGTGTGTGAATGTGAGGCTCAGTGTGTGAGTGACCAGTCTCAGGATCCAGTGCTCCAGACCCAGCTGAAGTGTGTGTGAATGTGAGGCTCAGTGTGTGAGGGACCAGTCTCAGGGTCCAATGATCCAGATCCAGCTGAAGTGTGTGCGAATGTGAGGCTCAGTGTGTGAGGGACCAGTCTCAGTGTCCAGTGATCCAGACCCAGCTGAAGTGTGTGTGAATGTGAGGCTCAGTGTGTGAGGGACCAGTCTCAGGATCCAGTGATCCAGACCCAGCTGAAGTGTGTGTGAATATGAGGCTCAGTATGTGAGTGACCAGTCTCAGGGTCCAGTGATTCAGACCCAGCTGAAGTGTGTGTGAATGTGAGGCTCAGTGTGTGAGGGACCAGTCTCAGGGTCCAGTGATCCAGACCCATCTGAAGTGTGTGTGAATGTGAGGCTCAGTGTGTGAGGGACCAGTCTCAGGGTCCAGTGATCCAGACACAGCTGAAGTGTGTGTGAATGTGAGGCTCAGTGTGTGAGGGACCAGTCTCAGGGTCCAGTGATCCAGACGCAGCTGAAATGTGTTTGAATGTGATACTCAGTGTGTGAGGGACCAGTCTCAGGGTCCAGTGATCCAGACCCAGCTGAAGTGTGTGTGAATGTGATACTCAGTGTGTGAGGGACCAGTCTCAGGGTCCAGTGATCCAGACCCAGCTGAAGTGTGTGTGAATGTGAGGCTCAGTGTGTGAGGGACCAGTCTCAGGGTCCAGTGATCCAGACCCAGCTGAAGTGTGTGTGAATGTGAGGCTCAGTGTGTGAGGGACCAGTCTCAGGGTCCAGTGATCCAGACCCAGCTGAAGTGTGTGTGAATGTGAGGCTCAGTGTGCGAAGGGCCAGTCTCAGGGTCCAGTGCTCCAGACCCAGCTGAAGTTTGTGTGAATGTGAGGCTCAGTGTGTGAGGGACCAGTCTCAGGATCCAGTGATCCTGACCCAGCTGAAGTGTGTGTGAATGTAAGGCTCAGTATGTGAGGGACCAGTCTCAGGGTCCAGTGATCCAGACCCAGCTGAAGTGTGTGTGAATGTGAGGCTCAGTGTGTGAGGGACCCGTCTCAGGGTCCAGTGATCCAGACCCAGCTGAAGTGTGTGTGAATGTGAGGCTCAGTGTGTGAGGAACCAGTCTCAGGGTCCAGTGATCCAGACCCAGTTGAAGTGTGTGTGAATGTGATGCTCAGTTTGTGAGGGACCTGCCTCAGGGTCCAGTGATCCAGACCCGGCTGAAGTGTCTGTGAATGTGAGGCTCAGTGTGTGAGGGACCAGTCTCAGGGTCCAGTGATCCAGACCCAGCTGAAGTGTGTGTGAATGTGAGGCTCAATGTGTGAGGGACCAGTCTCAGGGTCCAGTGATCCAGACCCAGCTGAAGAGTGTCTGAGATGAGGCTCAGTGTGTGAGGGACCAGCCTCAGGGTCCAGTGATCCAGACCCAGCTGAAGTGTGTGTGAATGTGAAGCTCAGTGTGTGAGGGACCAGTCTCAGGGTCCAGTGATCCAGACCCAGCTGAAGTGTGTGTGAATGTGAGGCTCAGTGTGTGAGGGACCAGCCTCAGGGTCCAGTGATCCAGACCCAGCTGAAGTGTGTGTGAATGTGATGCTCAGTGTATGAGGGATGAGTCTCAGGGTCTCGTGATCCAGACGCAGCTGAAGTGTGTGTGAAGGTGAGGCTCAGTGTGTGAGGGACCAGTCTCAGGGTCCAGTGATCCAGACCCAGCTGAAGTGTGTGTGAATGTGAGGCTCAGTGTGTGAGGGACCAGTCTCAGGGTCCAGTGATCCAGACGCAGCTGAAGTGTGTGTGATTGTGAGGCTCAGTGTGTGAGGGACCAGTCTCAGGGTCCAGTGATCCAGACCCAGCTGAAGTGTGTGTGAATGTGAGGCTCAGTGTGTGAGGGACCAGTCTCAGGGTCCAGTGCTCCAGACCCAGCTGAAGTGTGTGTGAATGTGAGGCTCAGTGTGTGAGGGACCAATCTCAGGGTCCAGTGATCCAGACCCAGCTGAAGTGTGTGTGCATCTCATGCTCAGTGTGTGAGGGACCAGTCTCAGGGTCCAGTGATCCAAACCCAGCTGAAGTGTGTGTGAATGTGAGGCTCAGTGTATGAGGGACCAGTCTCAGGGTCCAGTGATCCAGATCCAGCTGAAGTGTGTGTGAATGTGAGGCTCAGTGTGTGAGGGACCAGTCTCAGGGTCCAGTGATCCAGACCCAGCTGAAGTGTGTGTGAATGTGAGGATCAGTGTGTGAGGGACCAGTCTCAGGGTCTACTGATCCAGACCCAGCTGAAGTGTGTGTGAATGTGAGGCTCAGTGTGTGAGGGACCAGTCTCAGGATCCAGTGATCCAGACCCAGCTGAAGTGTGTGTGAATGTGAGGCTCAGTGTGTGAGGGACCAGTGTCAGGGTCTAGTGATTCAGACCCAGCTGAAGTGTGTGTGAATGTGAGGCTCAGTGTGTGAGGGACCAGTCTCAGGGTCCAGTGATCCAGACCCAGCTGAAGTGTGTGTGAATGTGAGGCTCAGTGTGTGAGTGACCAGTCTCAGGATCCAGTGCTCCAGACCCAGCTGAAGTGTGTGTGAATGTGAGGCTCAGTGTGTGAGGGACCAGCCTCAGAATCCAGTGAACCAGAACCAGCTGAAGTGTGTGTGAATGTGAGGCTCAGTGTGTGAGGGACCAGTCTCAGGGTCCAGTGATCCAGACCCAGCTGAAGTGTGTGTGCATCTCATGCTCAGTGTGTGAGGGACCAGTCTCAGGGTCCAGTGATCCAAACCCAGCTGAAGTGTGTGTGAATGTGAGGCTCAGTGTATGAGGGACCAGTCTCAGGGTCCAGTGATCCAGATCCAGCTGAAGTGTGTGTGAATGTGAGGCTCAGTGTGTGAGGGACCAGTCTCAGTGTCCAGTGATCCAGACCCAGCTGACGTGTGTGTGAATGTGAGGCTCAGTGTGTGAGGGACCAGTCTCAGGGTCCAGTGATCCAGACCCAGCTGAAGTGTGTGTGAATGTGAGGCTCAGTATGTGAGTGACCAGTCTCAGGGTCCAGTGATTCAGACCCAGCTGAAGTGTGTGTGAATGTGAGGCTCAGTGTGTGAGGGACCAGTCTCAGGGTCCAGTGATCCAGACCCATCTGAAGTGTGTGTGAATGTGAGGCTCAGTGTGTGAGGGACCAGTCTCAGGGTCCAGTGATACAGACACAGCTGAAGTGTGTGTGAATGTGAGGCTCAGTGTGTGAGGGACCAGTCTCAGGGTCCAGTGAACCAGACGCAGCTGAAATGTGTTTGAATGTGATACTCAGTGTGTGAGGGACCAGTCTCAGGGTCCAGTGATCCAGACCCAGCTGAAGTGTGTGTGAATGTGATACTCAGTGTGTGAGGGACCAGTCTCAGGGTCCAGTGATCCAGACCCAGCTGAAGTGTGTGTGAATGTGAGGCTCAGTGTGTGAGGGACCAGTCTCAGGGTCCAGTGATCCAGACCCAGCTGAAGTGTGTGTGAATGTGAGGCTCAGTGTGTGAGGGACCAGTCTCAGGGTCCAGTGATCCAGACCCAGCTGAAGTGTGTGTGAATGTGAGGCTCAGTGTGCGAAGGGCCAGTCTCAGGGTCCAGTGCTCCAGACCCAGCTGAAGTTTGTGTGAATGTGAGGCTCAGTGTGTGAGGGACCAGTCTCAGGATCCAGTGATCCTGACCCAGCTGAAGTGTGTGTGAATGTAAGGCTCAGTATGTGAGGGACCAGTCTCAGGGTCCAGTGATCCAGACCCAGCTGAAGTGTGTGTGAATGTGAGGCTCAGTGTGTGAGGGACCCGTCTCAGGGTCCAGTGATCCAGACCCAGCTGAAGTGTGTGTGAATGTGAGGCTCAGTGTGTGAGGAACCAGTCTCAGGGTCCAGTGATCCAGACCCAGTTGAAGTGTGTGTGAATGTGATGCTCAGTTTGTGAGGGACCTGCCTCAGGGTCCAGTGATCCAGACCCGGCTGAAGTGTCTGTGAATGTGAGACTCAGTGTGTGAGGGACCAGTCTCAGGGTCCAGTGATCCAGACCCAGCTGAAGTGTGTGTGAATGTGAGGCTCAATGTGTGAGGGACCAGTCTCAGGGTCCAGTGATCTAGACCCAGCTGAAGAGTGTCTGAGATGAGGCTCAGTGTGTGAGGGACCAGCCTCAGGGTCCAGTGATCCAGACCCAGCTGAAGTGTGTGTGAATGTGAAGCTCAGTGTGTGAGGGACCAGTCTCAGGGTCCAGTGATCCAGACCCAGCAGATGTGTGTGTGAATGTGAGGCTCAGTGTGTGAGGGACCAGCCTCAGGGTCCAGTGATCCAGACCCAGCTGAAGTGTGTGTGAATGTGATGCTCAGTGTATGAGGGATGAGTCTCAGGGTCTCGTGATCCAGACGCAGCTGAAGTGTGTGTGAAGGTGAGGCTCAGTGTGTGAGGGACCAGTCTCAGGGTCCAGTGATCCAGACCCAGCTGAAGTGTGTGTGAATGTGAGGCTCAGTGTGTGAGGGACCAGTCTCAGGGTCCAGTGATCCAGACGCAGCTGAAGTGTGTGTGATTGTGAGGCTCAGTGTGTGAGGGACCAGTCTCAGGGTCCAGTGATCCAGACCCAGCTGAAGTGTGTGTGAATGTGAGGCTCAGTGTGTGAGGGACCAGTCTCAGGGTCCAGTGCTCCAGACCCAGCTGAAGTATGTGTGAATGTGAGGCTCAGTGTGTGAGGGACCAGTCTCAGGATCCAGTGATCCTGACCCAGCTGAAGTGTGTGTGAATATGAGGCTCAGTGTGTGAGGGCCAGTCTCAGGATCCAGTGATCCTGACCCAGCTGAAGTGTGTGTGAATGTGAAGCTCAGTGTGTGAGGGACCAGTCTCAGGGTCCAGTGATCCAGACCCAGCAGATGTGTGTGTGAATGTGAGGCTCAGTGTGTGAGGGACCAGCCTCAGGGTCCAGTGATCCAGACCCAGCTGAAGTGTGTGTGAATGTGATGCTCAGTGTATGAGGGATGAGTCTCAGGGTCTCGTGATCCAGACGCAGCTGAAGTGTGTGTGAAGGTGAGGCTCAGTGTGTGAGGGACCAGTCTCAGGGTCCAGTGATCCAGACCCAGCTGAAGTGTGTGTGAATGTGAGGCTCAGTGTGTGAGGGACCAGTCTCAGGGTCCAGTGATCCAGACGCAGCTGAAGTGTGTGTGATTGTGAGGCTCAGTGTGTGAGGGACCAGTCTCAGGGTCCAGTGATCCAGACCCAGCTGAAGTGTGTGTGAATGTGAGGCTCAGTGTGTGAGGGACCAGTCTCAGGGTCCAGTGCTCCAGACCCAGCTGAAGTATGTGTGAATGTGAGGCTCAGTGTGTGAGGGACCAGTCTCAGGATCCAGTGATCCTGACCCAGCTGAAGTGTGTGTGAATATGAGGCTCAGTGTGTGAGGGCCAGTCTCAGGATCCAGTGATCCTGACCCAGCTGAAGTGTGTGTGAATGTGAGGCTCAGTGTGTGAGGGACCAGTCTCAGGGTCCAGTGATCCAGACCCAGCTGTAGTGTGTGTGAATGTGAGGCTCAGTGTGTGAGGGACCAGTCTCAGGGTCCAGTGATCCAGACCCAGCTGAAGTGTGTGTGAATGTGAGGCTCAGTGTGTGAGGAACCAGTCTCAGTGTCCAGTGATCCAGACCCAGTTGAAGTGTGTGTGAATGTGAGGCTCAGTTTGTGAGGGACCTGCCTCAGGGTCCAGTGATCCAGACCCAGCTGAAATGTGTGTGAATGTGAGGCTCAGTGTGTGAGGGACCAGTCTCAGGGGCCAGTGATCCAGACCCAGCTGAAGTGTGTGTGAATGTGAAGCTCAGTGTGTGAGGGACCAGTCTCAGGGTCCAGTGATCCAGACCCAGCTGAAGTGTGTGTGAATGTGAGGCTCAGTGTGTGAGGGACCAGCCTCAGGCTCCAGTGATCCAGACCCAGCTGAAGTGTGTGTGAATGTGAGGCTCAGTGTGTGATGGACCAGTCTCAGGGTCCAGTGATCCAGACCCAGCTGAAGTGTGTGTGAATGTGAGGCTCAGTGCGTGAGGGACCAGTCTCAGGGTCCAGTGATCCAGACCCAGCTGAAGTGTGTGTGAATGTGAAGCTCAGTGTGTGAGGGACCAGTCTCAGGGTCCAGTGATCCAGACCCAGCTGAAATCTGTGTGAATGTGAGGCTCAGTGTGTGAGGGACCAGTCTCAGGGTCCAGTGATCCAGACCCAGCTGAAGTGTGTGTGAATGTGAAGCTCAGTGTGTGAGGGACCAGCCTCAGGGTCCAGTGATCCAGACCCAGCTGAAGTGTGTGTGAATGTGAGGCTCAGTGTGTGAGGGACCAGCCTCAGAATCCAGTGATCCAGACCCAGCTGAAGTGTGTGTGAATGTGAGGCTCAGTGTGTGAGGGACCAGTCTCAGGGTCCAGTGATCCAGACGCAGCTGTAATTTGTGTGAATGTGAGGCTCAGTGTATGAGGGACCAGTCTCAGGGTCCAGTGATCCAGACCCAGCTGAAGTGTGTGTAAATGTGAGGCTCAGTGTGTGAGGGATGAGTCTCAGGGTCTCGTGATCCAGACCCAGCTGAAGTGTGTGTGAATGTGAGGCTCAGTGTGTGAGGGACCAGTCTCAGGGTCCAGTGATCCAGACCCAGCTGAAGTGGGTGTGAATGTAAGGCTCAGTGTGTGAAGGACCAGTCTCAGGGTCCAGTGATCCAGACCCAGCTGAAGTGTGTGTGAATATGAGGCTCAGTGTGTGAGGGACCAGTCTCAGGGTTCAGTGATCCAGACCCAGCTGAAGTGTGTTTGAATGTGAGGCTCAGTGTGTGAGGGACCAATCTCAGGTTCCAGTGATCCAGATCCAGCTGAAGTGTGTGTGAATGTGAGGCTCAGTGTGTGAGGGACCAGTCTCAGGGTCCAGTAATCCAGACCCAGCTGAAGTGTGTGTGAATGTGGGGATCAGTGTGTGAGGGACCAGTCTCAGGGTCTAGTGATCCAGACCCAGCTGAAGTGTGTGTGAATGTGAGGCTCAGTGTGTGAGGGACCAGTCTCAGGATCCAGTGATCCAGACCCAGCTGAAGTGTGTGTGAATGTGAGGCTCAGTGTGTGAGGGACCAGTCTCAGGGTCCAGTGATCCAGACCCAGCTGAAGTGGGTGTGAATGTAAGGCTCAGTGTGTGAAGGACCAGTCTCAGGGTCCAGTGATCCAGACCCAGCTGAAGTGTGTGTGAATATGAGGCTCAGTGTGTGAGTGACCAGTCTCAGGGTTCAGTGATCCAGACCCAGCTGAAGTGTGTGTGAATGTGAGGCTCAGTGTGTGAGGGACCAATCTCAGGTTCCAGTGATCCAGATCCAGCTGAAGTGTGTGTGAATGTGAGGCTCAGTGTGTGAGGGACCAGTCTCAGGGTCCAGTGATGCAGACCCAGCTGAAGTGTGTGTGAATGTGAGGCTCAGTGTGTGAGGGACCAGTCTCAGGGTCCAGTGATCCAGACCCAGCTGAAGTGTGTGTGAATGTGAGGCTCAGTGTGTGAGGGACCAGTCTCAGGATCCAGTGATCCAGACCCAGCTGAAGTGTGTGTGGATGTGAGGCTCAGTGTGTGAGGGACCAGTCTCAGGGTCTAGTGATCCAGACCCAGCTGAAGTGTGTGTGAATGTGAGGCTCAGTGTGTGAGGGACCAGTCTCAGGGTCTAGTATTCCAGACCCAGCTGAAGTGTGTGTGAATGTGAGGCTCAGTGTGTGAGGGACCAGTCTCAGGGTCCAGTGATCCAGACCCAGCTGAAGTGTGTGTGAATGTGAGGCTCAGTGTGTGAGTGACCAGTCTCAGGGTCCAGTGCTCCAGACCCAGCTGAAGTGTGTGTGAATGTGAGGCTCAGTGTGTGAGGGACCAGCCTCAGAATCCAGTGATCCAGAACCAGCTGAAGTGTGTGTGAATGTGAGGCTCAGTGTGTGAGGGACCAGTCTCAGGGTCCAGTGATCCAGACCCAGCTGAAGTGTGTGTGCATCTCATGCTCAGTGTGTGAGGGACCAGTCTCAGGGTCCAGTGATCCAAACCCAGCTGAAGTGTGTGTGAATGTGATGCTCAGTGTATGAGGGACCAGTCTCAGGGTCCAGTGATCCAGATCTAGCTGAAGTGTGTGTGAATGTGAGGCTCAGTGTGTGAGGGACCAGTCTCAGTGTCCAGTGATCCAGACCCAGCTGAAGTGTGTGTGAATGTGAGGCTCAGTGTGTGAGGGACCAGTCTCAGGATCCAGTGATCCAGACCCAGCTGAAGTGTGTGTGAATGTGAGGCTCAGTGTGTGAGGGACCAGTCTCAGGGTCCAGTGATTCAGACCCAGCTGAAGTGTGCGTGAATGTGAGGCTCAGTGTGTGAGGGACCAGTCTCAGGGTCCAGTGATCCAGACCCAGCTGAAGTGTGTGTGAATGTGAGGCTCAGTGTGTGAGGGACCAGTCTCAGGGTCCAGTGATCCAGACGCAGCTGAAATGTGTGTGAATGTGATACTCAGTGTGTGAGGGACCAGTCTCAGGGTCCAATGATCCAGACCCAGCTGAAGTGTGTGTGAATGTGAGGCTCAGTGTTTGAGGGACCAGTCTCAGGGTCCAGTGATCCAGACCCAGCTGAAGTGTGTGTGAATGTGAGGCTCAGTGTGCGAAGTGCCAGTCTCAGGGTCCAGTGCTCCAGACCCAGCTGAAGTTTGTGTGAATGTGAGGCTCAGTGTGTGAGGGACCAGTCTCAGGATCCAGTGATCCTGACCCAGCTGAAGTGTGTGTGAATGTAAGGCTCAGTATGTGAGGGACCAGTCTCAGGGTCCAGTGATCCAGACCCAGCTGAAGTGTGTGTGAATGTGAGGCTAAGTGTGTGAGGGACCAGTCTCAGGGTCCAGTGATCCAGACCCAGCTGAAGTATGTGTGAATGTGAGGCTCAGTGTGTGAGGAACCAGTCTCAGGGTCCAGTGATCCAGACCCAGTTGAAGTGTGTGTGAATGTGAGTCTCAGTTTGTGAGGGACCTGCCTCAGGGTCCAGTGATCCAGACCCGGTTGAAGTGTCTGTGAATGTGAGGCTCAGTGTGTGAGGGACCAGTCTCAGGGTCCAGTGATCCAGACCCAGCTGAAGAGTGTGTGAGATGAGGCTCAGTGTGTGAGGGACCAGCCTCAGGGTCCAGTGATCCAGACACAGCTGAAGTGTGTGTGAATGTGAAGCTCAGTGTGTGAGGGACCAGTCTCAGGGTCCAGTGATCCAGACCCAGCTGAAGTGTGTGTGAATGTGAGGCTCAGTGTGTGAGGGACCAGTCTCAGGGTCCAGTGCTCCAAACCCAGCTGAAGTGTGTGTGAATGTGAGGCTCAGTGTATGAGGGACCAGTCTCAGGGTCCAGTGATCCAGATCCAGCTGAAGTGTGTGTGAATGTGAGGCTCAGTGTGTGAGGGACCAGTCTCAGTGTCCAGTGATCCAGACCCAGCTGAAGTGTGTGTGAATGTGAGGCTCAGTATGTGAGGGACCAGTCTCAGGGTCCAGTGATTCAGACCCAGCTGAAGTGTGTGTGAATGTGAGGCTCAGTGTGTGAAGGACCAGTCTCAGGGTCCTGTGATCCAAACCCAGCTGAAGTGTGTGTGAATGTGTGGCTCAGTGTGTGAGGGACCAGTCTCAGGGTCCAGTGATCCAGACACAGCTGAAGTGTGTGTGAATGTGAGGCTCAGTGTGTGAGGGACCAGTCTCAGGGTCCAGTGATCCAGACGCAGCTGAAATGTGTGTGAATGTGATACTCAGTGTGTGAGGGACCAGTCTCAGGGTCCAGTGATCCAGACCCAGCTGAAGTGTGTGTGAATGTGAGGCTCAGTGTGTGAGGGACCAGTCTCAGGGTCCAGTGATCCAGACCCAGCTGAAGTGTGTGTGAATGTGAGGCTCAGTGTATGAGGGACCAGTCTCAGGGTCCAGTGATCCAGACCCAGCTGAAGTGTGTGTGAATGTGAGGCTCAGTGTGCGAAGGGCCAGTCTCAGGGTCCAGTGCTCCAGACCCAGCTGAAGTGTGTGTGAATGTGAGGCTCAGTGTATGAGGGATGAGTCTCAGGGTCTCGTGATCCAGACGCAGCTGAAGTGTGTGTGAAGGTGAGGCTCAGTGTGTGAGGGACCAGTCTCACGGTCCAGTGATCCAGACCCAGCTGAAGTGTGTGTGAATGTGAGGCTCAGTGTGTGAGGGACCAGTCTCAGGGTCCAGTGATCCAGACGCATCTGAAGTGTGTGTGAATGTGAGGCTCAGTGTGTGAGGGAATAGTCTCAGGCTCCAGTGATCCAGACCCAGCTGAAGTGTGTGTGAATGTGAGGCTCAGTGTGTGAGGGACCAGTCTCAGGGTCCAGTGCTCCAAACCCAGCTGAAGTGTGTGTGAATGTGAGGCTCAGTGTATGAGGGACCAGTCTCAGGGTCTAGTGATCCAGACCCAGCTGAAGTGTGTGTGAATGTGAGGCTCAGTGTGTTTGGGACCAGTCTCAGGGTCCAGTGATCCAGATCCAGCTGAAGTGTGTGTGAATGTGAGGCTCAGTGTGTGAGGGACCAGTCTCAGTGTCCAGTGATCCAGACCCAGCTGAAGTGTGTGTGAATGTGAGGCTCAGTGTGTGAGGGACCAGTCTCAGGATCCAGTGATCCAGACCCAGCTGAAGTGTGTGTGAATGTGAGGCTCAGTGTGTGAGGGACCAGTCTCAGGGTCCAGTGATTCAGACCCAGCTGAAGTGTGTGTGAATGTGAGGCTCAGTGTTTGAAGGACCAGTCTCAGGGTCCTGTGATCCAAACCCAGCTGAAGTGTGTGTGAATGTGAGGCTTAGTGTGTGAGGGACCAGTCTCAGGGTCCAGTGATCCAGACACAGCTGAAGTGTGTGTGAATGTGAGGCTCAGTGTGTGAGGGACCAGTCTCAGGGTCCAGTGATCCAGACGCAGCTGAAATGTGTGTGAATCTGATACTCAGTGTGTGAGGGACCAGTCTCAGGGTCCAGTGAACCAGACCCAGCTGAAGTGTGTGTGAATGTGATACTCAGTGTGTGAGGGACCAGTCTCAGGGTCCAGTGATCCAGACCCAGCTGAAGTGTGTGTGAATGTGAGGCTCAGTGTGTCAGGGACCAGTCTCAGGGTCCAGTGATCCAGACCAAGCTGAAGTGTGTGTGAATGTGAGGCTCAGTGTGTGAGGGACCAGTCTCAGGGTCCAGTGATCCAGACCCAGCTGAAGTGTGTGTGAATGTGAGGCTCAGTGTGCGAAGGGCCAGTCTCAGGGTCCAGTGCTCCAGACCCAGCTGAAGTTTGTGTGAATGTGAGGCTCAGTGTGTGAGGGACCAGTCTCAGGATCCAGTGATCCTGACCCAGCTGAAGTGTGTGTGAATGTAAGGCTCAGTATGTGAGGTACCAGTCTCAGGGTCCAGTGATCCAGACCCAGCTGAAGTGTGTGTGAATGTGAGGCTCAGTGTGTGAGGGACCAGTCTCAGGGTCCAGTGATCCAGACCCAGCTGAAGTGTGTGTGAATGTGAGGCTAGTGTGTGAGGCCCCAGTCTCAGGGTCCAGTGATCCAGACCCAGTTGAAGTGTGTGTGAATGTGAGGCTCAGTTTGTGAGGGACCTGCCTCAGGGTCCAGTGATCCAGACCCGGCTGAAGTGTCTGTGAATGTGAGGCTCAGTGTGTGAGGGACCAGTCTCAGGGTCCAGTGATCCAGACCCAGCTGAAGTGTGTGTGAATGTGAGGCTCAATGTGTGAGGGACCAGTCTCAGGGTCCAGTGATCCAGACCCAGCTGAAGATTGTGTGAGATGAGGCTCAGTGTGTGAGGGACCAGCCTCAGGGTCCAGTGATCCAGACCCAGCTGAAGTGTGTGTGAATGTGAAGCTCAGTGTGTGAGGGACCAGTCTCAGGGTCCAGTGATCCAGACCCAGCTGAAGTGTGTGTGAATGTGAGGCTCAGTGTGTGAGGGACCAGCCTCAGGGTCCAGTGATCCAGACCCAGCTGAAGTGTGTGTGAATGTGAGGCTCAGTGTATGAGGGATGAGTCTCAGGGTCTCATGATCCAGACGCAGCTGAAGTGTGTGTGAAGGTGAGGCTCAGTGTGTGAGGGTCCAGTCTCAGGGTCCAGTGATCCAGACCCAGCTGAAGTGTGTGTGAATGTGAGGCTCAGTGTGTGAGGGACCAGTCTCAGGGTCCAGTGATCCAGACCCAGCTGAAGTGTGTGTGAATGTGAGGCTCAGTGTGTGAGGGACCAATCTCAGGTTCCAGTGATTCAGATCCAGCTGAAGTGTGTGTGAATGTGAGGCTCAGTGTGTGAGGGACCAGTCTCAGGGTCCAGTAATCCAGACCCAGCTGAAGTGTGTGTGAATGTGAGGATCAGTGTGTGAGGGACCAGTCTCAGGATCTAGTGATCCAGACCCAGCTGAAGTGTGTGTGAATGTGAGGCTCAGTGTGTGAGGGACCAGTCTCAGGATCCAGTGATCCAGACCCAGCTGAAGTGTGTGTGAATGTGAGGCTCAGTGTGTGAGGGACCAGTCTCAGGGTCTAGTGATTCAGACCCAGCTGAAGTGTGTGTGAATGTGAGGCTCAGTGTGTGAGGGACCAGTCTCAGGGTCCAGTGATCCAGACCCAGCTGAAGTGATTGTGAATGTGAGGCTCAGTGTGTGAGTGACCAGTCTCAGGGTCCAGTGCTCCAGACCCAGCTGAAGTGTGTGTGAATGTGAGGCTCAGTGTGTGAGGGACCAGCCTCAGAATCCAGTGATCCAGAACCAGCTGAAGTGTGTGTGAATGTGAGGCTCAGTGTGTGAGGGACCAGTCTCAGGGTCCAGTGATCCAGACCCAGCTGAAGTGCGTGTGCATCTCATGCTCAGTGTGTGAGGGACCAGTCTCAGGGTCCAGTGATCCAAACCCAGCTGAAGTGTGTGTGAATGCGAGGCTCAGTGTATGAGGGACCAGTCTCAGGGTCCAGTGATCCAGATCCAGCTGAAGTGTTTGTGAATGTGAGGCTCAGTGTGTGAGGGACCAGTCTCAGTGTCCAGTGATCCAGACCCAGCTGAAGTGTGTGTGAATGTGAGGCTCAATGTGTGAGGGACCAGTCTCAGGGTCCAGTGATCCAGACCCAGCTGAAGATTGTGTGAGATGAGGCTCAGTGTGTGAGGGACCAGCCTCAGGGTCCAGTGATCCAGACCCAGCTGAAGTGTGTGTGAATGTGAAGCTCAGTGTGTGAGGGACCAGTCTCAGGGTCCAGTGATCCAGACCCAGCTGAAGTGTGTGTGAATGTGAGGCTCAGTGTGTGAGGGACCAGCCTCAGGGTCCAGTGATCCAGACCCAGCTGAAGTGTGTGTGAATGTGAGGCTCAGTGTGTGAGGGACCAGTCTCAGGGTCCAGTGATTCAGACCCAGCTGAAGTGTGCGTGAATGTGAGGCTCAGTGTGTGAGGGACCAGTCTCAGGGTCCAGTGATCCAGACCCAGCTGAAGTGTGTGTGAATGTGAGGCTCAGTGTGTGAGGGACCAGTCTCAGGATCCAGTGATCCAGACCCAGCTGAAGTGTGTGTGAATGTGAGGCTCAGTGTGTTAGTGACCAGTCTCAGGGTCCAGTGATTCAGACCCAGCTGAAGTGTGCGTGAATGTAAGGCTCAGTGTGTGAGGGACCAGTCTCAGGGTCCAGTGATCCAGACCCAGCTGAATTGTGTGTGAATGTGAGGCTCAGTGTGTGAGGGACCAGTCTCAGGGTCCAGTGATCCAGACGCAGCTGAAATGGTGTGTGAATGTGAAACTCAGTGTGTGAGGGACCAGTCTCAGGGTCCAATGATCCAGACCCAGCTGAAGTGTGTGTGAATGTGATACTCAGTGTGTGAGGGACCAGTCTCAGGGTCCAGTAATCCAGACCCAGCTGAAGTGTGTGTGAATGTGAGGCTCAGTGTGTGAGGGACCAGTCTCAGGGTCCAGTGATCCAGACCCAGCTGAAGTGTGTGTGAATGTGAGGCTCAGTGTGTGAGGGACCAGTCTCAGGGTCCAGTGATCCCGACCCAGTTGAAGTGTGTGTGAATGTGAGGCTCAGTGTGCGAAGGGCCAGTCTCAGTGTCCAGTGCTCCAGACCCAGCTGAAGTTTGTGTGAGTGTGAGGCTCAGTGTGTGAGGGACCAGTCTCAGGATCCAGTGATCCTGACCCAGCTGAAGTGTGTGTGAATGTAAGGCTCAGTATGTGAGGGACCAGTCTCAGGGTCCAGTGATCCAGACCCAGCTGAAGTGTGTGTGAATGTGAGGCTAAGTGTGTGAGGGACCAGTCTCAGGGTCCAGTGATCCAGACCCAGCTGAAGTATGTGTGAATGTGAGGCTCAGTGTGTGAGGAACCAGTCTCAGGGTCCAGTGATCCAGACCCAGTTGAAGTGTGTGTGAATGTGAGGCTCAGTTTGTGAGGGACCTGCCTCAGGGTCCAGTGATCCAGACCCGGCTGAAGTGTCTGTGAATGTGAGGCTCAGTGTGTGAGGGACCAGTCTCAGGGTCCAGTGATCCAGACGCAGCTGAAGAGTGTGTGAGATGAGGCTCAGTGTGTGAGGGACCAGCCTCAGGGTCCAGTGATCCAGACCCAGCTGAAGTGTGTGTGAATGTGAAGCTCAGTGTGTGAGGGACCAGTCTCAGGGTCCAGTGATCCAGACCCAGCTGAAGTGTGTGTGAATGTGAGGCTCAGTGTGTGAGGGACCAGCCTCAGGGTCCAGTGATCCAGAGCCAGCTGAAGTGTGTGTGAATGTGAGGCTCAGTGTATGAGGGATGAGTCTCAGGGTCTCGTGATCCAGACGCAGCTGAAGTGTGTGTGAAGGTGAGGCTCAGTGTGTGAGGGACCAGTCTCAGGGACCAGTGATCCAGACCCAGCTGAAGTGTGTGTGAATGTGAGGCTCAGTGTGTGAGGGACCAGTCTCAGGGTCCAGTGATCCAGACGCAGCTGAAGTGTGTGTGAATGTGAGGCTCAGTGTGTGAGGGACCAGTCTCAGGGTCCAGTGATCCAGACCCAGCTGAAGTGTGTGTGAATGTGAGGCTCAGTGTGTGAGGGACCAGTCTCAGGGTCCAGTGCTCCAAACCCAGCTGAAGTATATGTGAATGTGAGGCTCAGTGTATGAGGGACCAGTCTCAGGGTCCAGTGATCCAGATCCAGCTGAAGTGTGTGTGAATGTGAGGCTCAGTGTGTGAGGGACCAGTCTCAGTATCCAGTGATCCAGACCCAGCTGAAGTGTGTGTGAATGTGAGGCTCAGTGTGTGAGGGACCAGTCTCAGGATCCAGTGATCCAGACCCAGCTGAAGTGTGTGTGAATGTGAGGCTCAGTGTGTGAGGGACCAGTCTCAGGGTCCAGTGATTCAGACCCAGCTGAAGTGTGTGTGAATGTGAGGCTCAGTGTGTGAAGGACCAGTCTCAGGGTCCTGTGATCCAAACCCAGCTGAAGTGTGTGTGAATGTGAGGCTCAGTGTGTGAGGGACCAGTCTCAGGGTCCAGTGATCCAGACACAGCTGAAGTGTGTGTGAATGTGAGGCTCAGTGTGTGAGGGACCAGTCTCAGGGTCCAGTGATCCAGACGCAGCTGAAATGTGTGTGAATGTGATACTCAGTGTGTGAGGGACCAGTCTCAGGGTCCAGTGATCCAGAACCAGCTGAAGTGTGTGTGAATGTGATACTCAGTGTGTGAGGGACCAGTCTCAGGGTCCAGTGATCCAGACCCAGCTGAAGTGTGTGTGAATGTGAGGCTCAGTGTGTGAGGGACCAGTCTTAGGGTCCAGTGATCCAGACCCAGCTGAAGTGTGTGTGAATGTGAGGCTCAGTGTGTTTGGGACCAGTCTCAGGGTCCAGTGATCCAGATCCAGCTGAAGTGTGTGTGAATGTGAGGCTCAGTGTGTGAGGGACCAGTCTCAGTGTCCAGTGATTCAGACCCAGCTGAAGTGTGTTTGAATGTGAGGCTCAGTGTGTGAGGGACCAGTCTCAGGATCCAGTGATCCAGACCCAGCTGAAGTGTGTGTGAATGTGAGGCTCAGTGTGTGAGGGACCAGTCTCAGGGTCCAGTGATTCAGACCCAGCTGAAGTGTGTGTGAATGTGAGGCTCAGTGTTTGAAGGACCAGTCGCAGGGTCCTGTGATCCAAACCCAGCTGAAGTGTGTGTGAATGTGAGGCTCAGTGTGTGAGGGACCAGTCTCAGGGTCCAGTGATCCAGACACAGCTGAAGTGTGTGTGAATGTGAGGCTCAGTGTGTGAGGGACCAGTCTCAGGGTCCAGTGATCCAGACGCAGCTGAAATGTGTGTGAATCTGATACTCAGTGTGTGAGGGACCAGTCTCAGGGTCCAGTGATCCAGACCCAGCTGAAGTGTGTGTGAATGTGATACTCAGTGTGTGAGGGACCAGTCTCAGGGTCCAGTGATCCAGACCCAGCTGAAGTGTGTGTGAATGTGAGGCTCAGTGTGTGAGGGACCAGTCTCAGGGTCCAGTGATCCAGACCCAGCTGAAGTGTGTGTGAATGTGAGGCTCAGTGTGTGAGGGACCAGTCTCAGGGTCCAGTTATCCAGACCCAGTTGAAGTGTGTGTGAATGTGAGGCTCAGTGTGCGAAGGGCCAGTCTCAGGGTCCAGTGCTCCAGACCCAGCTGAAGTTTGTGTGAATGTGAGGCTCAGTGTGTGAGGGACCAGTCTCAGGATCCAGTGATCCTGACCCAGCTGAAGTGTGTGTGAATGTAAGGCTCAGTATGTGAGGGACCAGTCTCAGGGTCCAGTGATCCAGACCCAGCTGAGTGTGTGTGAATGTGAGGCTCAGTGTGTGAGGGACCAGTCTCAGGGTCCAGTGATCCAGACCCAGCTGAAGTGTGTGTGAATGTGAGGCTAGTGTGTGAGGAACCAGTCTCAGGGTCCAGTGATCCAACCCAGCTGAAGAGTGTGTGAGATGAGGCTCAGTGTGTGAGGGACCAGTCTCAGGGTCCAGTGATCCAGACCCAGCTGAAGTGTGTGTGAATGTGAGGCTCAGTGTGTGAGGGACCAGCCTCAGGGTCCAGTGATCCAGACCCAGCTGAAGTGTGTGTGAATGTGAGGCTCAGTGTATGAGGGATGAGTCTCAGGTTCTCGTGATCCAGACGCAGCTGAAGTGTGTGTGAAGGTGAGGCTCAGTGTGTGAGGGACCAGTCTCACGGTCCAGTGATCCAGACCCAGCTGAAGTGTGTGTGAATGTGAGGCTCAGTGTGTGAGGGACCAGTCTCAGGGTCCAGTGATCCAGACGCAGCTGAAGTGTGTGTGAATGTGAGGCTCAGTGTGTGAGGGAATAGTCTCAGGGTCCAGTGATCCAGACCCAGCTGAAGTGTGTGTGAATGTGAGGCTCAGTGTGTGAGGGACCAGTCTCAGGGTCCAGTGCTCCAAACCCAGCTGAAGTGTGTGTGAATGTGAGGCTCAGTGTATGAGGGACCAGTCTCAGGGTCTAGTGATCCAGACCCAGCTGAAGTGTGTGTGAATGTGAGGCTCAGTGTGTTTGGGACCAGTCTCAGGGTCCAGTGATCCAGATCCAGCTGAAGTGTGTGTGAATGTGAGGCTCAGTGTGTGAGGGACCAGTCTCAGTGTCCAGTGATGCAGACCCAGCTGAAGTGTGTGTGAATGTGAGGCTCAGTGTGTGAGGGACCAGTCTCAGGATCCAGTGATCCAGACCCAGCTGAAGTGTGTGTGAATGTGAGGCTCAGTGTGTGAGGGACCAGTCTCAGGGTCCAGTGATTCAGACCCAGCTGAAGTGTGTGTGAATGTGAGGCTCAGTGTTTGAAGGACCAGTCTCAGGGTCCTGTGATCCAAACCCAGCTGAAGTGTGTGTGAATGTGAGGCTCAGTGTGTGAGGGACCAGTCTCAGGGTCCAGTGATCCAGACACAGCTGAAGTGTGTGTGAATGTGAGGCTCAGTGTGTGAGGGACCAGTCTCAGGGTCCAGTGATCCAGACGCAGCTGAAATGTGTGTGAATCTGATACTCAGTGTGTGAGGGACCAGTCTCAGGGTCCAGTGATCCAGACCCAGCTGAAGTGTGTGTGAATGTGATACTCAGTGTGTGAGGGACCAGTCTCAGGGTCCAGTGATCCAGACCCAGCTGAAGTGTGTGTGAATGTGAGGCTCAGTGTGTGAGGGACCAGTCTCAGGGTCCAGTGATCCAGACCCAGCTGAAGTGTGTGTGAATGTGAGGCTCAGTGTGTGAGGGACCAGTCTCAGGGTCCAGTTATCCAGACCCAGTTGAAGTGTGTGTGAATGTGAGGCTCAGTGTGCGAAGGGCCAGTCTCAGGGTCCAGTGCTCCAGACCCAGCTGAAGTTTGTGTGAATGTGAGGCTCAGTGTGTGAGGGACCAGTCTCAGGATCCAGTGATCCTGACCCAGCTGAAGTGTGTGTGAATGTAAGGCTCAGTATGTGAGGGACCAGTCTCAGGGTCCAGTGATCCAGACCCAGCTGAAGTGTGTGTGAATGTGAGGCTCAGTGTGTGAGGGACCAGTCTCAGGGTCCAGTGATCCAGACCCAGCTGAAGTGTGTGTGAATGTGAGGCTAGTGTGTGAGGAACCAGTCTCAGGGTCCAGTGATCCAACCCAGCTGAAGAGTGTGTGAGATGAGGCTCAGTGTGTGAGGGACCAGTCTCAGGGTCCAGTGATCCAGACCCAGCTGAAGTGTGTGTGAATGTGAGGCTCAGTGTGTGAGGGACCAGCCTCAGGGTCCAGTGATCCAGACCCAGCTGAAGTGTGTGTGAATGTGAGGCTCAGTGTATGAGGGATGAGTCTCAGGGTCTCGTGATCCAGACGCAGCTGAAGTGTGTGTGAAGGTGAGGCTCAGTGTGTGAGGGACCAGTCTCACGGTCCAGTGATCCAGACCCAGCTGAAGTGTGTGTGAATGTGAGGCTCAGTGTGTGAGGGACCAGTCTCAGGGTCCAGTGATCCAGACGCAGCTGAAGTGTGTGTGAATGTGAGGCTCAGTGTGTGAGGGAATAGTCTCAGGGTCCAGTGATCCAGACCCAGCTGAAGTGTGTGTGAATGTGAGGCTCAGTGTGTGAGGGACCAGTCTCAGGGTCCAGTGATCCAGACCCAGCTGAAGTGTGTGTGAATGTGAGGCTAGTGTGTGAGGAACCAGTCTCAGGGTCCAGTGATCCAACCCAGCTGAAGAGTGTGTGAGATGAGGCTCAGTGTGTGAGGGACCAGCCTCAGGGTCCAGTGATCCAGACCCAGCTGAAGTGTGTGTGAATGTGAAGCTCAGTGTGTGAGGGACCAGTCTCAGGGTCCAGTGATCCAGACCCAGCTGAAGTGTGTGTGAATGTGAGGCTCAGTGTGTGAGGGACCAGTCTCAGGGTCCAGTGATCCAGACCCAGCTGAAGTGTGTGTGAATGTGAGGCTCAGTGTGTGAGGGACCAGTCTCAGGGTCCAGTGCTCCAAACCCAGCTGAAGTGTGTGTGAATGTGAGGCTCAGTGTATGAGGGACCAGTCTCAGGGTCCAGTGATCCAGATCCAGCTGAAGTGTGTGTGAATGTGAGGCTCAGTGTGTGAGGGACCAGTCTCAGTGTCCAGTGATCCAGAACCAGCTGAAGTGTGTGTGAATGTGAGGCTCAGTGTGTGAGGGACCAGTCTCAGGATCCAGTGATCCAGACCCAGCTGAAGTGTGTGTGAATGTGAGGCTCAGTGTGTGAGGGACCAGTCTCAGGGTCCAGTGATTCAGACCCAGCTGAAGTGTGTGTGAATGTGAGGCTCAGTGTGTGAAGGACCAGTCTCAGGGTCCTGTGATCCAAACCCAGCTGAAGTGTGTGTGAATGTGAGGCTCAGTGTGTGAGGGACCAGTCTCAGGGTCCAGTGATCCAGACACAGCTGAAGTGTGTGTGAATGTGAGGCTCAGTGTGTGAGGGACCAGTCTCAGGGTCCAGTGATCCAGACGCAGCTGAAATGTGTGTGAATGTGATACTCAGTGTGTGAGGGACCAGTCTCAGGGTCCAGTGATCCAGACCCAGCTGAAGTGTGTGTGAATGTGATACTCAGTGTGTGAGGGACCAGTCTCAGGGTCCAGTGATCCAGACCCAGCTGAAGTGTGTGTGAATGTGAGGCTCAGTGTGTGAGGGACCAGTCTCAGGGTCCAGTGATTCAGACCCAGCTGAAGTGTGTGTGAATGTGAGGCTCAGTGTGTGAAGGACCAGTCTCAGGGTCCTGTGATCCAAACCCAGCTGAAGTGTGTGTGAATGTGAGGCTCAGTGTGTGAGGGACCAGTCTCAGGGTCCAGTGATCCAGACACAGCTGAAGTGTGTGTGAATGTGAGGCTCAGTGTGTGAGGGACCAGTCTCAGGGTCCAGTGATCCAGACGCAGCTGAAATGTGTGTGAATGTGATACTCAGTGTGTGAGGGACCAGTCTCAGGGTCCAGTGATCCAGAACCAGCTGAAGTGTGTGTGAATGTGATACTCAGTGTGTGAGGGACCAGTCTCAGGGTCCAGTGATCCAGACCCAGCTGAAGTGTGTGTGAATGTGAGGCTCAGTGTGTGAGGGACCAGTCTCAGGGTCCAGTGATCCAGACCCAGCTGAAGTGTGTGTGAATGTGAGGCTCAGTGTGTTTGGGACCAGTCTCAGGGTCCAGTGATCCAGATCCAGCTGAAGTGTGTGTGAATGTGAGGCTCAGTGTGTGAGGGACCAGTCTCAGTGTCCAGTGATTCAGACCCAGCTGAAGTGTGTTTGAATGTGAGGCTCAGTGTGTGAGGGACCAGTCTCAGGATCCAGTGATCCAGACCCAGCTGAAGTGTGTGTGAATGTGAGGCTCAGTGTGTGAGGGACCAGTCTCAGGGTCCAGTGATTCAGACCCAGCTGAAGTGTGTGTGAATGTGAGGCTCAGTGTTTGAAGGACCAGTCGCAGGGTCCTGTGATCCAAACCCAGCTGAAGTGTGTGTGAATGTGAGGCTCAGTGTGTGAGGGACCAGTCTCAGGGTCCAGTGATCCAGACACAGCTGAAGTGTGTGTGAATGTGAGGCTCAGTGTGTGAGGGACCAGTCTCAGGGTCCAGTGATCCAGACGCAGCTGAAATGTGTGTGAATCTGATACTCAGTGTGTGAGGGACCAGTCTCAGGGTCCAGTGATCCAGACCCAGCTGAAGTGTGTGTGAATGTGATACTCAGTGTGTGAGGGACCAGTCTCAGGGTCCAGTGATCCAGACCCAGCTGAAGTGTGTGTGAATGTGAGGCTCAGTGTGTGAGGGACCAGTCTCAGGGTCCAGTGATCCAGACCCAGCTGAAGTGTGTGTGAATGTGAGGCTCAGTGTGTGAGGGACCAGTCTCAGGGTCCAGTTATCCAGACCCAGTTGAAGTGTGTGTGAATGTGAGGCTCAGTGTGCGAAGGGCCAGTCTCAGGGTCCAGTGCTCCAGACCCAGCTGAAGTTTGTGTGAATGTGAGGCTCAGTGTGTGAGGGACCAGTCTCAGGATCCAGTGATCCTGACACAGCTGAAGTGTGTGTGAATGTAAGGCTCAGTATGTGAGGGACCAGTCTCAGGGTCCAGTGATCCAGACCCAGCTGAGTGTGTGTGAATGTGAGGCTCAGTGTGTGAGGGACCAGTCTCAGGGTCCAGTGATCCAGACCCAGCTGAAGTGTGTGTGAATGTGAGGCTAGTGTGTGAGGAACCAGTCTCAGGGTCCAGTGATCCAACCCAGCTGAAGAGTGTGTGAGATGAGGCTCAGTGTGTGAGGGACCAGTCTCAGGGTCCAGTGATCCAGACCCAGCTGAAGTGTGTGTGAATGTGAGGCTCAGTGTGTGAGGGACCAGCCTCAGGGTCCAGTGATCCAGACCCAGCTGAAGTGTGTGTGAATGTGAGGCTCAGTGTATGAGGGATGAGTCTCAGGTTCTCGTGATCCAGACGCAGCTGAAGTGTGTGTGAAGGTGAGGCTCAGTGTGTGAGGGACCAGTCTCACGGTCCAGTGATCCAGACCCAGCTGAAGTGTGTGTGAATGTGAGGCTCAGTGTGTGAGGGACCAGTCTCAGGGTCCAGTGATCCAGACGCAGCTGAAGTGTGTGTGAATGTGAGGCTCAGTGTGTGAGGGAATAGTCTCAGGATCCAGTGATCCAGACCCAGCTGAAGTGTGTGTGAATGTGAGGCTCAGTGTGTGAGGGACCAGTCTCAGGGTCCAGTGCTCCAAACCCAGCTGAAGTGTGTGTGAATGTGAGGCTCAGTGTATGAGGGACCAGTCTCAGGGTCTAGTGATCCAGACCCAGCTGAAGTGTGTGTGAATGTGAGGCTCAGTGTGTTTGGGACCAGTCTCAGGGTCCAGTGATCCAGATCCAGCTGAAGTGTGTGTGAATGTGAGGCTCAGTGTGTGAGGGACCAGTCTCAGTGTCCAGTGATGCAGACCCAGCTGAAGTGTGTGTGAATGTGAGGCTCAGTGTGTGAGGGACCAGTCTCAGGATCCAGTGATCCAGACCCAGCTGAAGTGTGTGTGAATGTGAGGCTCAGTGTGTGAGGGACCAGTCTCAGGGTCCAGTGATTCAGACCCAGCTGAAGTGTGTGTGAATGTGAGGCTCAGTGTTTGAAGGACCAGTCTCAGGGTCCTGTGATCCAAACCCAGCTGAAGTGTGTGTGAATGTGAGGCTCAGTGTGTGAGGGACCAGTCTCAGGGTCCAGTGATCCAGACACAGCTGAAGTGTGTGTGAATGTGAGGCTCAGTGTGTGAGGGACCAGTCTCAGGGTCCAGTGATCCAGACGCAGCTGAAATGTGTGTGAATCTGATACTCAGTGTGTGAGGGACCAGTCTCAGGGTCCAGTGATCCAGACCCAGCTGAAGTGTGTGTGAATGTGATACTCAGTGTGTGAGGGACCAGTCTCAGGGTCCAGTGATCCAGACCCAGCTGAAGTGTGTGTGAATGTGAGGCTCAGTGTGTGAGGGACCAGTCTCAGGGTCCAGTGATCCAGACCCAGCTGAAGTGTGTGTGAATGTGAGGCTCAGTGTGTGAGGGACCAGTCTCAGGGTCCAGTTATCCAGACCCAGTTGAAGTGTGTGTGAATGTGAGGCTCAGTGTGCGAAGGGCCAGTCTCAGGGTCCAGTGCTCCAGACCCAGCTGAAGTTTGTGTGAATGTGAGGCTCAGTGTGTGAGGGACCAGTCTCAGGATCCAGTGATCCTGACCCAGCTGAAGTGTGTGTGAATGTAAGGCTCAGTATGTGAGGGACCAGTCTCAGGGTCCAGTGATCCAGACCCAGCTGAAGTGTGTGTGAATGTGAGGCTCAGTGTGTGAGGGACCAGTCTCAGGGTCCAGTGATCCAGACCCAGCTGAAGTGTGTGTGAATGTGAGGCTAGTGTGTGAGGAACCAGTCTCAGGGTCCAGTGATCCAACCCAGCTGAAGAGTGTGTGAGATGAGGCTCAGTGTGTGAGGGACCAGTCTCAGGGTCCAGTGATCCAGACCCAGCTGAAGTGTGTGTGAATGTGAGGCTCAGTGTGTGAGGGACCAGCCTCAGGGTCCAGTGATCCAGACCCAGCTGAAGTATGTGTGAATGTGAGGCTCAGTGTATGAGGGATGAGTCTCAGGGTCTCGTGATCCAGACGCAGCTGAAGTGTGTGTGAAGGTGAGGCTCAGTGTGTGAGGGACCAGTCTCACGGTCCAGTGATCCAGACCCAGCTGAAGTGTGTGTGAATGTGAGGCTCAGTGTGTGAGGGACCAGTCTCAGGGTCCAGTGATCCAGACGCAGCTGAAGTGTGTGTGAATGTGAGGCTCAGTGTGTGAGGGAATAGTCTCAGGGTCCAGTGATCCAGACCCAGCTGAAGTGTGTGTGAATGTGAGGCTCAGTGTGTGAGGGACCAGTCTCAGGGTCCAGTGCTCCAAACACAGCTGAAGTGTGTGTGAATGTGAGGCTCAGTGTATGAGGGACCAGTCTCAGGGTCTAGTGATCCAGACCCAGCTGAAGTGTGTGTGAATGTGAGGCTCAGTGTGTTTGGGACCAGTCTCAGGGTCCAGTGATCCAGATCCAGCTGAAGTGTGTGTGAATGTGAGGCTCAGTGTGTGAGGGACCAGTCTCAGTGTCCAGTGATGCAGACCCAGCTGAAGTGTGTGTGAATGTGAGGCTCAGTGTGTGAGGGACCAGTCTCAGGATCCAGTGATCCAGACCCAGCTGAAGTGTGTGTGAATGTGAGGCTCAGTGTGTGAGGGACCAGTCTCAGGGTCCAGTGATTCAGACCCAGCTGAAGTGTGTGTGAATGTGAGGCTCAGTGTTTGAAGGACCAGTCTCAGGGTCCTGTGATCCAAACCCAGCTGAAGTGTGTGTGAATGTGAGGCTCAGTGTGTGAGGGACCAGTCTCAGGGTCCAGTGATCCAGACACAGCTGAAGTGTGTGTGAATGTGAGGCTCAGTGTGTGAGGGACCAGTCTCAGGGTCCAGTGATCCAGACGCAGCTGAAATGTGTGTGAATCTGATACTCAGTGTGTGAGGGACCAGTCTCAGGGTCCAGTGATCCAGACCCAGCTGAAGTGTGTGTGAATGTGATACTCAGTGTGTGAGGGACCAGTCTCAGGGTCCAGTGATCCAGACCCAGCTGAAGTGTGTGTGAATGTGAGGCTCAGTGTGTGAGGGACCAGTCTCAGAGTCCAGTGATCCAGACCCAGCTGAAGTGTGTGTGAATGTGAGGCTCAGTGTGTGAGGGACCAGTCTCAGGGTCCAGTTATCCAGACCCAGTTGAAGTGTGTGTGAATGTGAGGCTCAGTGTGCGAAGGGCCAGTCTCAGGGTCCAGTGCTCCAGACCCAGCTGAAGTTTGTGTGAATGTGAGGCTCAGTGTGTGAGGGACCAGTCTCAGGATCCAGTGATCCTGACCCAGCTGAAGTGTGTGTGAATGTAAGGCTCAGTATGTGAGGGACCAGTCTCAGGGTCCAGTGATCCAGACCCAGCTGAAGTGTGTGTGAATGTGAGGCTCAGTGTGTGAGGGACCAGTCTCAGGGTCCAGTGATCCAGACCCAGCTGAAGTGTGTGTGAATGTGAGGCTAGTGTGTGAGGAACCAGTCTCAGGGTCCAGTGATCCAACCCAGCTGAAGAGTGTGTGAGATGAGGCTCAGTGTGTGAGGGACCAGCCTCAGGGTCCAGTGATCCAGACCCAGCTGAAGTGTGTGTGAATGTGAAGCTCAGTGTGTGAGGGACCAGTCTCAGGGTCCAGTGATCCAGACCCAGCTGAAGTGTGTGTGAATGTGAGGCTCAGTGTGTGAGGGACCAGCCTCAGGGTCCAGTGATCCAGACCCAGCTGAAGTGTGTGTGAATGTGAGGCTCAGTGTGTGAGGGACCAGTCTCAGGGTCCAGTGCTCCAAACCCAGCTGAAGTGTGTGTGAATGTGAGGCTCAGTGTATGAGGGACCAGTCTCAGGGTCCAGTGATCCAGATCCAGCTGAAGTGTGTGTGAATGTGAGGCTCAGTGTGTGAGGGACCAGTCTCAGTGTCCAGTGATCCAGAACCAGCTGAAGTGTGTGTGAATGTGAGGCTCAGTGTGTGAGGGACCAGTCTCAGGATCCAGTGATCCAGACCCAGCTGAAGTGTGTGTGAATGTGAGGCTCAGTGTGTGAGGGACCAGTCTCAGGGTCCAGTGATTCAGACCCAGCTGAAGTGTGTGTGAATGTGAGGCTCAGTGTGTGAAGGACCAGTCTCAGGGTCCTGTGATCCAAACCCAGCTGAAGTGTGTGTGAATGTGAGGCTCAGTGTGTGAGGGACCAGTCTCAGGGTCCAGTGATCCAGACACAGCTGAAGTGTGTGTGAATGTGAGGCTCAGTGTGTGAGGGACCAGTCTCAGGGTCCAGTGATCCAGACGCAGCTGAAATGTGTGTGAATGTGATACTCAGTGTGTGAGGGACCAGTCTCAGGGTCCAGTGATCCAGACCCAGCTGAAGTGTGTGTGAATGTGATACTCAGTGTGTGAGGGACCAGTCTCAGGGTCCAGTGATCCAGACCCAGCTGAAGTGTGTGTGAATGTGAGGCTCAGTGTGTGAGGGACCAGTCTCAGGGTCCAGTGATCCAGACCCAGCTGAAGTGTGTGTGAATGTGAGGCTCAGTGTGTGAGGGACCAGTCTCAGGGTCCAGTGATCCAGACCCAGCTGAAGTGTGTGTGAATGTGAGGCTCAGTGTGCGAAGGGCCAGTCTCAGGTTCCAGTGCTCCAGACCCAGCTGAAGTTTGTGTGAATGTGAGGCTCAGTGTGTGAGGGACCAGTCTCAGGATCCAGTGATCCTGACCCAGCTGAAGTGTGTGTGAATGTAAGGCTCAGTATGTGAGGGACCAGTCTCAGGGTCCAGTGATCCAGACCCAGCTGAAGTGTGTGTGAATGTGAGGCTCAGTGTGTGAGGGACCAGTCTCAGGGTCCAGTGATCCAGACCCAGCTGAAGTGTGTGTGAATGTGAGGCTAGTGTGTGAGGAACCAGTCTCACGGTCCAGTGATCCAGACCCAGTTGATGTGTGTGTGAATGTGAGGCTCAGTGTGTGAGGGACCAGTCTCAGGGTCCAGTGATCCAGACCCAGCTGAAGTGTGTGTGAATGTGAGGCTCAGTGTGTGAGGGACCAGTCTCAGGGTCCAGTGATCCAGACCCAGCTGAAGTGTGTGTGAATGTGAGGCTCAGTGTGCGAAGGGCCAGTCTCAGGGTCCAGTGCTCCAGACCCAGCTGAAGTTTGTGTGAATGTGAGGCTCAGTGTGTGAGGGACCAGTCTCAGGGTCCAGTGATCCACACCCAGCTGAAGTGTGTGTGAATATGAGGCTAGTGTGTGAGGAACCAGTCTCAGGGTCCAGTGATCCAGACCCAGCTGAAGAGTGTGTGAGATGAGGCTCAGTGTGTGAGGGACCAGCCTCAGGGTCCAGTGATCCAGACCCAGCTGAAGTGTGTGTGAATGTGAAGCTCAGTGTGTGAGGGACCAGTCTCAGGGTCCAGTGATCCAGACCCAGCTGAAGTGTGTGTGAATGTGAGGCTCAGTGTGTGAGGGACCAGCCTCAGGGTCCAGTGATCCAGACCCAGCTGAAGTGTGTGTGAATGTGAGGCTCAGTGTATGAGGGATGAGTCTCAGGGTCTCGTGATCCAGACGCAGCTGAAGTGTGTGTGAATGTGAGGCTCAGTGTGTGAGGGACCTGTCTCACGGTCCAGTGATCCAGACCCAGCTGAAGTGTGTGTGAATGTGAGGCTCAGTGTGTGAGGGACCAGTCTCAGGGTCCAGTGATCCAGACGCAGCTGAAGTGTGTGTGAATGTGAGGCTCAGTGTGTGAGGGAATAGTCTCAGGGTCCAGTGATCCAGACCCAGCTGAAGTGTGTGTGAATGTGAGGCTCAGTGTGTGAGGGACCAGTCTCAGGGTCCAGTGCTCCAAACCCAGCTGAAGTGTGTGTGAATGTGAGGCTCAGTGTATGAGGGACCAGTCTCAGGGTCCAGTGATCCAGATCCAGCTGAAGTGTGTGTGAATGTGAGGCTCAGTGTGTGAGGGACCAGTCTCAGTGTCCAGTGATGCAGACCCAGCTGAAGTGTGTGTGAATGTGAGGCTCAGTGTGTGAGGGACCAGTCTCAGGATCCAGTGATCCAGACCCAGCTGAAGTGTGTGTGAATGTGAGGCTCAGTGTGTGAGGGACCAGTCTCAGGGTCCAGTGATTCAGACCCAGCTGAAGTGTGTGTGAATGTGAGGCTCAGTGTTTGAAGGACCAGTCTCAGGGTCCTGTGATCCAAACCCAGCTGAAGTGTGTGTGAATGTGAGGCTCAGTGTGTGAGGGACCAGCCTCAGGGTCCAGTGATCCAGACCCAGCTGAAGTGTGTGTGAATGTGAGGCTCAGTGTATGAGGGATGAGTCTCAGGGTCTCGTGATCCAGACGCAGCTGAAGTGTGTGTGAAGGTGAGGCTCAGTGTGTGAGGGACCAGTCTCACGGTCCAGTGATCCAGACCCAGCTGAAGTGTGTGTGAATGTGAGGCTCAGTGTGTGAGGGTCCAGTCTCAGGGTCCAGTGATCCAGACGCAGCTGAAGTGTGTGTGAATGTGAGGCTCAGTGTGTGAGGGAATAGTCTCAGGGTCCAGTGATCCAGACCCAGCTGAAGTGTGTGTGAATGTGAGGCTCAGTGTGTGAGGGACCAGTCTCAGGGTCCAGTGCTCCAAACCCAGCTGAAGTGTGTGTGAATGTGAGGCTCAGTGTATGAGGGACCAGTCTCAGGGTCTAGTGATCCAGACCCAGCTGAAGTGTGTGTGAATGTGAGGCTCAGTGTGTTTGGGACCAGTCTCAGGGTCCAGTGATCCAGATCCAGCTGAAGTGTGTGTGAATGTGAGGCTCAGTGTGTGAGGGACCAGTCTCAGTGTCCAGTGATGCAGACCCAGCTGAAGTGTGTGTGAATGTGAGGCTCAGTGTGTGAGGGACCAGCCTCAGGATCCAGTGATCCAGACCCAGCTGAAGTGTGTGTGAATGTGAGGCTCAGTGTGTGAGGGACCAGTCTCAGGGTCCAGTGATTCAGACCCAGCTGAAGTGTGTGTGAATGTGAGGCTCAGTGTTTGAAGGACCAGTCTCAGGGTCCTGTGATCCAAACCCAGCTGAAGTGTGTGTGAATGTGAGGCTCAGTGTGTGAGGGACCAGTCTCAGGGTCCAGTGATCCAGACACAGCTGAAGTGTGTGTGAATGTGAGGCTCAGTGTGTGAGGGACCAGTCTCAGGGTCCAGTGATCCAGACGCAGCTGAAATGTGTGTGAATCTGATACTCAGTGTGTGAGGGACCAGTCTCAGGGTCCAGTGATCCAGACCCAGCTGAAGTGTGTGTGAATGTGATACTCAGTGTGTGAGGGACCAGTCTCAGGTTCCAGTGATCCAGACCCAGCTGAAGTGTGTGTGAATGTGAGGCTCAGTGTGTGAGGGACCAGTCTCAGGGTCCAGTGATCCAGACCCAGCTGAAGTGTGTGTGAATGTGAGGCTCAGTGTGCGAAGGGCCAGTCTCAGGGTCCAGTGCTCCAGACCCAGCTGAAGTTTGTGTGAATGTGAGGCTCAGTGTGTGAGGGACCAGTCTCAGGATCCAGTGATCCTGACCCAGCTGAAGTGTGTGTGAATGTAAGGCTCAGTATGTGAGGGACCAGTCTCAGGGTCCAGTGATCCAGACCCAGCTGAAGTGTGTGTGAATGTGAGGCTCAGTGTGTGAGGGACCAGTCTCAGGGTCTAGTGATCCAGACCCAGCTGAAGTGTGTGTGAATGTGAGGCTAGTGTGTGAGGAACCAGTCTCAGGGTCCAGTGATCCAACCCAGCTGAAGAGTGTGTGAGATGAGGCTCAGTGTGTGAGGGACCAGTCTCAGGGTCCAGTGATCCAGACCCAGCTGAAGTGTGTGTGAATGTGAGGCTCAGTGTGTGAGGGACCAGCCTCAGGGTCCAGTGATCCAGACCCAGCTGAAGTGTGTGTGAATGTGAGGCTCAGTGTATGAGGGATGAGTCTCAGGGTCTCGTGATCCAGACGCAGCTGAAGTGTGTGTGAAGGTGAGGCTCAGTGTGTGAGGGACCAGTCTCACGGTCCAGTGATCCAGACCCAGCTGAAGTGTGTGTGAATGTGAGGCTCAGTGTGTGAGGGACCAGTCTCAGGGTCCAGTGATCCAGACGCAGCTGAAGTGTGTGTGAATGTGAGGCTCAGTGTGTGAGGGAATAGTCTCAGGGTCCAGTGATCCAGACCCAGCTGAAGTGTGTGTGAATGTGAGGCTCAGTGTATGAGGGACCAGTCTCAGGGTCTAGTGATCCAGACCCAGCTGAAGTGTGTGTGAATGTGAGGCTCAGTGTGTTTGGGACCAGTCTCAGGGTCCAGTGATCCAGATCCAGCTGAAGTGTGTGTGAATGTGAGGCTCAGTGTGTGAGGGACCAGTCTCAGTGTCCAGTGATGCAGACCCAGCTGAAGTGTGTGTGAATGTGAGGCTCAGTGTGTGAGGGACCAGTCTCAGGATCCAGTGATCCAGACCCAGCTGAAGTGTGTGTGAATGTGAGGCTCAGTGTGTGAGGGACCAGTCTCAGGGTCCAGTGATTCAGACCCAGCTGAAGTGTGTGTGAATGTGAGGCTCAGTGTTTGAAGGAACAGTCTCAGGGTCCTGTGATCCAAACCCAGCTGAAGTGTGTGTGAATGTGAGGCTCAGTGTGTGAGGGACCAGTCTCAGGGTCCAGTGATCCAGACACAGCTGAAGTGTGTGTGAATGTGAGGCTCAGTGTGTGAGGGACCAGTCTCAGGGTCCAGTGATCCAGACGCAGCTGAAATGTGTGTGAATCTGATACTCAGTGTGTGAGGGACCAGTCTCAGGGTCCAGTGATCCAGACCCAGCTGAAGTGTGTGTGAATGTGATACTCAGTGTGTGAGGGACCAGTCTCAGGGTCCAGTGATCCAGAACCAGCTGAAGTGTGTGTGAATGTGAGGCTCAGTGTGTGAGGGACCAGTCTCAGGGTCCAGTGATCCAGACCCAGCTGAAGTGTGTGTGAATGTGAGGCTCAGTGTGTGAGGGACCAGTCTCAGGGTCCAGTTATCCAGACCCAGTTGAAGTGTGTGTGAATGTGAGGCTCAGTGTGCGAAGGGCCAGTCTCAGGGTCCAGTGCTCCAGACCCAGCTGAAGTTTGTGTGAATGTGAGGCTCAGTGTGTGAGGGACCAGTCTCAGGATCCAGTGATCCTGACCCAGCTGAAGTGTGTGTGAATGTAAGGCTCAGTATGTGAGGGACCAGTCTCAGGGTCCAGTGATCCAGACCCAGCTGAAGTGTGTGTGAATGTGAGGCTCAGTGTGTGAGGGACCAGTCTCAGGGTCCAGTGATCCAGACCCAGCTGAAGTGTGTGTGAATGTGAGGCTAGTGTGTGAGGAACCAGTCTCAGGGTCCAGTGATCCAACCCAGCTGAAGAGTGTGTGAGATGAGGCTCAGTGTGTGAGGGACCAGCCTCAGGGTCCAGTGATCCAGACCCAGCTGAAGTGTGTGTGAATGTGAAGCTCAGTGTGTGAGGGACCAGCCTCAGGGTCCAGTGATCCAGACCCAGCTGAAGTGTGTGTGAATGTGAGGCTCAGTGTGTGAGGGACCAGTCTCAGGGTCCAGTGCTCCAAACCCAGCTGAAGTGTGTGTGAATGTGAGGCTCAGTGTATGAGGGACCAGTCTCAGGGTCCAGTGATCCAGATCCAGCTGAAGTGTGTGTGAATGTGAGGCTCAGTGTGTGAGGGACCAGTCTCAGTGTCCAGTGATCCAGAACCAGCTGAAGTGTGTGTGAATGTGAGGCTCAGTGTGTGAGGGACCAGTCTCAGGATCCAGTGATCCAGACCCAGCTGAAGTGTGTGTGAATGTGAGGCTCAGTGTGTGAGGGACCAGTCTCAGGGTCCAGTGATTCAGACCCAGCTGAAGTGTGTGTGAATGTGAGGCTCAGTGTGTGAAGGACCAGTCTCAGGGTCCAGTGATCCAGACCCAGCTGAAGTGTGTGTGAATGTGATACTCAGTGTGTGAGGGACCAGTCTCAGGGTCCAGTGATCCAGACCCAGCTGAAGTGTGTGTGAATGTGAGGCTCAGTGTGTGAGGGACCAGTCTCAGGGTCCAGTGATCCAGACCCAGCTGAAGTGTGTGTGAATGTGAGGCTCAGTGTGTGAGGGACCAGTCTCAGGGTCCAGTGATCCAGACCCAGCTGAAGTGTGTGTGAATGTGAGGCTCAGTGTGCGAAGGGCCAGTCTCAGGGTCCAGTGCTCCAGACCCAGCTGAAGTTTGTGTGAATGTGAGGCTCAGTGTGTGAGGGACCAGTCTCAGGATCCAGTGATCCTGACCCAGCTGAAGTGTGTGTGAATGTAAGGCTCAGTATGTGAGGGACCAGTCTCAGGGTCCAGTGATCCAGACCCAGCTGAAGTGTGTGTGAATGTGAGGCTCAGTGTGTGAGGGACCAGTCTCAGGGTCCAGTGATCCAGACCCAGCTGAAGTGTGTGTGAATGTGAGGCTAGTGTGTGAGGAACCAGTCTCAGGGTCCAGTGATCCAACCCAGCTGAAGAGTGTGTGAGATGAGGCTCAGTGTGTGAGGGACCAGCCTCAGGGTCCAGTGATCCAGACCCAGCTGAAGTGTGTGTGAATGTGAAGCTCAGTGTGTGAGGGACCAGCCTCAGGGTCCAGTGATCCAGACCCAGCTGAAGTGTGTGTGAATGTGAGGCTCAGTGTGTGAGGGACCAGTCTCAGGGTCCAGTGCTCCAAACCCAGCTGAAGTGTGTGTGAATGTGAGGCTCAGTGTATGAGGGACCAGTCTCAGGGTCCAGTGATCCAGATCCAGCTGAAGTGTGTGTGAATGTGAGGCTCAGTGTGTGAGGGACCAGTCTCAGTGTCCAGTGATCCAGAACCAGCTGAAGTGTGTGTGAATGTGAGGCTCAGTGTGTGAGGGACCAGTCTCAGGATCCAGTGATCCAGACCCAGCTGAAGTGTGTGTGAATGTGAGGCTCAGTGTGTGAGGGACCAGTCTCAGGGTCCAGTGATTCAGACCCAGCTGAAGTGTGTGTGAATGTGAGGCTCAGTGTGTGAAGGACCAGTCTCAGGGTCCAGTGATCCAGACCCAGCTGAAGTGTGTGTGAATGTGATACTCAGTGTGTGAGGGACCAGTCTCAGGGTCCAGTGATCCAGACCCAGCTGAAGTGTGTGTGAATGTGAGGCTCAGTGTGTGAGGGACCAGTCTCAGGGTCCAGTGATCCAGACCCAGCTGAAGTGTGTGTGAATGTGAGGCTCAGTGTGTGAGGGACCAGTCTCAGGGTCCAGTGATCCAGACCCAGCTGAAGTGTGTGTGAATGTGAGGCTCAGTGTGCGAAGGGCCAGTCTCAGGTTCCAGTGCTCCAGACCCAGCTGAAGTTTGTGTGAATGTGAGGCTCAGTGTGTGAGGGACCAGTCTCAGGATCCAGTGATCCTGACCCAGCTGAAGTGTGTGTGAATGTAAGGCTCAGTATGTGAGGGACCAGTCTCAGGGTCCAGTGATCCAGACCCAGCTGAAGTGTGTGTGAATGTGAGGCTCAGTGTGTGAGGGACCAGTCTCAGGGTCCAGTGATCCAGACCCAGCTGAAGTGTGTGTGAATGTGAGGCTAGTGTGTGAGGAACCAGTCTCACGGTCCAGTGATCCAGACCCAGTTGATGTGTGTGTGAATGTGAGGCTCAGTGTGTGAGGGACCAGTCTCAGGGTCCAGTGATCCAGACCCAGCTGAAGTGTGTGTGAATGTGAGGCTCAGTGTGTGAGGGACCAGTCTCAGGGTCCAGTGATCCAGACCCAGCTGAAGTGTGTGTGAATGTGAGGCTCAGTGTGCGAAGGGCCAGTCTCAGGGTCCAGTGCTCCAGACCCAGCTGAAGTTTGTGTGAATGTGAGGCTCAGTGTGTGAGGGACCAGTCTCAGGGTCCAGTGATCCACACCCAGCTGAAGTGTGTGTGAATATGAGGCTAGTGTGTGAGGAACCAGTCTCAGGGTCCAGTGATCCAGACCCAGCTGAAGAGTGTGTGAGATGAGGCTCAGTGTGTGAGGGACCAGCCTCAGGGTCCAGTGATCCAGACCCAGCTGAAGTGTGTGTGAATGTGAAGCTCAGTGTGTGAGGGACCAGTCTCAGGGTCCAGTGATCCAGACCCAGCTGAAGTGTGTGTGAATGTGAGGCTCAGTGTGTGAGGGACCAGTCTCAGGGTCCAGTGATCCAGACCCAGCTGAAGTGTGTGTGAATGTGAGGCTAGTGTGTGAGGAACCAGTCTCAGGGTCCAGTGATCCAACCCAGCTGAAGAGTGTGTGAGATGAGGCTCAGTGTGTGAGGGACCAGCCTCAGGGTCCAGTGATCCAGACCCAGCTGAAGTGTGTGTGAATGTGAAGCTCAGTGTGTGAGGGACCAGTCTCAGGGTCCAGTGATCCAGACCCAGCTGAAGTGTGTGTGAATGTGAGGCTCAGTGTGTGAGGGAATAGTCTCAGGGTCCAGTGATCCAGACCCAGCTGAAGTGTGTGTGAATGTGAGGCTCAGTGTGTGAGGGACCAGTCTCAGGGTCCAGTGCTCCAAACCCAGCTGAAGTGTGTGTGAATGTGAGGCTCAGTGTATGAGGGACCAGTCTCAGGGTCCAGTGATCCAGATCCAGCTGAAGTGTGTGTGAATGTGAGGCTCAGTGTGTGAGGGACCAGTCTCAGTGTCCAGTGATGCAGACCCAGCTGAAGTGTGTGTGAATGTGAGGCTCAGTGTGTGAGGGACCAGTCTCAGGATCCAGTGATCCAGACCCAGCTGAAGTGTGTGTGAATGTGAGGCTCAGTGTGTGAGGGACCAGTCTCAGGGTCCAGTGATTCAGACCCAGCTGAAGTGTGTGTGAATGTGAGGCTCAGTGTTTTAAGGACCAGTCTCAGGGTCCTGTGATCCAAACCCAGCTGAAGTGTGTGTGAATGTGAGGCTCAGTGTGTGAGGGACCAGCCTCAGGGTCCAGTGATCCAGACCCAGCTGAAGTGTGTGTGAATGTGAGGCTCAGTGTATGAGGGATGAGTCTCAGGGTCTCGTGATCCAGACGCAGCTGAAGTGTGTGTGAAGGTGAGGCTCAGTGTGTGAGGGACCAGTCTCACGGTCCAGTGATCCAGACCCAGCTGAAGTGTGTGTGAATGTGAGGCTCAGTGTGTGAGGGTCCAGTCTCAGGGTCCAGTGATCCAGACGCAGCTGAAGTGTGTGTGAATGTGAGGCTCAGTGTGTGAGGGAATAGTCTCAGGGTCCAGTGATCCAGACCCAGCTGAAGTGTGTGTGAATGTGAGGCTCAGTGTGTGAGGGACCAGTCTCAGGGTCCAGTGCTCCAAACCCAGCTGAAGTGTGTGTGAATGTGAGGCTCAGTGTATGAGGGACCAGTCTCAGGGTCTAGTGATCCAGACCCAGCTGAAGTGTGTGTGAATGTGAGGCTCAGTGTGTTTGGGACCAGTCTCAGGGTCCAGTGATCCAGATCCAGCTGAAGTGTGTGTGAATGTGAGGCTCAGTGTGTGAGGGACCAGTCTCAGTGTCCAGTGATGCAGACCCAGCTGAAGTGTGTGTGAATGTGAGGCTCAGTGTGTGAGGGACCAGTCTCAGGATCCAGTGATCCAGACCCAGCTGAAGTGTGTGTGAATGTGAGGCTCAGTGTGTGAGGGACCAGTCTCAGGGTCCAGTGATTCAGACCCAGCTGAAGTGTGTGTGAATGTGAGGCTCAGTGTTTGAAGGACCAGTCTCAGGGTCCTGTGATCCAAACCCAGCTGAAGTGTGTGTGAATGTGAGGCTCAGTGTGTGAGGGACCAGTCTCAGGGTCCAGTGATCCAGACACAGCTGAAGTGTGTGTGAATGTGAGGCTCAGTGTGTGAGGGACCAGTCTCAGGGTCCAGTGATCCAGACGCAGCTGAAATGTGTGTGAATCTGATACTCAGTGTGTGAGGGACCAGTCTCAGGGTCCAGTGATCCAGACCCAGCTGAAGTGTGTGTGAATGTGATACTCAGTGTGTGAGGGACCAGTCTCAGGGTCCAGTGATCCAGACCCAGCTGAAGTGTGTGTGAATGTGAGGCTCAGTGTGTGAGGGACCAGTCTCAGGGTCCAGTGATCCAGACCCAGCTGAAGTGTGTGTGAATGTGAGGCTCAGTGTGTGAGGGACCAGTCTCAGGGTCCAGTTATCCAGACCCAGTTGAAGTGTGTGTGAATGTGAGGCTCAGTGTGCGAAGGGCCAGTCTCAGGGTCCAGTGCTCCAGACCCAGCTGAAGTTTGTGTGAATGTGAGGCTCAGTGTGTGAGGGACCAGTCTCAGGATCCAGTGATCCTGACCCAGCTGAAGTGTGTGTGAATGTAAGGCTCAGTATGTGAGGGACCAGTCTCAGGGTCCAGTGATCCAGACCCAGCTGAAGTGTGTGTGAATGTGAGGCTCAGTGTGTGAGGGACCAGTCTCAGGGTCCAGTGATCCAGACCCAGCTGAAGTGTGTGTGAATGTGAGGCTAGTGTGTGAGGAACCAGTCTCAGGGTCCAGTGATCCAACCCAGCTGAAGAGTGTGTGAGATGAGGCTCAGTGTGTGAGGGACCAGCCTCAGGGTCCAGTGATCCAGACCCAGCTGAAGTGTGTGTGAATGTGAAGCTCAGTGTGTGAGGGACCAGTCTCAGGGTCCAGTGATCCAGACCCAGCTGAAGTGTGTGTGAATGTGAGGCTCAGTGTGTGAGGGACCAGCCTCAGGGTCCAGTGATCCAGACCCAGCTGAAGTGTGTGTGAATGTGAGGCTCAGTGTGTGAGGGACCAGTCTCAGGGTCCAGTGCTCCAAACCCAGCTGAAGTGTGTGTGAATGTGAGGCTCAGTGTATGAGGGACCCGTCTCAGGGTCCAGTGATCCAGATCCAGCTGAAGTGTGTGTGAATGTGAGGCTCAGTGTGTGAGGGACCAGTCTCAGTGTCCAGTGATCCAGACCCAGCTGAAGTGTGTGTGAATGTGAGGCTCAGTGTGTGAGGGACCAGTCTCAGGATCCAGTGATCCAGACCCAGCTGAAGTGTGTGTGAATGTGAGGCTCAGTGTGTGAGGGACCAGTCTCAGGGTCCAGTGATTCAGACCCAGCTGAAGTGTGTGTGAATGTGAGGCTCAGTGTGTGAAGGACCAGTCTCAGGGTCCTGTGATCCAAACCCAGCTGAAGTGTGTGTGAATGTGAGGCTCAGTGTGTGAGGGACCAGTCTCAGGGTCCAGTGATCCAGACACAGCTGAAGTGTGTGTGAATGTGAGGCTCAGTGTGTGAGGGACCAGTCTCAGGGTCCAGTGATCCAGACGCAGCTGAAATGTGTGTGATTGTGATACTCAGTGTGTGAGGGACCAGTCTCAGGGTCCAGTGATCCTGACCCAGCTGAAGTGTGTGTGAATGTGATACTCAGTGTGTGAGGGACCAGTCTCAGGGTCCAGTGATCCAGACCCAGCTGAAGTGTGTGTGAATGTGAGGCTCAGTGTGTGAGGGACCAGTCTCAGGGTCCAGTGATCCAGACCCAGCTGAAGTGTGTGTGAATGTGAGGCTCAGTGTGCGAAGGGCCAGTCTCAGGGTCCAGTGCTCCAGACCCAGCTGAAGTTTGTGTGAATGTGAGGCTCAGTGTGTGAGGGACCAGTCTCAGGGTCCAGTGATCCACACCCAGCTGAAGTGTGTGTGAATATGAGGCTAGTGTGTGAGGAACCAGTCTCAGGGTCCAGTGATCCAGACCCAGCTGAAGAGTGTGTGAGATGAGGCTCAGTGTGTGAGGGACCAGCCTCAGGGTCCAGTGATCCAGACCCAGCTGAAGTGTGTGTGAATGTGAAGCTCAGTGTGTGAGGGACCAGTCTCAGGGTCCAGTGATCCAGACCCAGCTGAAGTGTGTGTGAATGTGAGGCTCAGTGTGTGAGGGACCAGCCTCAGGGTCCAGTGATCCAGACCCAGCTGAAGTGTGTGTGAATGTGAGGCTCAGTGTATGAGGGATGAGTCTCAGGGTCTCGTGATCCAGACGCAGCTGAAGTGTGTGTGAAGGTGAGGCTCAGTGTGTGAGGGACCAGTCTCACGGTCCAGTGATCCAGACCCAGCTGAAGTGTGTGTGAATGTGAGGCTCAGTGTGTGAGGGACCAGTCTCAGGGTCCAGTGATCCAGACGCAGCTGAAGTGTGTGTGAATGTGAGGCTCAGTGTGTGAGGGAATAGTCTCAGGGTCCAGTGATCCAGACCCAGCTGAAGTGTGTGTGAATGTGAGGCTCAGTGTGTGAGGGACCAGTCTCAGGGTCCAGTGCTCCAAACCCAGCTGAAGTTTGTGTGAATGTGAGGCTCAGTGTATGAGGGACCAGTCTCAGGGTCTAGTGATCCAGACCCAGCTGAAGTGTGTGTGAATGTGAGGCTCAGTGTGTTTGGGACCAGTCTCAGGGTCCAGTGATCCAGATCCAGCTGAAGTGTGTGTGAATGTGAGGCTCAGTGTGTGAGGGACCAGTCTCAGTGTCCAGTGATGCAGACCCAGCTGAAGTGTGTGTGAATGTGAGGCTCAGTGTGTGAGGGACCAGTCTCAGGATCCAGTGATCCAGACCCAGCTGAAGTGTGTGTGAATGTGAGGCTCAGTGTGTGAGGGACCAGTCTCAGGGTCCAGTGATTCAGACCCAGCTGAAGTGTGTGTGAATGTGAGGCTCAGTGTTTGAAGGACCAGTCTCAGGGTCCTGTGATCCAAACCCAGCTGAAGTGTGTGTGAATGTGAGGCTCAGTGTGTGAGGGACCAGCCTCAGGGTCCAGTGATCCAGACCCAGCTGAAGTGTGTGTGAATGTGAGGCTCAGTGTATGAGGGATGAGTCTCAGGGTCTCGTGATCCAGACGCAGCTGAAGTGTGTGTGAAGGTGAGGCTCAGTGTGTGAGGGACCAGTCTCACGGTCCAGTGATCCAGACCCAGCTGAAGTGTGTGTGAATGTGAGGCTCAGTGTGTGAGGGTCCAGTCTCAGGGTCCAGTGATCCAGACGCAGCTGAAGTGTGTGTGAATGTGAGGCTCAGTGTGTGAGGGAATAGTCTCAGGGTCCAGTGATCCAGACCCAGCTGAAGTGTGTGTGAATGTGAGGCTCAGTGTGTGAGGGACCAGTCTCAGGGTCCAGTGCTCCAAACCCAGCTGAAGTGTGTGTGAATGTGAGGCTCAGTGTATGAGGGACCAGTCTCAGGGTCTAGTGATCCAGACCCAGCTGAAGTGTGTGTGAATGTGAGGCTCAGTGTGTTTGGGACCAGTCTCAGGGTCCAGTGATCCAGATCCAGCTGAAGTGTGTGTGAATGTGAGGCTCAGTGTGTGAGGGACCAGTCTCAGTGTCCAGTGATGCAGACCCAGCTGAAGTGTGTGTGAATGTGAGGCTCAGTGTGTGAGGGACCAGTCTCAGGATCCAGTGATCCAGACCCAGCTGAAGTGTGTGTGAATGTGAGGCTCAGTGTGTGAGGGACCAGTCTCAGGGTCCAGTGATTCAGACCCAGCTGAAGTGTGTGTGAATGTGAGGCTCAGTGTTTGAAGGACCAGTCTCAGGGTCCTGTGATCCAAACCCAGCTGAAGTGTGTGTGAATGTGAGGCTCAGTGTGTGAGGGACCAGTCTCAGGGTCCAGTGATCCAGACACAGCTGAAGTGTGTGTGAATGTGAGGCTCAGTGTGTGAGGGACCAGTCTCAGGGTCCAGTGATCCAGACGCAGCTGAAATGTGTGTGAATCTGATACTCAGTGTGTGAGGGACCAGTCTCAGGGTCCAGTGATCCAGACCCAGCTGAAGTGTGTGTGAATGTGATACTCAGTGTGTGAGGGACCAGTCTCAGGGTCCAGTGATCCAGACCCAGCTGAAGTGTGTGTGAATGTGAGGCTCAGTGTGTGAGGGACCAGTCTCAGGGTCCAGTGATCCAGACCCAGCTGAAGTGTGTGTGAATGTGAGGCTCAGTGTGTGAGGGACCAGTCTCAGGGTCCAGTTATCCAGACCCAGTTGAAGTGTGTGTGAATGTGAGGCTCAGTGTGCGAAGGGCCAGTCTCAGGGTCCAGTGCTCCAGACCCAGCTGAAGTTTGTGTGAATGTGAGGCTCAGTGTGTGAGGGACCAGTCTCAGGATCCAGTGATCCTGACCCAGCTGAAGTGTGTGTGAATGTAAGGCTCAGTATGTGAGGGACCAGTCTCAGGGTCCAGTGATCCAGACCCAGCTGAAGTGTGTGTGAATGTGAGGCTCAGTGTGTGAGGGACCAGTCTCAGGGTCCAGTGATCCAGACCCAGCTGAAGTGTGTGTGAATGTGAGGCTAGTGTGTGAGGAACCAGTCTCAGGGTCCAGTGATCCAACCCAGCTGAAGAGTGTGTGAGATGAGGCTCAGTGTGTGAGGGACCAGCCTCAGGGTCCAGTGATCCAGACCCAGCTGAAGTGTGTGTGAATGTGAAGCTCAGTGTGTGAGGGACCAGTCTCAGGGTCCAGTGATCCAGACCCAGCTGAAGTGTGTGTGAATGTGAGGCTCAGTGTGTGAGGGACCAGCCTCAGGGTCCAGTGATCCAGACCCAGCTGAAGTGTGTGTGAATGTGAGGCTCAGTGTGTGAGGGACCAGTCTCAGGGTCCAGTGCTCCAAACCCAGCTGAAGTGTGTGTGAATGTGAGGCTCAGTGTATGAGGGACCAGTCTCAGGGTCCAGTGATCCAGATCCAGCTGAAGTGTGTGTGAATGTGAGGCTCAGTGTGTGAGGGACCAGTCTCAGTGTCCAGTGATCCAGACCCAGCTGAAGTGTGTGTGAATGTGAGGCTCAGTGTGTGAGGGACCAGTCTCAGGATCCAGTGATCCAGACCCAGCTGAAGTGTGTGTGAATGTGAGGCTCAGTGTGTGAGGGACCAGTCTCAGGGTCCAGTGATTCAGACACAGCTGAAGTGTGTGTGAATGTGAGGCTCAGTGTGTGAAGGACCAGTCTCAGGGTCCTGTGATCCAAACCCAGCTGAAGTGTGTGTGAATGTGAGGCTCAGTGTGTGAGGGACCAGTCTCAGGGTCCAGTGATCCAGACACAGCTGAAGTGTGTGTGAATGTGAGGCTCAGTGTGTGAGGGACCAGTCTCAGGGTCCAGTGATCCAGACGCAGCTGAAATGTGTGTGAATGTGATACTCAGTGTGTGAGGGACCAGTCTCAGGGTCCAGTGATCCAGACCCAGCTGAAGTGTGTGTGAATGTGATACTCAGTGTGTGAGGGACCAGTCTCAGGGTCCAGTGATCCAGACCCAGCTGAAGTGTGTGTGAATGTGAGGCTCAGTGTGTGAGGGACCAGTCTCAGGGTCCAGTGATCCAGACCCAGCTGAAGTGTGTGTGAATGTGAGGCTCAGTGTGTGAGGGACCAGTCTCAGGGTCCAGTGATCCAGACCCAGCTGAAGTGTGTGTGAATGTGAGGCTCAGTGTGCGAAGGGCCAGTCTCAGTGTCCAGTGCTCCAGACCCAGCTGAAGTTTGTGTGAATGTGAG
The DNA here is from genome assembly GCF_044704955.1 of Pristiophorus japonicus. NCBI lineage: Eukaryota > Metazoa > Chordata > Chondrichthyes > Pristiophoridae > Pristiophorus > Pristiophorus japonicus. Next base: position 3,434,578 of record NW_027254645.1, on the reverse strand, counting down.
GCTCAGTGTGTGAGGGACCAGTCTCAGGATCCAGTGATCCTGACCCAGCTGAAGTGTGTGTGAATGTAAGGCTCAGTATGTGAGGGACCAGTCTCAGGGTCCAGTGATCCAGACCCAGCTGAAGTGTGTGTGAATGTGAGGCTCAGTGTGTGAGGGACCAGTCTCAGGGTCCAGTGATCCAGACCCAGCTGAAGTGTGTGTGAATGTGAGGCTAGTGTGTGAGGAACCAGTCTCACGGTCCAGTGATCCAGACCCAGTTGAAGTGTGTGTGAATGTGAGGCTCAGTGTGTGAGGGACCAGTCTCAGGGTCCAGTGATCCAGACCCAGCTGAAGTGTGTGTGAATGTGAGGCTCAGTGTGTGAGGGACCAGTCTCAGGGTCCAGTGATCCAGACCCAGCTGAAGTGTGTGTGAATGTGAGGCTCAGTGTGCGAAGGGCCAGTCTCAGGGTCCAGTGCTCCAGACCCAGCTGAAGTTTGTGTGAATGTGAGGCTCAGTGTGTGAGGGACCAGTCTCAGGGTCCAGTGATCCAGACCCAGCTGAAGTGTGTGTGAATATGAGGCTAGTGTGTGAGGAACCAGTCTCAGGGTCCAGTGATCCAGACCCAGCTGAAGAGTGTGTGAGATGAGGCTCAATGTGTGAGGGACCAGCCTCAGGGTCCAGTGATCCAGACCCAGCTGAAGTGTGTGTGAATGTGAAGCTCAGTGTGTGAGGGACCAGTCTCAGGGTCCAGTGATCCAGACCCAGCTGAAGTGTGTGTGAATGTGAGGCTCAGTGTGTGAGGGACCAGCCTCAGGGTCCAGTGATCCAGACCCAGCTGAAATGTGTGTGAATGTGAGGCTCAGTGTATGAGGGATGAGTCTCAGGGTCTCGTGATCCAGACGCAGCTGAAGTGTGTGTGAAGGTGAGGCTCAGTGTGTGAGGGACCAGTCTCACGGTCCAGTGATCCAGACCCAGCTGAAGTGTGTGTGAATGTGAGGCTCAGTGTGTGAGGGACCAGTCTCAGGGTCCAGTGATCCAGACGCAGCTGAAGTGTGTGTGAATGTGAGGCTCAGTGTGTGAGGGAATAGTCTCAGGGTCCAGTGATCCAGACCCAGCTGAAGTGTGTGTGAATGTGAGGCTCAGTGTGTGAGGGACCAGTCTCAGGGTCCAGTGCTCCAAACCCAGCTGAAGTGTGTGTGAATGTGAGGCTCAGTGTATGAGGGACCAGTCTCAGGGTCTAGTGATCCAGACCCAGCTGAAGTGTGTGTGAATGTGAGGCTCAGTGTGTTTGGGACCAGTCTCAGGGTCCAGTGATCCAGATCCAGCTGAAGTGTGTGTGAATGTGAGGCTCAGTGTGTGAGGGACCAGTCTCAGTGTCCAGTGATGCAGACCCAGCTGAAGTGTGTGTGAATGTGAGGCTCAGTGTGTGAGGGACCAGTCTCAGGATCCAGTGATCCAGACCCAGCTGAAGTGTGTGTGAATGTGAGGCTCAGTGTGTGAGGGACCAGTCTCAGGGTCCAGTGATTCAGACCCAGCTGAAGTGTGTGTGAATGTGAGGCTCAGTGTTTGAAGGACCAGTCTCAGGGTCCTGTGATCCAAACCCAGCTGAAGTGTGTGTGAATGTGAGGCTCAGTGTGTGAGGGACCAGTCTCAGGGTCCAGTGATCCAGACACAGCTGAAGTGTGTGTGAATGTGAGGCTCAGTGTGTGAGGGACCAGTCTCAGGGTCCAGTGATCCAGACGCAGCTGAAATGTGTGTGAATCTGATACTCAGTGTGTGAGGGACCAGTCTCAGGGTCCAGTGATCCAGACCCAGCTGAAGTGTGTGTGAATGTGATACTCAGTGTGTGAGGGACCAGTCTCAGGGTCCAGTGATCCAGACCCAGCTGAAGTGTGTGTGAATGTGAGGCTCAGTGTGTCAGGGACCAGTCTCAGGGTCCAGTGATCCAGACCCAGCTGAAGTGTGTGTGAATGTGAGGCTCAGTGTGTGAGGGACCAGTCTCAGGGTCCAGTGATCCAGACCCAGCTGAAGTGTGTGTGAATGTGAGGCTCAGTGTGCGAAGGGCCAGTCTCAGGGTCCAGTGATCCAGACCCAGCTGAAGAGTGTGTGAGATGAGGCTCAGTGTGTGAGGGACCAGCCTCAGGGTCCAGTGATCCAGACCCAGCTGAAGTGTGTGTGAATGTGAAGCTCAGTGTGTGAGGGACCAGTCTCAGGGTCCAGTGATCCAGACCCAGCTGAAGTGTGTGTGAATGTGAGGCTCAGTGTGTGAGGGACCAGCCTCAGGGTCCAGTGATCCAGACCCAGCTGAAATGTGTGTGAATGTGAGGCTCAGTGTATGAGGGATGAGTCTCAGGGTCTCGTGATCCAGACGCAGCTGAAGTGTGTGTGAAGGTGAGGCTCAGTGTGTGAGGGACCAGTCTCACGGTCCAGTGATCCAGACCCAGCTGAAGTGTGTGTGAATGTGAGGCTCAGTGTGTGAGGGACCAGTCTCAGGGTCCAGTGATCCAGACGCAGCTGAAGTGTGTGTGAATGTGAGGCTCAGTGTGTGAGGGAATAGTCTCAGGGTCCAGTGATCCAGACCCAGCTGAAGTGTGTGTGAATGTGAGGCTCAGTGTGTGAGGGACCAGTCTCAGGGTCCAGTGCTCCAAACCCAGCTGAAGTGTGTGTGAATGTGAGGCTCAGTGTATGAGGGACCAGTCTCAGGGTCTAGTGATCCAGACCCAGCTGAAGTGTGTGTGAATGTGAGGCTCAGTGTGTTTGGGACCAGTCTCAGGGTCCAGTGATCCAGATCCAGCTGAAGTGTGTGTGAATGTGAGGCTCAGTGTGTGAGGGACCAGTCTCAGTGTCCAGTGATGCAGACCCAGCTGAAGTGTGTGTGAATGTGAGGCTCAGTGTGTGAGGGACCAGTCTCAGGATCCAGTGATCCAGACCCAGCTGAAGTGTGTGTGAATGTGAGGCTCAGTGTGTGAGGGACCAGTCTCAGGGTCCAGTGATTCAGACCCAGCTGAAGTGTGTGTGAATGTGAGGCTCAGTGTTTGAAGGACCAGTCTCAGGGTCCTCTGATCCAAACCCAGCTGAAGTGTGTGTGAATGTGAGGCTCAGTGTGTGAGGGACCAGTCTCAGGGTCCAGTGATCCAGACACAGCTGAAGTGTGTGTGAATGTGAGGCTCAGTGTGTGAGGGACCAGTCTCAGGGTCCAGTGATCCAGACGCAGCTGAAATGTGTGTGAATCTGATACTCAGTGTGTGAGGGACCAGTCTCAGGGTCCAGTGATCCAGACCCAGCTGAAGTGTGTGTGAATGTGATACTCAGTGTGTGAGGGACCAGTCTCAGGGTCCAGTGATCCAGACCCAGCTGAAGTGTGTGTGAATGTGAGGCTCAGTGTGTCAGGGACCAGTCTCAGGGTCCAGTGATCCAGACCCAGCTGAAGTGTGTGTGAATGTGAGGCTCAGTGTGTGAGGGACCAGTCTCAGGGTCCAGTGATCCAGACCCAGCTGAAGTGTGTGTGAATGTGAGGCTCAGTGTGCGAAGGGCCAGTCTCAGGGTCCAGTGCTCCAGACCCAGCTGAAGTTTGTCTGAATGTGAGGCTCAGTGTGTGAGGGACCAGTCTCAGGATCCAGTGATCCTGACCCAGCTGAAGTGTGTGTGAATGTGAGGCTAGTGTGTGAGGAACCAGTCTCAGGGTCCAGTGATCCAGACCCAGTTGAAGTGTGTGTGAATGTGAGGCTCAGTTTGTGAGGGACCTGCCTCAGGGTCCAGTGATCCAGACCCGGCTGAAGTGTCTGTGAATGTGAGGCTCAGTGTGTGAGGGACCAGTCTCAGGGTCCAGTGATCCAGCCCCAGCTGAAGTGTGTGTGAATGTGAGGCTCAATGTGTGAGGGACCAGTCTCAGGGTCCAGTGATCCAGACCCAGCTGAAGTGTGTGTGAATGTGAGGCTCAGTGTGTGAGGGACCAGCCTCAGGGTCCAGTGATCCAGACCCAGCTGAAGTGTGTGTGAATGTGAGGCTCAGTGTATGAGGGATGAGTCTCAGGGTCTCATGATCCAGACGCAGCTGAAGTGTGTGTGAAGGTGAGGCTCAGTGTGTGAGGGACAAGTCTCAGGGTCCAGTGATCCAGACCCAGCTGAAGTGTGTGTGAATGTGAGGCTCAGTGTGTGAGGGACCAGTCTCAGGGTCCAGTGATCCAGACCCAGCTGAAGTGTGTGTGAATGTGAGGCTCAGTGTGTGAGGGACCAATCTCAGGTTCCAGTGATTCAGATCCAGCTGAAGTGTGTGTGAATGTGAGGCTCAGTGTGTGAGGGACCAGTCTCAGGGTCCAGTAATCCAGACCCAGCTGAAGTGTGTGTGAATGTGAGGATCAGTGTGTGAGGGACCAGTCTCAGGATCTAGTGATCCAAACCCAGCTGAAGTGTGTGTGAATGTGAGGCTCAGTGTGTGAGGGACCAGTCTCAGGATCCAGTGATCCAGACCCAGCTGAAGTGTGTGTGAATGTGAGGCTCAGTGTGTGAGGGACCAGTCTCAGGGTCCAGTGATCCAGACCCAGCTGAAGTGTGTGTGAATGTGAGGCTCAGTGTGCGAAGGGCCAGTCTCAGGGTCCAGTGCTCCAGACCCAGTTGAAGCGTGTGTGAATGTGAGGCTCAGTTTGTGAGGGACCTGCCTCAGGGTCCAGTGATCCAGACCCGGCTGAAGTGTCTGTGAATGTGAGGCTCAGTGTGTGAGGGACCAGTCTCAGGGTCCAGTGATCCAGACCCAGCTGAAGTGTGTGTGAATGTGAGGCTCAATGTGTGAGGGACCAGTCTCAGGGTCCAGTGATCCAGACCCAGCTGAAGTGTGTGTGAATGTGAGGCTCAGTGTGTGAGGGACCAGCCTCAGGGTCCAGTGATCCAGACCCAGCTGAAGTGTGTGTGAATGTGAGGCTCAGTGTATGAGGGACCAGTCTCAGGGTCCAGTGATCCAGACGCAGCTGAAGTGTGTGTGAAGGTGAGGCTCAGTGTGTGAGTGACAAGTCTCAGGGTCCAGTGATCCAGACCCAGCTGAAGTGTGTGTGAATGTGAGGCTCAGTGTGTGAGGGACCAGTCTCAGGGTCCAGTGATCCAGACCCAGCTGAAGTGTGTGTGAATGTGAGGCTCAGTGTGTGAGGGACCAGTCTCAGGGTCCAGTTATCCAGACCCAGTTGAAGTGTGTGTGAATGTGAGGCTCAGTGTGCGAAGGGCCAGTCTCAGGGTCCAGTGCTCCAGACCCAGCTGAAGTTTGTGTGAATGTGAGGCTCAGTGTGTGAGGGACCAGTCTCAGGATCCAGTGATCCTGACCCAGCTGAAGTGTGTGTGAATGTAAGGCTCAGTATGTGAGGGACCAGTCTCAGGATCCAGTGATCCAGACCCAGCTGAAGTGTGTGTGAATGTGAGGCTCAGTGTGTGAGGGACCGGTCTCAGGGTCCAGTGATCCAGACCCAGCTGAAGTGTGTGTGAATGTGAGGCTAGTGTGTGAGGAACCAGTCTCAGGGTCCAGTGCTCCAGACCCAGCTGAAGTTTGTGTGAATGTGAGGCTCAGTGTGTGAGGGACCAGTCTCAGGATCCAGTGATCCTGACCCAGCTGAAGTGTGTGTGAATGTAAGGCTCAGTATGTGAGGTACCAGTCTCAGGGTCCAGTGATCCAGACCCAGCTGAAGTGTGTGTGAATGTGAGGCTCAGTGTGTGAGGGACCAGTCTCAGGGTCCAGTGATCCAGACCCAGCTGAAGTGTGTGTGAATGTGAGGCTAGTGTGTGAGGAACCAGTCTCATGGTCCAGTGATCCAGTCCCAGTTGAAGTGTGTGTGAATGTGAGGCTCAGTTTGTGAGGGACCTGCCTCAGGGTCCAGTGATCCAGACCCGGCTGAAGTGTCTGTGAATGTGAGGCAAAGTGTGTGAGGGACCAGTCTCAGGGTCCAGTGATCCAGACCCAGCTGAAGTGTGTGTGAATGTGAGGCTCAATGTGTGAGGGACCAGTCTCAGGGTCCAGTGATCCAGACCCAGCTGAAGTGTGTGTGAATGTGAGGCTCAGTGTGTGAGGGACCAGCCTCAGGGTCCAGTGATCCAGACCCAGCTGAAGTGTGTGTGAATGTGAGGCTCAGTGTATGAGGGATGAGTCTCAGGGTCTCATGATCCAGACGCAGCTGAAGTGTGTGTGAAGGTGAGGCTCAGTGTGTGAGGGACCAGTCTCAGGGTCCAGTGATCCAGACCCAGCTGAAGTGTGTGTGAATGTGAGGCTCAGTGTGTGAGGGACCAGTCTCAGGGTCCAGTGATCCAGACCCAGCTGAAGTGTGTGTGAATGTGAGGCTCAGTGTGTGAGGGACCAATCTCAGGTTCCAGTGATTCAGATCCAGCTGAAGTGTGTGTGAATGTGAGGCTCAGTGTGTGAGGGACCAGTCTCAGGGTCCAGTAATCCAGACCCAGCTGAAGTGTGTGTGAATGTGAGGATCAGTGTGTGAGGGACCAGTCTCAGGATCTAGTGATCCAGACCCAGCTGAAGTGTGTGTGAATGTGAGGCTCAGTGTGTGAGGGACCAGTCTCAGGATCCAGTGATCCAGACCCAGCTGAAGTGTGTGTGAATGTGAGGCTCAGTGTGTGAGGGACCAGTCTCAGGGTCTAGTGATTCAGACCCAGCTGAAGTGTGTGTGAATGTGAGGCTCAGTGTGTGAGGGACCAGTCTCAGGGTCCAGTGATCCAGACCCAGCTGAAGTGTGTGTGAATGTGAGGCTCAGTGTGTGAGTGACCAGTCTCAGGGTCCAGTGCTCCAGACCCAGCTGAAGTGTGTGTGAATGTGAGGCTCAGTGTGTGAGGGACCAGCCTCAGAATCCAGTGATCCAGAACCAGCTGAAGTGTGTGTGAATGTGAGGCTCAGTGTGTGAGGGACCAGTCTCAGGGTCCAGTGATCCAGACCCAGCTGAAGTGTGTGTGCATCTCATGCTCAGTGTGTGAGGGACCAGTCTCAGGGTCCAGTGATCCAAACCCAGCTGAAGTGTGTGTGAATGCGAGGCTCAGTGTATGAGGGACCAGTCTCAGGGTCCAGTGATCCAGATCCAGCTGAAGTGTGTGTGAATGTGAGGCTCAGTGTGTGAGGGACCAGTCTCAGTGTCCAGTGATCCAGACCCAGCTGAAGTGTGTGTGAATGTGAGGCTCAGTGTGTGAGGGACCAGTCTCAGGATCCAGTGATCCAGACCCAGCTGAAGTGTGTGTGAATGTGAGGCTCAGTGTGTTAGTGACCAGTCTCAGGGTCCAGTGATTCAGACCCAGCTGAAGTGTGCGTGAATATAAGGCTCAGTGTGTGAGGGACCAGTCTCAGGGTCCAGTGATCCAGACCCAGCTGAATTGTGTGTGAATGTGAGGCTCAGTGTGTGAGGGAGCAGTCTCAGGGTCCAGTGATCCAGACGCAGCTGAAATGGTGTGTGAATGTGAAACTCAGTGTGTGAGGGACCAGTCTCAGGGTCCAATGATCCAGACCCAGCTGAAGTGTGTGTGAATGTGATACTCAGTGTGTGAGGGACCAGTCTCAGGGTCCAGTAATCCAGACCCAGCTGAAGTGTGTGTGAATGTGAGGCTCAGTGTGTGAGGGACCAGTCTCAGGGTCCAGTGATCCAGACCCAGCTGAAGTGTGTGTGAATGTGAGGCTCAGTGTGTGAGGGACCAGTCTCAGGGTCCAGTGATCCAGACCCAGCTGAAGTGTGTGTGAATGTGAGGCTCAGTGTGCGAAGGGCCAGTCTCAGTGTCCAGTGCTCCAGACCCAGCTGAAGTTTGTGTGAGTGTGAGGCTCAGTGTGTGAGGGAGCAGTCTCAGGATCCAGTGATCCTGACCCAGCTGAAATGGTGTGTGAATGTGAAACTCAGTGTGTGAGGGACCAGTCTCAGGGTCCAATGATCCAGACCCAGCTGAAGTGTGTGTGAATGTGATACTCAGTGTGTGAGGGACCAGTCTCAGGGTCCAGTAATCCAGACCCAGCTGAAGTGTGTGTGAATGTGAGGCTCAGTGTGTGAGGGACCAGTCTCAGGGTCCAGTGATCCAGACCCAGCTGAAGTGTGTGTGAATGTGAGGCTCAGTGTGTGAGGGACCAGTCTCAGGTTCCAGTGATCCCGACCCAGCTGAAGTGTGTGTGAATGTGAGGCTCAGTGTGCGAAGGGCCAGTCTCAGTGTCCAGTGCTCCAGACCCAGCTGAAGTTTGTGTGAGTGTGAGGCTCAGTGTGTGAGGGACCAGTCTCAGGATCCAGTGATCCTGACCCAGCTGAAGTGTGTGTGAGATGAGGCTCAGTGTGTGAGGGACCAGCCTCAGGGTCCAGTGATCCAGACCCAGCTGAAGTGTGTGTGAATGTGAAGCTCAGTGTGTGAGGGACCAGTCTCAGGGTCCAGTGATCCAGACCCAGCTGAAGTGTGTGTGAATGTGAGGCTCAGTGTGTGAGGGACCAGCCTCAGGGTCCAGTGATCCAGACCCAGCTGAAGTGTGTGTGAATGTGAGGCTCAGTGTATGAGGGATGAGTCTCAGGATCTCGTGATCCAGACGCAGCTGAAGTGTGTGTGAAGGTGAGGCTCAGTGTGTGAGGGACCAGTCTCACGGTCCAGTGATCCAGACCCAGCTGAAGTGTGTGTGAATGTGAGGCTCAGTGTGTGAGGGACCAGTCTCAGGGTCCAGTGATCCAGACGCAGCTGAAGTGTGTGTGAATGTGAGGCTCAGTGTGTGAGGGAATAGTCTCAGGGTCCAGTGATCCAGACCCAGCTGAAGTGTGTGTGAATGTGAGGCTCAGTGTGTGAGGGACCAGTCTCAGGGTCCAGTGCTCCAAACCCAGCTGAAGTGTGTGTGAATGTGAGGCTCAGTGTATGAGGGACCAGTCTCAGGGTCTAGTGATCCAGACCCAGCTGAAGTGTGTGTGAATGTGAGGCTCAGTGTGTTTGGGACCAGTCTCAGGGTCCAGTGATCCAGATCCAGCGGAAGTGTGTGTGAATGTGAGGCTCAGTGTGTGAGGGACCAGTCTCAGTGTCCAGTGATGCAGACCCAGCTGAAGTGTGTGTGAATGTGAGGCTCAGTGTGTAAGGGACCAGTCTCAGGATCCAGTGATCCAGACCCAGCTGAAGTGTGTGTGAATGTGAGGCTCAGTGTGTGAGGGACCAGTCTCAGGGTCCAGTGATTCAGACCCAGCTGAAGTGTGTGTGAATGTGAGGCTCAGTGTTTGAAGGACCAGTCTCAGGGTCCTGTGATCCAAACCCAGCTGAAGTGTGTGTGAATGTGAGGCTCAGTGTGTGAGGGACCAGTCTCAGGGTCCAGTGATCCAGACACAGCTGAAGTGTGTGTGAATGTGAGGCTCAGTGTGTGAGGGACCAGTCTCAGGGTCCAGTGATCCAGACGCAGCTGAAATGTGTGTGAATCTGATACTCAGTGTGTGAGGGACCAGTCTCAGGGTCCAGTGATCCAGACCCAGCTGAAGTGTGTGTGAATGTGATACTCAGTGTGTGAGGGACCAGTCTCAGGGTCCAGTGATCCAGACCCAGCTGAAGTGTGTGTGAATGTGAGGCTCAGTGTGTCAGGGACCAGTCTCAGGGTCCAGTGATCCAGACCCAGCTGAAGTGTGTGTGAATGTGAGGCTCAGTGTGTGAGGGACCAGTCTCAGGGTCCAGTGATCCAGACCCAGCTGAAGTGTGTGTGAATGTGAGGCTCAGTGTGCGAAGGGCCAGTCTCAGGGTCCAGTGCTCCAGACCCAGCTGAAGTTTGTGTGAATGTGAGGCTCAGTGTGTGAGGGACCAGTCTCAGGATCCAGTGATCCTGACCCAGCTGAAGTGTGTGTGAATGTAAGGCTCAGTATGTGAGGTACCAGTCTCAGGGTCCAGTGATCCAGACCCAGCTGAAGTGTGTGTGAATGTGAGGCCCAGTGTGTGAGGGACCAGTCTCAGGGTCCAGTGATCCAGACCCAGCTGAAGTGTGTGTGAATGTGAGGCTAGTGTGTGAGGAACCAGTCTCAGGGTCCAGTGATCCAGACCCAGTTGAAATGTGTGTGAATGTGAGGCTCAGTTTGTGAGGGACCTGCCTCAGGGTCCAGTGATCCAGACCCGGCTGAAGTGTCTGTGAATGTGAGGCTCAGTGTGTGAGGGACCAGTCTCAGGGTCCAGTGATCCAGACCCAGCTGAAGTGTGTGTGAATGTGAGGCTCAATGTGTGAGGGACCAGTCTCAGGGTCCAGTGATCCAAACCCAGCTGAAGTGTGTGTGAATGTGAGGCTCAGTGTGTGAGGGACCAGCCTCAGGGTCCAGTGATCCAGACCCAGCTGAAGTGTGTGTGAATGTGAGGCTCAGTGTATGAGGGATGAGTCTCAGGGTCTCATGATCCAGACGCAGCTGAAGTGTGTGTGAAGGTGAGGCTCAGTGTGTGAGGGACCAGTCTCAGGGTCCAGTGATCCAGACCCAGCTGAAGTGTGTGTGAATGTGAGGCTCAGTGTGTGAGGGACCAGTCTCAGGGTCCAGTGATCCAGACCCAGCTGAAGTGTGTGTGAATGTGAGGCTCAGTGTGTGAGGGACCAATCTCAGGTTCCAGTGATTCAGATCCAGCTGAAGTGTGTGTGAATGTGAGGCTCAGTGTGTGAGGGACCAGTCTCAGGGTCCAGTAATCCAGACCCAGCTGAAGTGTGTGTGAATGTGAGGATCAGTGTGTGAGGGACCAGTCTCAGGATCTAGTGATCCAGACCCAGCTGAAGTGTGTGTGAATGTGAGGCTCAGTGTGTGAGGGACCAGTCTCAGGATCCAGTGATCCAGACCCAGCTGAAGTGTGTGTGAATGTGAGGCTCAGTGTGTGAGGGACCAGTCTCAGGGTCCAGTGATCCAGACCCAGCTGAAGTGTGTGTGAATGAGAGGCTCAGTGTGCGAAGGGCCAGTCTCAGGGTCCAGTGCTCCAGACCCAGCTGAAGTTTGTGTGAATGTGAGGCTCAGTGTGTGAGGGACCAGTCTCAGGATCCAGTGATCCTGACCCAGCTGAAGTGTGTGTGAATGTAAGGCTCAGTATGTGAGGTACCAGTCTCAGGGTCCAGTGATCCAGACCCAGCTGAAGTGTGTGTGAATGTGAGGCTCAGTGTGTGAGGGACCAGTCTCAGGGTCCAGTGATCCAGACCCAGCTGAAGTGTGTGTGAATGTGAGGCTAGTGTGTGAGGAACCAGTCTCAGGGTCCAGTGATCCAGACCCAGTTGAAGTGTGTGTGAATGTGAGGCTCAGTTTGTGAGGGACCTGCCTCAGGGTCCAGTGATCCAGACCCGGCTGAAGTGTCTGTGAATGTGAGGCTCAGTGTGTGAGGGACCAGTCTCAGGGTCCAGTGATCCAGACCCAGCTGAAGTGTGTGTGAATGTGAGGCTCAATGTGTGAGGGACCAGTCTCAGGGTCCAGTGATCCAGACCCAGCTGAAGTGTGTGTGAATGTGAGGCTCAGTGTGTGAGGGACCAGCCTCAGGGTCCAGTGATCCAGACCCAGCTGAAGTGTGTGTGAATGTGAGGCTCAGTGTATGAGGGATGAGTCTCAGGGTCTCATGATCCAGACGCAGCTGAAGTGTGTGTGAAGGTGAGGCTCAGTGTGTGAGGGACCAGTCTCAGGGTCCAGTGATCCAGACCCAGCTGAAGTGTGTGTGAATGTGAGGCTCAGTGTGTGAGGGACCAGTCTCAGGGTCCAGTGATCCAGACCCAGCTGAAGTGTGTGTGAATGTGAGGCTCAGTGTGTGAGGGACCAATCTCAGGTTCCAGTGATTCAGATCCAGCTGAAGTGTGTGTGAATGTGAGGCTCAGTGTGTGAGGGACCAGTCTCAGGGTCCAGTAATCCAGACCCAGCTGAAGTGTGTGTGAATGTGAGGATCAGTGTGTGAGGGACCAGTCTCAGGATCTAGTGATCCAGACCCAGCTGAAGTGTGTGTGAATGTGAGGCTCAGTGTGTGAGGGACCAGTCTCAGGATCCAGTGATCCAGACCCAGCTGAAGTGTGTGTGAATGTGAGGCTCAGTGTGTGAGGGACCAGTCTCAGGGTCTAGTGATTCAGACCCAGCTGAAGTGTGTGTGAATGTGAGGCTCAGTGTGTGAGGGACCAGTCTCAGGGTCCAGTGATCCAGACCCAGCTGAAGTGTGTGTGAATGTGAGGCTCAGTGTGTGAGTGACCAGTCTCAGGGTCCAGTGCTCCAGACCCAGCTGAAGTGTGTGTGAATGTGAGGCTCAGTGTGTGAGGGACCAGCCTCAGAATCCAGTGATCCAGAACCAGCTGAAGTGTGTGTGAATGTGAGGCTCAGTGTGTGAGGGACCAGTCTCAGGGTCCAGTGATCCAGACCCAGCTGAAGTGTGTGTGCATCTCATGCTCAGTGTGTGAGGGACCAGTCTCAGGGTCCAGTGATCCAAACCCAGCTGAAGTGTGTGTGAATGCGAGGCTCAGTGTATGAGGGACCAGTCTCAGGGTCCAGTGATCCAGATCCAGCTGAAGTGTGTGTGAATGTGAGGCTCAGTGTGTGAGGGACCAGTCTCAGTGTCCAGTGATCCAGACCCAGCTGAAGTGTGTGTGAATGTGAGGCTCAGTGTGTGAGGGACCAGTCTCAGGATCCAGTGATCCAGACCCAGCTGAAGTGTGTGTGAATGTGAGGCTCAGTGTGTTAGTGACCAGTCTCAGGGTCCAGTGATTCAGACCCAGCTGAAGTGTGCGTGAATGTAAGGCTCAGTGTGTGAGGGACCAGTCTCAGGGTCCAGTGATCCAGACCCAGCTGAATTGTGTGTGAATGTGAGGCTCAGTGTGTGAGGGACCAGTCTCAGGGTCCAGTGATCCAGACGCAGCTGAAATGGTGTGTGAATGTGAAACTCAGTGTGTGAGGGACCAGTCTCAGGGTCCAATGATCCAGACCCAGCTGAAGTGTGTGTGAATGTGATACTCAGTGTGTGAGGGACCAGTCTCAGGGTCCAGTAATCCAGACCCAGCTGAAGTGTGTGTGAATGTGAGGCTCAGTGTGTGAGGGACCAGTCTCAGGGTCCAGTGATCCAGACCCAGCTGAAGTGTGTGTGAATGTGAGGCTCAGTGTGTGAGGGACCAGTCTCAGGGTCCAGTGATCCCGACCCAGCTGAAGTGTGTGTGAATGTGAGGCTCAGTGTGCGAAGGGCCAGTCTCAGTGTCCAGTGCTCCAGACCCAGCTGAAGTTTGTGTGAGTGTGAGGCTCAGTGTGTGAGGGACCAGTCTCAGGATCCAGTGATCCTGACCCAGCTGAAGTGTGTGTGAATGTAAGGCTCAGTATGTGAGGGACCAGTCTCAGGGTCCAGTGATCCAGACCCAGCTGAAGTGTGTGTGAATGTGAGGCTAAGTGTGTGAGGGACCAGTCTCAGGGTCCAGTGATCCAGACCCAGCTGAAGTATGTGTGAATGTGAGGCTCAGTGTGTGAGGAACCAGTCTCAGGGTCCAGTGATCCAGACCCAGTTGAAGTGTGTGTGAATGTGAGGCTCAGTTTGTGAGGGACCTGCCTCAGGGTCCAGTGATCCAGACCCGGCTGAAGTGTCTGTGAATGTGAGGCTCAGTGTGTGAGGGACCAGTCTCAGGGTCCAGTGATCCAGACGCAGCTGAAGAGTGTGTGAGATGAGGCTCAGTGTGTGAGGGACCAGCCTCAGGGTCCAGTGATCCAGACCCAGCTGAAGTGTGTGTGAATGTGAAGCTCAGTGTGTGAGGGACCAGTCTCAGGGTCCAGTGATCCAGACCCAGCTGAAGTGTGTGTGAATGTGAGGCTCAGTGTGTGAGGGACCAGCCTCAGGGTCCAGTGATCCAGAGCCAGCTGAAGTGTGTGTGAATGTGAGGCTCAGTGTATGAGGGATGAGTCTCAGGGTCTCGTGATCCAGACGCAGCTGAAGTGTGTGTGAAGGTGAGGCTCAGTGTGTGAGGGACCAGTCTCAGGGACCAGTGATCCAGACCCAGCTGAAGTGTGTGTGAATGTGAGGCTCAGTGTGTGAGGGACCAGTCTCAGGGTCCAGTGATCCAGACGCAGCTGAAGTGTGTGTGAATGTGAGGCTCAGTGTGTGAGGGACCAGTCTCAGGGTCCAGTGATCCAGACCCAGCTGAAGTGTGTGTGAATGTGAGGCTCAGTGTGTGAGGGACCAGTCTCAGGGTCCAGTGCTCCAAACCCAGCTGAAGTGTATGTGAATGTGAGGCTCAGTGTATGAGGGACCAGTCTCAGGGTCCAGTGATCCAGATCCAGCTGAAGTGTGTGTGAATGTGAGGCTCAGTGTGTGAGGGACCAGTCTCAGTGTCCAGTGATCCAGACCCAGCTGAAGTGTGTGTGAATGTGAGGCTCAGTGTGTGAGGGACCAGTCTCAGGATCCAGTGATCCAGACCCAGCTGAAGTGTGTGTGAATGTGAGGCTCAGTGTGTGAGGGACCAGTCTCAGGGTCCAGTGATTCAGACCCAGCTGAAGTGTGTGTGAATGTGAGGCTCAGTGTGTGAAGGACCAGTCTCAGGGTCCTGTGATCCAAACCCAGCTGAAGTGTGTGTGAATGTGAGGCTCAGTGTGTGAGGGACCAGTCTCAGGGTCCAGTGATCCAGACACAGCTGAAGTGTGTGTGAATGTGAGGCTCAGTGTGTGAGGGACCAGTCTCAGGGTCCAGTGATCCAGACCCAGCTGAAGTGTGTGTGAATGTGAGGCTCAGTGTGTGAGGGACCAGTCTCAGGGTCCAGTTATCCAGACCCAGTTGAAGTGTGTGTGAATGTGAGGCTCAGTGTGCGAAGGGCCAGTCTCAGGGTCCAGTGCTCCAGACCCAGCTGAAGTTTGTGTGAATGTGAGGCTCAGTGTGTGAGGGACCAGTCTCAGGATCCAGTGATCCTGACCCAGCTGAAGTGTGTGTGAATGTAAGGCTCAGTATGTGAGGGACCAGTCTCAGGGTCCAGTGATCCAGACCCAGCTGAAGTGTGTGTGAATGTGAGGCTCAGTGTGTGAGGGACCAGTCTCAGGGTCCAGTGATCCAGACCCAGCTGAAGTGTGTGTGAATGTGAGGCTAGTGTGTGAGGAACCAGTCTCAGGGTCCAGTGATCCAGACCCAGCTGAAGAGTGTGTGAGATGAGGCTCAGTGTGTGAGGGACCAGCCTCAGGGTCCAGTGATCCAGACCCAGCTGAAGTGTGTGTGAATGTGAAGCTCAGTGTGTGAGGGACCAGTCTCAGGGTCCAGTGATCCAGACCCAGCTGAAGTATGTGTGAATGTGAGGCTCAGTGTGTGAGGGACCAGCCTCAGGGTCCAGTGATCCAGACCCAGCTGAAGTGTGTGTGAATGTGAGGCTCAGTGTGTGAGGGACCAGTCTCAGGGTCCAGTGCTCCAAACCCAGCTGAAGTGTGTGTGAATGTGAGGCTCAGTGTAAGAGGGACCAGTCTCAGGGTCCAGTGATCCAGATCCAGCTGAAGTGTGTGTGAATGTGAGGCTCAGTGTGTGAGGGACCAGTCTCAGTGTCCAGTGATCCAGACCCAGCTGAAGTGTGTGTGAATGTGAGGCTCAGTGTGTGAGGGACCAGTCTCAGGATCCAGTGATCCAGACCCAGCTGAAGTGTGTGTGAATGTGAGGCTCAGTGTGTGAGGGAGCAGTCTCAGGGTCCAGTGATTCAGACCCAGCTGAAGTGTGTGTGAATGTGAGGCTCAGTGTGTGAAGGACCAGTCTCAGGGTCCTGTGATCCAAACCCAGCTGAAGTGTGTGTGAATGTGAGGCTCAGTGTGTGAGGGACCAGTCTCAGGGTCCAGTGATCCAGACACAGCTGAAGTGTGTGTGAATGTGAGGCTCAGTGTGTGAGGGACCAGTCTCAGGGACCAGTGATCCAGACGCAGCTGAAATGTGTGTGAATGTGATACTCAGTGTGTGAGGGACCAGTCTCAGGGTCCAGTGATCCAGACCCAGCTGAAGTGTGTGTGAATGTGATACTCAGTGTGTGAGGGACCAGTCTCAGGGTCCAGTGATCCAGACCCAGCTGAAGTGTGTGTGAATGTGAGGCTCAGTGTGTGAGGGACCAGTCTCAGGGTCCAGTGATCCAGACCCAGCTGAAGTGTGTGTGAATGTGAGGCTCAGTGTGTGAGGGACCAGTCTCAGGGTCCAGTGATCCAGACCCAGCTGAAGTGTGTGTGAATGTGAGGCTCAGTGTGCGAAGGGCCAGTCTCAGGTTCCAGTGCTCCAGACCCAGCTGAAGTTTGTGTGAATGTGAGGCTCAGTGTGTGAGAGACCAGTCTCAGGATCCAGTGATCCTGACCCAGCTGAAGTGTGTGTGAATGTAAGGCTCAGTATGTGAGGGACCAGTCTCAGGGTCCAGTGATCCAGACCCAGCTGAAGTGTGTGTGAATGTGAGGCTCAGTGTGTGAGGGACCAGTCTCAGGGTCCAGTGATCCAGACCCAGCTGAAGTGTGTGTGAATGTGAGGCTAGTGTGTGAGGAACCAGTCTCACGGTCCAGTGATCCAGACCCAGTTGAAGTGTGTGTGAATGTGAGGCTCAGTTTGTGAGGGACCTGCCTCAGGGTCCAGTGATCCAGACCCGGCTGAAGTGTCTGTGAATGTGAGGCTCAGTGTGTGAGGGACCAGTCTCAGGGTCCAGTGATCCAGACCCAGCTGAAGTGTGTGTGAATGTGAGGCTCAATGTGTGAGGGACCAGTCTCAGGGTCCAGTGATCCAGACCCAGCTGAAGAGTGTGTGAGATGAGGCTCAGTGTGTGAGGGACCAGCCTCAGGGTCCAGTGATCCAGACCCAGCTGAAGTGTGTGTGAATGTGAAGCTCAGTGTGTGAGGGACCAGTCTCAGGGTCCAGTGATCCAGACCCAGCTGAAGTATGTGTGAATGTGAGGCTCAGTGTGTGAGGGACCAGCCTCAGGGTCCAGTGATCCAGACCCAGCTGAAGTGTGTGTGAATGTGAAGCTCAGTGTATGAGGGATGAGTCTCAGGGTCTCATGATCCAGACGCAGCTGAAGTGTGTGTGAAGGTGAGGCTCAGTGTGTGAGGGACCAGTCTCAGGGTCCAGTGATCCAGACCCAGCTGAAGTGTGTGTGAATGTGAGGCTCAGTGTGTGAGGGACCAGTCTCAGGGTCCAGTGATCCAGACCCAGCTGAAGTGTGTGTGAATGTGAGGCTCAGTGTGTGAGGGCCAGTCTCAGGATCCAGTGATCCTGACCCAGCTGAAGTGTGTGTGAATGTGAGGCTCAGTGTGTGAGGGACCAGTCTCAGGTTCCAGTGATCCAGACCCAGCTGAAGTGTGTGTGAATGTGAGGCTCAGTGTGTGAGGAACCAGTCTCAGTGTCCAGTGATCCAGACCCAGTTGAAGTGTGTGTGAATGTGAGGCTCAGTTTGTGAGGGACCTGCCTCAGGGTCCAATGATCCAGACCCAGCTGAAGTGTCTGTGAATGTGAGGCTCAGTGTGTGAGGGAATCAGTCTCAGGGTCCAGTGATCCAGACCCAGCTGAAGTATGTGTGAATGTGAGGCTCAATGTGTGAGGGAGCAGTCTCAGGGTCCAGTGATCCAGACCCAGCTGAAGTGTGTGTGAGATGTGGCTCAGTGTGTGAGGGACCAGCCTCAGGATCCAGTGATCCAGACCCAGCTGAAGTGTGTGTGAATGTGAGGCTCAGTGTGTGAGGGACCAGTCTCAGGGTCCAGTGATTCAGACCCAGCTGAAGTGTGCGTGAATGTGAGTCTCAGTGTGTGAGGGACCAGTCTCAGGGTCCAGTGATCCAGACCCAGCTGAATTGTGTGTGAATGTGAGGCTCAGTGTGTGAGGGACCAGCCTCAGGCTCCAGTGATCCAGACCCAGCTGAAGTGTGTGTGAATGTGAGGCTCAGTGTGTGACGGACCAGTCTCAGGTTCCAGTGATCCAGACCCAGCTGAAGTGTGTGTGAATGTGAGGCTCAGTGTGTGAGGGACCAGTCTCAGGGTCCAGTGATCCAGACCCAGCTGATGTGTGTGTGAATGTGAGGCTCAGTGTGTGAGGGACCAGTCTCAGGGTCCAGTGATCCAGACCCAGCTGAAGTGTGTGTGAATGTGAAGCTCAGTGTGTCAGGGACCAGCCTCAGGGTCCAGTGATCCAGACCCAGCTGAAGTGTGTGTGAATGTGAGGCTCAGTGTGTGAGGGACCAGCCTCAGAATCCAGTGATCCAGACCCAGCTGAAGTGTGTGTGAATGTGAGGCTCAGTGTGTGAGGGACCAGTCTCAGGGTCCAGTGATCCAGACGCAGCTGAAATTTGTGTGAATGTGAGACTCAGTTTATGAGGGACCAGTCTCAGGGTCCAGTGATCCAGACCCAGCTGAAGTGTGTGTAAATGTGAGGCTCAGTGTGTGAGGGATGAGTCTGAGGGTCTCGCGATCCAGACGCAGCTGAAGTGTGTGTGAAGGTGAGGCTCAGTGGATGAGGGACCAGTCTCAGGGTCCAGTGATCCAGACCCAATTGAAGTGTGTGTGAATGTGAGGCTCAGTTTGTGAGGGACCTGCCTCAGGGTCCAGTGATCCAGACCCGGCTGAAGTGTCTGTGAATGTGAGGCTCAGTGTGCGAAGGGCCAGTCTCAGGGTCCAGTGCTCCAGACCCAGCTGAAGTTTGTGTGAATGTGAGGCTCAGTGTGTGAGGGACCAGTCTCAGGATCCAGTGATCCTGACCCAGCTGAAGTGTGTGTGAATGTAAGGCTCAGTATGTGAGGGACCAGTCTCAGGGTCCAGTGATCCAGACCCAGCTGAAGTGTGTGTGAATGTGAGGCTCAGTGTGTGAGGGACCAGTCTCAGGGTCCAGTGATCCAGACCCAGCTGAAGTGTGTGTGAATGTGAGGCTCAGTGTGTGAGGGAGCAGTCTCAGGGTCCAGTGATCCAGACCCAGCTGAAGTGTGTGTGAATGTGAAGCTCAGTGTGTGAGGGACCAGTCTCAGGGTCCAGTGATCCAGACCCAGCTGAAGTATGTGTGAATGTGAGGCTCAGTGTGTGAGGGACCAGCCTCAGGGTCCAGTGATCCAGACCCAGCTGAAGTGTGTGTGAATGTGAGGCTCAGTGTGTGAGGGACCAGTCTCAGGGTCCAGTGCTCCAAACCCAGCTGAAGTGTGTGTGAATGTGAGGCTCAGTGTAAGAGGGACCAGTCTCAGGGTCCAGTGATCCAGATCCAGCTGAAGTGTGTGTGAATGTGAGGCTCAGTGTGTGAGGGACCAGTCTCAGTGTCCAGTGATCCAGACCCAGCTGAAGTGTGTGTGAATGTGAGGCTCAGTGTGTGAGGGACCAGTCTCAGGATCCAGTGATCCAGACCCAGCTGAAGTGTGTGTGAATGTGAGGCTCAGTGTGTGAGGGAGCAGTCTCAGGGTCCAGTGATTCAGACCCAGCTGAAGTGTGTGTGAATGTGAGGCTCAGTGTGTGAAGGACCAGTCTCAGGGTCCTGTGATCCAAACCCAGCTGAAGTGTGTGTGAATGTGAGGCTCAGTGTGTGAGGGACCAGTCTCAGGGTCCAGTGATCCAGACACAGCTGAAGTGTGTGTGAATGTGAGGCTCAGTGTGTGAGGGACCAGTCTCAGGGTCCAGTGATCCAGACGCAGCTGAAATGTGTGTGAATGTGATACTCAGTGTGTGAGGGACCAGTCTCAGGGTCCAGTGATCCAGACCCAGCTGAAGTGTGTGTGAATGTGATACTCAGTGTGTGAGGGACCAGTCTCAGGGTCCAGTGATCCAGACCCAGCTGAAGTGTGTGTGAATGTGAGGCTCAGTGTGTGAGGGACCAGTCTCAGGGTCCAGTGATCCAGACCCAGCTGAAGTGTGTGTGAATGTGAGGCTCAGTGTGTGAGGGACCAGTCTCAGGGTCCAGTGATCCAGACCCAGCTGAAGTGTGTGTGAATGTGAGGCTCAGTGTGCGAAGGGCCAGTCTCAGGTTCCAGTGCTCCAGACCCAGCTGAAGTTTGTGTGAATGTGAGGCTCAGTGTGTGAGAGACCAGTCTCAGGATCCAGTGATCCTGACCCAGCTGAAGTGTGTGTGAATGTAAGGCTCAGTATGTGAGGGACCAGTCTCAGGGTCCAGTGATCCAGACCCAGCTGAAGTGTGTGTGAATGTGAGGCTCAGTGTGTGAGGGACCAGTCTCAGGGTCCAGTGATCCAGACCCAGCTGAAGTGTGTGTGAATGTGAGGCTAGTGTGTGAGGAACCAGTCTCACGGTCCAGTGATCCAGACCCAGTTGAAGTGTGTGTGAATGTGAGGCTCAGTTTGTGAGGGACCTGCCTCAGGGTCCAGTGATCCAGACCCGGCTGAAGTGTCTGTGAATGTGAGGCTCAGTGTGTGAGGGACCAGTCTCAGGGTCCAGTGATCCAGACCCAGCTGAAGTGTGTGTGAATGTGAGGCTCAATGTGTGAGGGACCAGTCTCAGGGTCCAGTGATCCAGACCCAGCTGAAGAGTGTGTGAGATGAGGCTCAGTGTGTGAGGGACCAGCCTCAGGGTCCAGTGATCCAGACCCAGCTGAAGTGTGTGTGAATGTGAAGCTCAGTGTGTGAGGGACCAGTCTCAGGGTCCAGTGATCCAGACCCAGCTGAAGTATGTGTGAATGTGAGGCTCAGTGTGTGAGGGACCAGCCTCAGGGTCAAGTGATCCAGACCCAGCTGAAGTGTGTGTGAATGTGAAGCTCAGTGTATGAGGGATGAGTCTCAGGGTCTCATGATCCAGACGCAGCTGAAGTGTGTGTGAAGGTGAGGCTCAGTGTGTGAGGGACCAGTCTCAGGGTCCAGTGATCCAGACCCAGCTGAAGTGTGTGTGAATGTGAGGCTCAGTGTGTGAGGGACCAGTCTCAGGGTCCAGTGATCCAGACCCAGCTGAAGTGTGTGTGAATGTGAGGCTCAGTGTGTGAGGGCCAGTCTCAGGATCCAGTGATCCTGACCCAGCTGAAGTGTGTGTGAATGTGAGGCTCAGTGTGTGAGGGACCAGTCTCAGGTTCCAGTGATCCAGACCCAGCTGAAGTGTGTGTGAATGTGAGGCTCAGTGTGTGAGGAACCAGTCTCAGTGTCCAGTGATCCAGACCCAGTTGAAGTGTGTGTGAATGTGAGGCTCAGTTTGTGAGGGACCTGCCTCAGGGTCCAATGATCCAGACCCAGCTGAAGTGTCTGTGAATGTGAGGCTCAGTGTGTGAGGGAATCAGTCTCAGGGTCCAGTGATCCAGACCCAGCTGAAGTATGTGTGAATGTGAGGCTCAATGTGTGAGGGAGCAGTCTCAGGGTCCAGTGATCCAGACCCAGCTGAAGTGTGTGTGAGATGTGGCTCAGTGTGTGAGGGACCAGCCTCAGGATCCAGTGATCCAGACCCAGCTGAAGTGTGTGTGAATGTGAGGCTCAGTGTGTGAGGGACCAGTCTCAGGGTCCAGTGATTCAGACCCAGCTGAAGTGTGCGTGAATGTGAGTCTCAGTGTGTGAGGGACCAGTCTCAGGGTCCAGTGATCCAGACCCAGCTGAATTGTGTGTGAATGTGAGGCTCAGTGTGTGAGGGACCAGCCTCAGGCTCCAGTGATCCAGACCCAGCTGAAGTGTGTGTGAATGTGAGGCTCAGTGTGTGACGGACCAGTCTCAGGTTCCAGTGATCCAGACCCAGCTGAAGTGTGTGTGAATGTGAGGCTCAGTGTGTGAGGGACCAGTCTCAGGGTCCAGTGATCCAGACCCAGCTGATGTGTGTGTGAATGTGAGGCTCAGTGTGTGAGGGACCAGTCTCAGGGTCCAGTGATCCAGACCCAGCTGAAGTGTGTGTGAATGTGAAGCTCAGTGTGTCAGGGACCAGCCTCAGGGTCCAGTGATCCAGACCCAGCTGAAGTGTGTGTGAATGTGAGGCTCAGTGTGTGAGGGACCAGCCTCAGAATCCAGTGATCCAGACCCAGCTGAAGTGTGTGTGAATGTGAGGCTCAGTGTGTGAGGGACCAGTCTCAGGGTCCAGTGATCCAGACGCAGCTGAAATTTGTGTGAATGTGAGACTCAGTTTATGAGGGACCAGTCTCAGGGTCCAGTGATCCAGACCCAGCTGAAGTGTGTGTAAATGTGAGGCTCAGTGTGTGAGGGATGAGTCTGAGGGTCTCGCGATCCAGACGCAGCTGAAGTGTGTGTGAAGGTGAGGCTCAGTGGATGAGGGACCAGTCTCAGGGTCCAGTGATCCAGACCCAATTGAAGTGTGTGTGAATGTGAGGCTCAGTTTGTGAGGGACCTGCCTCAGGGTCCAGTGATCCAGACCCGGCTGAAGTGTCTGTGAATGTGAGGCTCAGTGTGCGAAGGGCCAGTCTCAGGGTCCAGTGCTCCAGACCCAGCTGAAGTTTGTGTGAATGTGAGGCTCAGTGTGTGAGGGACCAGTCTCAGGATCCAGTGATCCTGACCCAGCTGAAGTGTGTGTGAATGTAAGGCTCAGTATGTGAGGGACCAGTCTCAGGGTCCAGTGATCCAGACCCAGCTGAAGTGTGTGTGAATGTGAGGCTCAGTGTGTGAGGGACCAGTCTCAGGGTCCAGTGATCCAGACCCAGCTGAAGTGTGTGTGAATGTGAGGCTCAGTGTGTGAGGGAGCAGTCTCAGGGTCCAGTGATCCAGACCCAGCTGAAGTGTGTGTGAATGTGAGGCTCAGTGTGTGAGGGACCAGTCTCAGGGTCCAGTGATCCAGACCGAGCTGAAGTGTGTGTGAATGTGAGGCTCAGTGTGTGAGGGACCAGTCTCAGGGTCCAGTGATCCAGACCCTGTTGAAGTGTGTGTGAATGTGAGGCTCAGTTTGTGAGGGACCTGCCTCAGGGTCCAGTGATCCAGACCCGGCTGAAGTGTCTGTGAATGTGAGGCTCAGTGTGTGAGGGACCAGTCTCAGGGTCCAGTGATCCAGACCCAGCTGAAGTGTGTGTGAATGTGAGGCTCAATGTGTGAGGGACCAGTCTCAGGGTCCAGTGATCCAGACCCAGCTGAAGAGTGTGTGAGATGAGGCTCAGTGTGTGAGGGACCAGCCTCAGGGTCCAGTGATCCAGACCCAGCTGAAGTGTGTGTGAATGTGAAGCTCAGTGTGTGAGGGACCAGTCTCAGGGTCCAGTGATCCAGACCCAGCTGAAGTGTGTGTGAATGTGAGGCTCAGTGTGTGAGGGACCAGCCTCAGGGTCAGTGATCCAGACCCAGCTGAAGTGTGTGTGAATGTGAGGCTCAGTGTATGAGGGATGAGTCTCAGGGTCTCATGATCCAGACGCAGCTGAAGTGTGTGTGAAGGTGAGGCTCAGTGTGTGAGGGACCAGTCTCAGGGTCCAGTGATCCAGACCCAGCTGAAGTGTGTGTGAATGTGAGGCTCAGTGTGTGAGGGACCAGTCTCAGGGTCCAGTGATCCAGACGCAGCTGAAGTGTGTGTGAATGTGAGGCTCATTGTGTGAGGGACCAGTCTCAGGGTCCAGTGATCCAGACCCAGCTGAAGTGTGTGTGAATGTGAGGCTCAGTGTGTGAGGGCCAGTCTCAGGATCCAGTGATCCTGACCCAGCTGAAGTGTGTGTGAATGTGAAGCTCAGTGTGTGAGGGACCAGTCTCAGGGTCCAGTGAACCAGACCCAGCTGGAGAGTGTGTGAATGTGAGGCTCAGTGTGTGAGGGACCAGTCTCAGGGTCCAGTGATCCAGACCCAGCTGAAGTGTGTGTGAATGTGAGGCTCAGTGTGTGAGGAACCAGTCTCAGTGTCCAGTGATCCAGACCCAGTTGAAGTGTGTGTGAATGTGAGGCTCAGTTTGTGAGGGACCTGCCTCAGGGTCCAGTGATCCAGACCCAGCTGAAGTGTCTGTGAATGTGAGGCTCAGTGTGTGAGGGAATCAGTCTCAGGGTCCAGTGATCCAGACCCAGCTGAAGTATGTGTGAATGTGAGGCTCAATGTGTGAGGGACCAGTCTCAGGGTCCAGTGATTCAGACCCAGCTGAAGTGTGCGTGAATGTGAGGCTCAATGTGTGAGGGACCAGTCTCAGGGTCCAGTGATCCAGACCCAGCTGAAGTGTGTGTGAATGTGAGGCTCAGTGTGTGAGGGACCAGCCTCAGGCTCCAGTGATCCAGACCCAGCTGAAGTGTGTGTGAATGTGAGGCTCAGTGTATGACGGACCAGTCTCAGGGTCCAGTGATCCAGACCCAGCTGAAGTGTGTGTCAATGTGAGGCTCAGTGTGTGAGGGACCAGTCTCAGGGTCCAGTGATCCAGACCCAGCTGAAGTGTGTGTGAATGTGAGGCTCAGTGTGTGAGGGACCAGTCTCAGGGTCCAGTGATCCAGACCCAGCTGAAGTGTGTGTGAATGTGAAGCTCAATGTGTGAGGGACCAGCCTCAGGGTCCAGTGATCCAGACCCAGCTGAAGTGTGTGTGAATGTGAGGCTCAGTGTGTGAGGGACCAGCCTCAGAATCCAGTGATCCAGAACCAGCTGAAGTGTGTGTGAATGTGAGGCTCAGTTTGCGAAGGGCCAGTCTCAGGGTCCAGTGCTCCAGACCCAGCTGAAGTGTGTGTGAATGTCAGGCTCAGTGTGTGAGGGACCAGTCTCAGGATCCAGTGATCCTGACCCAGCTGAAGTGTGTGTGAATGTAAGGCTCAGTATGTGAGGGACCAGTCTCAGGGTCCAGTGATCTAGACCCAGCTGAAGTGTGTGTGAATGTGAGGCTCAGTGTGTGAGGGACCAGTCTCAGGGTCCAGTGATCCAGACCCAGCTGAAGTGTGTGTGAATGTGAGGCTCAGTTTCTGAGGAACCAGTCTCAGGGTCCAGTGATACAGACCCAGTTGAAGTGTGTGTGAATGTGAGGCTCAGTTTGTGAGGGACCTGCCTCAGGGTCCAGTGATCCAGACCCGGCTGAAGTGTCTGTGAATGTGAGGCTCAGTGTGTGAGGGACCAGTCTCAGGTTCCAGTGATCCAGACCCAGCTGAAGTGTGTGTGAATGAGAGGCTCAATGTGTGAGGGACCAGTCTGAGGGTCCAGTGATGCAGACCCAGCTGAAGTGTGTGTGAGATGAGGCTCAGTGTGTGTGTGACCAGCCTCAGGGTCCAGTGATCCAGACCCAGCTGAAGTGTGTGTGAATGTGAGGCTCAGTGTGTGAGGGACCAGCCTCAGTGTCCAGTGATCCAGACCCAGCTGAAGTGTGTGAGAATGTGAGACTCAGTGTGTGAGGGACCAGTCTCAGGGTCCAGTGATCCAGACCCAGCTGAAGTGTGTGTGAATGTGAAGCTCAGTGTGTGAGGGACCAGTCTCAGGGTCCAGTGATCCAGACCCAGCTGAAGTGTGTGTGAATGTGAGGCTTAGTGTGTGAGGGTCCAGCCTCAGGGTCCAGTGATCCAGATCCAGCTGAAGTGTGTGTGAATCTGAGGCTCAGTGTATGAGGGACCAGTCTCAGGGTCCAGTGATCCAGACCCAGCTGAAGTGTGTGTGAATGTGAGGCTCAGTGTGTGAGGGACCAGCCTCAGGCTCCAGTGATCCAGACCCAGCTGAAGTGTGTGTGAATGTGAGGCTCAGTGTGTGAGGGACCAGTCTCAGGATCCAGTGATCCAGACCCAGCTGAAGTGTGTGTGACTGTGAGGCTCAGTGTGTGAGGGACCAGTCTCATTGTCCAGTGATCCTACCCAGCTGAAGTGTGTGTGAATGTGAGGCTCAGTGTGTGAGGGACCAGTCTCAGGGTCCAGTGATCCAGACCCAGCTGAAGTGTGTGTGAATGTGAGGCTCAGTGTCTGAGGGACAAGTCTCAGTGTCCAGTGATCCAGACCCAGCTGAAGTGTGTGTGAATGTGAGGCTCAGTGTGTGAGGAACCAGTCTCAGGGTCCAGTGATCCAGACCAGCTGAAGTGTGTGTGAATGTGAGGCTCAGTGTGTGAGGGACCAGTCTCATGGTCCAGTGATCCAGACCCAGCTAAAGTGTGTGTGAATGTGAGGCTCAGTGTGTGAGGGACCAGTCTCAGGATCCAGTGATCCAGACCCAGCTGAAGTGTGTGTGAATGTGAGGCTCAGTGTGTGAGGGACCAGTCTCAGGTTCCAGTGATCCAGCCCCAGCTGAAGTGTGTGTGAATGTGAGGCTCAGTGTGTGGGGGACCAGACTCAGGGTCCAGTGATCCAGACCCAGCTGAAGTGGCTGTTAATGTAACGCTCAGTGTGTGAGGGACCAGTCTCAGGGTCCAGTGATCCAGACCCAGCTGAAGTGTGTGTGAATGTGAGGCTCAGTGTGTGAGGGACCAGTCTCAGGGTCCAGTGATCCAGAACCAGCTGAAGTGTGTGTGAATGTGAGGCTCAGTTTGCGAAGGGCCAGTCTCAGGGTCCAGTGCTCCAGACCCAGCTGAAGTGTGTGTGAATGTGAGGCTCAGTGTGTGAGGGACCAGTCTCAGGATCCAGTGATCCTGACCCAGCTGAGGTGTGTGTGAATGTAAGGCTCAGTATGTGAGGGACCAGTCTCAGGGTCCAGTGATCTAGACCCAGCTGAAGTGTGTGTGAATGTGAGGCTCAGTGTGTGAGGGACCAGTCTCAGGGTCCAGTGATCCAGACCCAGCTGAAGTGTGTGTGAATGTGAGGCTCAGTTTCTGAGGAACCAGTCTCAGGGTCCAGTGATACAGACCCAGTTGAAGTGTGTGTGAATGTGAGGCTCAGTTTGTGAGGGACCTGCCTCAGGGTCCAGTGATCCAGACCCGGCTGAAGTGTCTGTGAATGTGAGGCTCAGTGTGTGAGGGACCAGTCTCAGGTTCCAGTGATCCAGACCCAGCTGAAGTTTGTGTGAATGAGAGGCTCAATGTGTGAGGGACCAGTCTGAGGGTCCAGTGATGCAGACCCAGCTGAAGTGTGTGTGAGATGAGGCTCAGTGTGTGTGTGACCAGCCTCAGGGTCCAGTGATCCAGACCCAGCTGAAGTGTGTGTGAATGTGAGGCTCAGTGTGTGAGGGACCAGCCTCAGTGTCCAGTGATCCAGACCCAGCTGAAGTGTGTGTGAATGTGAGACTCAGTGTGTGAGGGACCAGTCTCAGGGTCCAGTGATCCAGACCCAGCTGAAGTGTGTGTGAATGTGAAGCTCAGTGTGTGAGGGACCAGTCTCAGGGTCCAGTGATCCAGACCCAGCTGAAGTGTGTGTGAATGTGAGGCTTAGTGTGTGAGGGTCCAGCCTCAGGGTCCAGTGATCCAGATCCAGCTGAAGTGTGTGTGAATCTGAGGCTCAGTGTATGAGGGACCAGTCTCAGGGTCCAGTGATCCAGACCCAGCTGAAGTGTGTGTGAATGTGAGGCTCAGTGTGTGAGGGACCAGCCTCAGGCTCCAGTGATCCAGACCCAGCTGAAGTGTGTGTGAATGTGAGGCTCAGTGTGTGATGGACCAGTCTCAGGGTCCAGTGATCCAGACCCAGCTGAAGTGTGTGTGAATGTGAGGCTCAGTGTGTGAGGGACCAGTCTCAGGATCCAGTGATCCAGACCCAGCTGAAGTGTGTGTGACTGTGAGGCTCAGTGTGTGAGGGACCAGTCTCATTGTCCAGTGATCCTACCCAGCTGAAGTGTGTGTGAATGTGAGGCTCAGTGTGTGAGGGACCAGTCTCAGGGTCCAGTGATCCAGACCCAGCTGAAGTGTGTGTGAATGTGAGGCTCAGTGTCTGAGGGACAAGTCTCAGTGTCCAGTGATCCAGACCCAGCTGAAGTGTGTGTGAATGTGAGGCTCAGTGTGTGAGGAACCAGTCTCAGGGTCCAGTGATCCAGACCAGCTGAAGTGTGTGTGAATGTGAGGCTCAGTGTGTGAGGGACCAGACTCAGGGTCCAGTGATCCAGACCCAGCTGAAGTGGGTGTTAATGTAACGCTCAGTGTCTGAGGGACCAGTCGCAGGGTCCAGTGATCCAGACCCAGCTGAAGTGTGTGTGAATGTGAGGCTCAGTGTGTGAGGGACCAGTCTCAGGGTCCAGTGATCCAGACCCAGCTGAAGTGTGTGTGAATGTGAGGCTCAGTGTCTGAGGGACCAGTCGCAGGGTCCAGTGATCCAGACCCAGCTGAAGTGTGTGTGAATGTGAGGCTCAGTGTGTGAGGGACCAGTCTCATGGTCCAGTGATCCAGACCCAGCTAAAGTGTGTGTGAATGTGAGGCTCAGTGTGTGAGGGACCAGTCTCAGGATCCAGTGATCCAGACCCAGCTGAAGTGTGTGTGAATGTGAGGCTCAGTGTGTGAGGGACCAGTCTCAGGGTCCAGTGATCCAGCCCCAGCTGAAGTGTGTGTGAATGTGAGGCTCAGTGTGTGAGGGACCAGACTCAGGGTCCAGTGATCCAGACCCAGCTGAAGTGGGTGTTAATGTAACGCTCAGTGTCTGAGGGACCAGTCGCAGGGTCCAGTGATCCAGACCCAGCTGAAGTGTGTGTGAATGTGAGGCTCAGTGTGTGAGGGACCAGTCTCAGGGTTCAGTGATCCAGACCCAGCTGAAGTGTCTGTGAATGTGAGGCTCAGTGTGTGAGGGACCAATCTCAGGGTCCAGTGATCCAGACCCAGCTGAAGTTTGAGTGAATGTGAGGCTCAGTGTGTGAGGGACCAGTCTCAGGGTCTAGTGATCCAGATCCAGCTGAAGTGTGTGTGAATATGAGGCTCAGTGTGTGAGGGACCAGTCTCAGGGTCCAGTGATTCAGACCCAGCTGAAGTGTGTGTGAATGTGAGGCTCAGTGTGTGAGGGACCAGTCTCAGGGTCCAGTGATCCAGACCCAGCTGAAGTGTGTGTGAATGTGAGGCTCAGTGTGTGAGGGACCAGTCTCAGGGTCCAGTGATCCAGACGCAGCTGAAGTGTGTGTGAATGTGAGGCTCAGTATGTGACGGACCAGTCTCAGGATCCAGTGATACAGACCTAGCAGAAGTGTGTGTGAATGTGAGGCTCAGTGTGTGAGGGACCAATCTCAGGGTTCAGTGATCCAGACCCAGCTGAAGTGTGTGTGAATGAGAGGCTCAGTATGTGAGGGACAAGTCTCAGGGTCCAGTGATCCAGACTCAGCTGAAGTGTGTGCGAATGTGAGGCTCAGTGTGTGAGGAACCAGTCTCAGGGTCCAGTGATCCAGACACAGCTGAAGTGAGTGTGAATGTGAGGCTCAGTGTGTGATGGACCAGTCTCAGGGTCCAGTGATCCAGACCCAGCTGAAGTGTGTGTGAATGTGAGGCTCAGTATATGAAGGACCCGTCTCAGGGTCCAGTGATCCAGACCCAGCTGAAGTGTGTGTGAATGTGAGGCTCAGTGTGTGAGGGACCAGTCTCAGGGTCCAGTGATGCAGACCCAGCTGAAGTGTGTGTGAATGTGAGGCTCAGTGTGTGAGGGACCAGTCTCAGGGTCCAGGAATCCAGACCCAGCTGAAGTGTGTGTGAATGTGAAGCTCAGTGTGTGAGGGACCAGTCACAGGTCCAGTGATCCAGACCCAGCTGAAGTGTGTGTGAATGTGAGGCTCAGTGTGTGAGGATCCAGTCTCAGGGTCTAGTGATCCAGACCCAGCTGAAGTGTGTGTGAATATGAGGCTCAGGGTGTGAGGGGCCTGACTCAGGGTCCAGTGATCCAGACCCAGCTGAAGCGTGTGTGAATGTGAGGCTCAGTGTGTGATGGACCAGTCTCAGGGTGCAGTGATCGAGACCCAGATGAAGTGTGTGTGAATGTGAGGCTCAGTGTGTGAGGGACCAGTCTCAGGGTCCAGTGATCCAGACCCAGCTGAAGTGTGTGTGAATGTGTGGCTCAGTGTATGAGGAACCAGTCTCAGGGTCCAGTGATCCAGACCCAACTGAAGTGTGTGTGAATGTGTGGCTCAGTGTGTGATGGACTAGTCTCAGGGTCCAGTGATCCAGACCCAGCTGACGTGTGTGTGAATGTGTGGCTCAGTGTGTGATGGACCAGTCTCAGGGTCCAGTAATCCAGACCCAGCTGAAGTGTGTGTGAATGTGAGGCTCAGTGTGTGAGGGACCAGTCCCAGGGTCCAGTGATCCAGACCTAGCTGAAGTGTGTGTGAATGTGAGGCTCAGTGTGTGAGGGACCAGTCTCAGGATCCAGTGATCCAGACCAAGCTGAAGTGTGTGTGACTGTGAGGCTCAGTGTGTGAGGGACCAGTCTCAGTGTCCAGTGATCCTACCCAGCTGAAGTGTGTGTGAATGTGAGGCTCAGTGTGTGAGGGACCAGTCTCAGGGTCCAGTGATCCAGACCCAGCTGAAGTGTGTGTGAATGTGAGGCACAGTGTGTGAGGGACCAGTCTCAGGGTCCAGTGATCCAGACCTAGCTGAAGTGTGTGTGAATGTGAGGCTCAGTGTGTGAGGAACCAGTCTCAGGTTCCAATGATCCAGATCCAGCTGAAGTGTGTGTGAATGTGAGGCTCAGTGTGTGAGGGACCAGCCTCAATGTCCAGTGATCCAGACCCAGCTGAAGTGTGTGTGAATGTGAGACTCAGTGTGTGAGGGACCAGTCTCAGGGTCCAGTGATCCAGACCCAGCTGAAGTGTGTGTGAATGTGAGGCTCAGTGTGTGAGGGACCAGTCTCAGGGTCCAGTGATCCAGACCCAGCTGAAGTGTGTGTGAATGTGAGGCTTAGTGTGTGAGGGTCCAGCCTCAGGGTCCAGTGATCCAGATCCAGCTGAAGTGTGTGTGAATCTGAGGCTCAGTGTATGAGGGACCAGTCTCAGGGTCCAGTGATCCAGACCCAGCTGAAGTGTGTGTGAATGTGAGGCTCAATGTGTGAGGGACCAGCCTCAGGCTCCAGTGATCCAGACCCAGCTGAAGTGTGTGTGAATGTGAGGCTCAGTGTGTGATGGACCAGTCTCAGGGTCCAGTGATCCAGACCCAGCTGAAGTGTGTGTGAATGTGAGGCTCAGTGTGTGAGGGACCAGTCTCAGGATCCAGTGATCCAGACCCAGCTGAAGTGTGTGTGACTGTGAGGCTCAGTGTGTGAGGGACCAGTCTCATTGTCCAGTGATCCTACCCAGCTGAAGTGTGTGTGAATGTGAGGCTCAGTGTGTGAGGGACCAGTCTCAGGGTCCAGTGATCCAGACCCAGCTGAAGTGTGTGTGAATGTGAGGCTCAGTGTCTGAGGGACAAGTCTCAGGGTCCAGTGATCCAGACCCAGCTGAAGTGTGTGTGAATGTGAGGCTCAGTGTGTGAGGAACCAGTCTCAGGGTCCAGTGATCCAGACCCAGCTGAAGTGTGTGTGAATGTGAGGCTCAGTGTGTGAGGAACCAGTCTCAGGTTCCAATGATCCAGACCCAGCTGAAGTGTGTGTGAATGTGAGGGTCAGTGTGTGAGGGACCAGCCTCAGGGTCCAGTGATCCAGACCCAGCTGAAGTGTGTGTGAATGTGAGGCTCAGTGTGTGAGGGACCAGTCTCAGGGTCCAGTGATCCAGCCTCAGCTGAAGTGTGTGTGAATGTGAGGCTCAGTGTGTGAGGGACCAGAATCAGGGTCCAGTGATCCAGACCCAGCTGAAGTGGGTGTGAATGTAAGGCTCAGTGTCTGAGGGACCAGTCGCAGGGTCCAGTGATCCAGACCCAGCTGAAGTGTGTGTGAATGTGAGGCTTAGTGTGTGAGGGACCAGTCTCAGGGTTCAGTGATCCAGACCCAGCTGAAGTGTGTGTGAATGTGAGGCTCAGTGTGTGAGGGACCAATCTCAGGGTCCAGTGATCCAGACCCAGCTGAAGTTTGAGTGAATGTGAGGCTCAGTGTGTGAGGGACCAGTCTCAGGGTCTAGTGATCCAGACCCAGCTGAAGTGTGTGTGAATGTGAGGCTCAGTGTATGAGGGACCAGTCTCAGGGTCCAGTGATCCAGATCCAGCTGAAGTGTGTGTGAATGTGAGGCTCAGTGTCTGTGGGACCAGTCTCAGTGTCCAGTGATCCAGACCCAGCTGAAGTGTGTGTGAATGTGAGGCTCAGTGTGTGAGGGACCAGTCTCAGGATCCAGTGATCCATACCCAGCTGAAGTGTGTGTGAATGTGAGGCTCAGTGTGTGAGGGACCAGTCTCAGGGTCCAGTGATTCAGACCCAGCTGAAGTGTGTGTGAATGTGAGGCTCAGTGTGTGAGGGACCAGTCTCAGGGTCCAGTGATCCAGACCCAGCTGAAGTGTGTGTGAATGTGAGGCTCAGTGTGTGAGGGACCAGTCTCAGGGTCCAGTGAACCAGACGCAGCTGAAGTGTGTGTGAATGTGAGGCTCAGTATGTGACGGACCAGTCTCAGGATCCAGTGATCCAGACCTAGCAGAAGTGTGTGTGAATGTGAGGCTCAGTGTGTGAGGGACCAGTCTCAGGGTTCAGTGATCCAGACCCAGCTGAAGTGTGTGTGAATGAGAGGCTCAGTGTGTGAGGGACAAGTCTCAGGGTCCAGTAATCCAGACCCAGCTGAAGTATGTGCGAATCTGAGGCTCAGTGTGTGAGGAACCAGTCTCAGGGTCCAGTGATCCAGACACAGCTGAAGTGAGTGTGAATGTGAGGTTCAGTGTGTGATGGACCAGTCTCAGGGTCCAGTGATCCAGACCCAGCTGAAGTGTGTGTGAATGTGAGGCTCAGTATATGAAGGACCCGTCTCAGGGTCCAGTGATCCAGACCCAGCTGAAGTGTGTGTGAATGTGAGGCTCAGTGTGTGAGGGACCAGTCTCAGGATCCAGTGATGCAGACCCAGCTGAATTGTGTTTGAATGTGAGGCTCAGTGTGTGAGGGACCAGTCTCAGGGTCCAGGAATCCAGACCCAGCTGAAGTGTGTGTGAATGTGAAGCTCAGTGTGTGAGGGACCAGTCACAGGTCCAGTGATCCAGACCCAGCTGAAGTGTGTGTGAATGTGAGGCTCAGTGTGTGAGGATCCAGTCTCAGGGTCTAGTGATCCAGACCCAGCTGAAGTGTGTGTGAATATGAGGCTCAGGGTGTGAGGGGCCTGACTCAGGGTCCAGTGATCCAGACCCAGCTGAAGCGTGTGTGAATGTGAGGCTCAGTGTGTGATGGACCAGTCTCAGGGTGCAGTGATCGAGACCCAGATGAAGTGTGTGTGAATGTGAGGCTCAGTGTGTGAGGGACCAGTCTCAGGGTCCAGTGATCCAGACCCAGCTGAAGTGTGTGTGAATGTGTGGCTCAGTGTATGAGGAACCAGTCTCAGGGTCCAGTGATCCAGACCCAACTGAAGTGTGTGTGAATGTGTGGCTCAGTGTGTGATGGACTAGTCTCAGGGTCCAGTGATCCAGACCCAGCTGACGTGTGTGTGAATGTGTGGCTCAGTGTGTGATGGACCAGTCTCAGGGTCCAGTAATCCAGACCCAGCTGAAGTGTGTGTGAATGTGAGGCTCAGTGTGTGAGGGACCAGTCCCAGGGTCCAGTGATCCAGACCTAGCTGAAGTGTGTGTGAATGTGAGGCTCAGTGTGTGAGGGACCAGTCTCAGGATCCAGTGATCCAGACCAAGCTGAAGTGTGTGTGACTGTGAGGCTCAGTGTGTGAGGGACCAGTCTCAGTGTCCAGTGATCCTACCCAGCTGAAGTGTGTGTGAATGTGAGGCTCAGTGTGTGAGGGACCAGTCTCAGGGTCCAGTGATCCAGACCCAGCTGAAGTGTGTGTGAATGTGAGGCACAGTGTGTGAGGGACCAGTCTCAGGGTCCAGTGATCCAGACCTAGCTGAAGTGTGTGTGAATGTGAGGCTCAGTGTGTGAGGAACCAGTCTCAGGTTCCAATGATCCAGATCCAGCTGAAGTGTGTGTGAATGTGAGGCTCAGTGTGTGAGGGACCAGCCTCAATGTCCAGTGATCCAGACCCAGCTGAAGTGTGTGTGAATGTGAGACTCAGTGTGTGAGGGACCAGTCTCAGGGTCCAGTGATCCAGACCCAGCTGAAGTGTGTGTGAATGTGAGGCTCAGTGTGTGAGGGACCAGTCTCAGGGTCCAGTGATCCAGACCCAGCTGAAGTGTGTGTGAATGTGAGGCTTAGTGTGTGAGGGTCCAGCCTCAGGGTCCAGTGATCCAGATCCAGCTGAAGTGTGTGTGAATCTGAGGCTCAGTGTATGAGGGACCAGTCTCAGGGTCCAGTGATCCAGACCCAGCTGAAGTGTGTGTGAATGTGAGGCTCAATGTGTGAGGGACCAGCCTCAGGCTCCAGTGATCCAGACCCAGCTGAAGTGTGTGTGAATGTGAGGCTCAGTGTGTGATGGACCAGTCTCAGGGTCCAGTGATCCAGACCCAGCTGAAGTGTGTGTGAATGTGAGGCTCAGTGTGTGAGGGACCAGTCTCAGGATCCAGTGATCCAGACCCAGCTGAAGTGTGTGTGACTGTGAGGCTCAGTGTGTGAGGGACCAGTCTCATTGTCCAGTGATCCTACCCAGCTGAAGTGTGTGTGAATGTGAGGCTCAGTGTGTGAGGGACCAGTCTCAGGGTCCAGTGATCCAGACCCAGCTGAAGTGTGTGTGAATGTGAGGCTCAGTGTCTGAGGGACAAGTCTCAGGGTCCAGTGATCCAGACCCAGCTGAAGTGTGTGTGAATGTGAGGCTCAGTGTGTGAGGAACCAGTCTCAGGGTCCAGTGATCCAGACCCAGCTGAAGTGTGTGTGAATGTGAGGCTCAGTGTGTGAGGAACCAGTCTCAGGTTCCAATGATCCAGACCCAGCTGAAGTGTGTGTGAATGTGAGGGTCAGTGTGTGAGGGACCAGCCTCAGGGTCCAGTGATCCAGACCCAGCTGAAGTGTGTGTGAATGTGAGGCTCAGTGTGTGAGGGACCAGTCTCAGGGTCCAGTGATCCAGCCTCAGCTGAAGTGTGTGTGAATGTGAGGCTCAGTGTGTGAGGGACCAGAATCAGGGTCCAGTGATCCAGACCCAGCTGAAGTGGGTGTGAATGTAAGGCTCAGTGTCTGAGGGACCAGTCGCAGGGTCCAGTGATCCAGACCCAGCTGAAGTGTGTGTGAATGTGAGGCTTAGTGTGTGAGGGACCAGTCTCAGGGTTCAGTGATCCAGACCCAGCTGAAGTGTGTGTGAATGTGAGGCTCAGTGTGTGAGGGACCAATCTCAGGGTCCAGTGATCCAGACCCAGCTGAAGTTTGAGTGAATGTGAGGCTCAGTGTGTGAGGGACCAGTCTCAGGGTCTAGTGATCCAGACCCAGCTGAAGTGTGTGTGAATGTGAGGCTCAGTGTATGAGGGACCAGTCTCAGGGTCCAGTAATCCAGATCCAGCTGAAGTGTGTGTGAATGTGAGGCTCAGTGTCTGTGGGACCAGTCTCAGTGTCCAGTGATCCAGACCCAGCTGAAGTGTGTGTGAATGTGAGGCTCAGTGTGTGAGGGACCAGTCTCAGGATCCAGTGATCCATACCCAGCTGAAGTGTGTGTGAATGTGAGGCTCAGTGTGTGAGGGACCAGTCTCAGGGTCCAGTGATTCAGACCCAGCTGAAGTGTGTGTGAATGTGAGGCTCAGTGTGTGAGGGACCAGTCTCAGGGTCCAGTGATCCAGACCCAGCTGAAGTGTGTGTGAATGTGAGGCTCAGTGTGTGAGGGACCAGTCTCAGGGTCCAGTGAACCAGACGCAGCTGAAGTGTGTGTGAATGTGAGGCTCAGTATGTGACGGACCAGTCTCAGGATCCAGTGATCCAGACCTAGCAGAAGTGTGTGTGAATGTGAGGCTCAGTGTGTGAGGGACCAGTCTCAGGGTTCAGTGATCCAGACCCAGCTGAAGTGTGTGTGAATGAGAGGCTCAGTGTGTGAGGGACAAGTCTCAGGGTCCAGTAATCCAGACCCAGCTGAAGTATGTGCGAATCTGAGGCTCAGTGTGTGAGGAACCAGTCTCAGGGTCCAGTGATCCAGACACAGCTGAAGTGAGTGTGAATGTGAGGTTCAGTGTGTGATGGACCAGTCTCAGGGTCCAGTGATCCAGACCCAGCTGAAGTGTGTGTGAATGTGAGGCTCAGTATATGAAGGACCCGTCTCAGGGTCCAGTGATCCAGACCCAGCTGAAGTGTGTGTGAATGTGAGGCTCAGTGTGTGAGGGACCAGTCTCAGGATCCAGTGATGCAGACCCAGCTGAATTGTGTTTGAATGTGAGGCTCAGTGTGTGAGGGACCAGTCTCAGGGTCCAGTGATCCAGACCCAGTTGAAGTGTGTGTGAATGTGAAGCTCAGTGTGTGAGGGACCAGTCTCAGGTCCAGTGATCCAGACCCAGCTGAAGTGTGTGTGAATGTGAGGCTCAGTGTGTGAGGATCCAGTCTCAGGGTCTAGTGATCCAGACCCAGCTGAAGTGTGTGTGAATATGAGGCTCAGGGTGTGAGGGACCTGACTCAGGGTCCAGTGATCCAGACCCAGCTGAAGTGTGTGTGAATGTGAGGCTCAGTGTGTGATGGACCAGTCTCAGGGTCCAGTGATCCAGACCCAGCTGAAGTGTGTGTGAATG
This sequence comes from Pristiophorus japonicus, assembly GCF_044704955.1. NCBI lineage: Eukaryota > Metazoa > Chordata > Chondrichthyes > Pristiophoridae > Pristiophorus > Pristiophorus japonicus. The sequence goes on along the minus strand of NW_027254645.1, from coordinate 3,398,353 downwards.
TGAGGCTCAGTGTGTGAGGGACCAGTCTCAGGGTCCAGTGATCCAGATCCAGCTGAAGTGTGTGTGAATGTGAGGCTCAGTGTGTGAGGGACCAGTCTCAGGGTCCAGTGATCCAGACCCAGCTGAAGTGTGTGTGAATGTGAGGCTCAGTGTGTGAGGGACCAGTCTCAGGATCCAGTGATCCAGACCCAGCTGAAGTGTGTGTGAATGTGAGGCTCAGTGTGTGAGAGACCAGTCTCAGGGTCCATTGATTCAGACCCAGCTGAAGTGTGTGTGAATGTGAGGCTCAGTGTGTGAGGGACCAGTCTCAGGGTCTAGTGATCCAGACCCAGCTGAAGAGTGTGTGAATGTGATGCTCAGTGTGTGAGGGACCAGTCTCAGAGTCCAGTGATCCAGACCCAGCTGAAGAGTGTGTGTGAATGTGAGGCTCAGTGTGTGAGGGACCAGTCTCAGGGTCCAGTGATCCAGACCCAGCTGAAGTGTGTGTGAATGTGTGGCTCAGTGTATGAGGAACCAGTCTCAGGGTCCATTGATCCAGACCCAACTGAAGTGTGTGTGAATGTGTGGCTCAGTGTGTGATGGACCAGTCTCAGGGTCCAGTGATGCAGACCCAGCTGACGTGTGTGTGAATGTGTGGCTCAGTGTGTGATGGACCAGTCTCAGGGTCCAGTGATCCAGACCCAGCTGAAGTGTGTGTGAATGTGAGGCTCAGTGTGTGAGGGACCAGTCCCAGGGTCCAGTGATCCAGACCCAGCTGAAGTGTGTGTGAATGTGAGGCTCAGTGTGTGAGGGACCAGTCTCAGGATCCAGTGATCCAGACCCAGCTGAAGTGTGTGTGACTGTGAGGCTCAGTGTGTGAGGGACCAGTCTCAGTGTCCAGTGATCCTACCCAGCTGAAGTGTGTGTGAATGTGAGGCTCAGTGTGTGAGGGACCAGTCTCAGGGTCCAGTGATCCAGACCCAGCTGAAGTGTTTTTGAATGTGAGGCTCAGTGTGTGAGGGACCAGTCTCAGTGTCCAGTGATCCAGACCCAGCTGAAGTTTGTGTGAATGTGAGGCTCAGTGTGTGAGGAACCAGTCTCAGGGTCCAGTGATCCAGACCCAGCTGAAGTGTGTGTGAATGTGAGGCTCAGTGTGTGAGGAATCAGTCTCAGGTTCCAATGATCCAGACCCAGCTGAAGTGTGTGTGAATGTGAGGCTCAGTGTGTGAGGGACCAGTCTCAGGGTCCAGTGATCCAGACCCAGCTGAAGTGTGTGTGAATGTGTGGCTCAGTGTATGAGGAACCAGTCTCAGGGTCCATTGATCCAGACCCAACTGAAGTGTGTGTGAATGTGTGGCTCAGTGTGTGATGGACCAGTCTCAGGGTCCAGTGATGCAGACCCAGCTGACGTGTGTGTGAATGTGTGGCTCAGTGTGTGATGGACCAGTCTCAGGGTCCAGTGATCCAGACCCAGCTGAAGTGTGTGTGAATGTGAGGCTCAGTGTGTGAGGGACCAGTCCCAGGGTCCAGTGATCCAGACCCAGCTGAAGTGTGTGTGAATGTGAGGCTCAGTGTGTGAGGGACCAGTCTCAGGATCCAGTGATCCAGACCCAGCTGAAGTGTGTGTGACTGTGAGGCTCAGTGTGTGAGGGACCAGTCTCAGTGTCCAGTGATCCTACCCAGCTGAAGTGTGTGTGAATGTGAGGCTCAGTGTGTGAGGGACCAGTCTCAGGGTCCAGTGATCCAGACCCAGCTGAAGTGTTTTTGAATGTGAGGCTCAGTGTGTGAGGGACCAGTCTCAGTGTCCAGTGATCCAGACCCAGCTGAAGTGTGTGTGAATGTGAGGCTCAGTGTGTGAGGAACCAGTCTCAGGGTCCAGTGATCCAGACCCAGCTGAAGTGTGTGTGAATGTGAGGCTCAGTGTGTGAGGAATCAGTCTCAGGTTCCAATGATCCAGACCCAGCTGAAGTGTGTGTGAATGTGAAGCTCAGTGTGTGAGGGACCAGCCTCAGGGTCCAGCGATCCAGACCCAGCTGAAGTGTGTGTGAATGTGAGGCTCAGTGTGTGAGGGACCAGTCTCAGGGTCCAGTGATCCAGCCCCAGCTGAAGTGTGTGTGAATGTGAGGCTCAGTGTGTGAGGGACCAGACTCAGGGTCCAGTGATCCAGACCCAGCTGAAGTGGGTGTGAATGTAAGGCTCAGTGTCTGAGGGACCAGTCGCAGGGTCCATTGATCCAGACCCAGCTGAAGTGTGTGTGAATGTGAGGCTCAGTGTGTGAGGGACCAGTCTCAGGGTCCAGTGATCCAGACCCAGCTGAAGTGTGTGTGAATGTGAGGCTCAGAGTGTGAGGAACCAGTCTCAGGGTCCAGTGGTCCAGACCCAGCTGAAGTGTGTGTGAATGTGAGGCTCAGTGTGTGAGGAACCAGTCTCAGGTTCCAATGATCCAGACCCAGCTGAAGTGTGTGTGAATGTGAGGCTCAGTGTGTGAGGGACCAGCCTCAGGGTCCAGTGATCCAGACCCAGCTGAAGTGTGTGTGAATGTGAGGCTCAGTGTGTGAGGGACCAGTCTCAGGGTGCAGTGATCCAGCCCCAGCTGAAGTGTGTGTGAATGTGAGGCTCAGTGTGTGAGGGACCAGACTCAGGGTCCAGTGATCCAGACCCAGCTGAAGTGTGTGTGAATGTGAGGCTCAGTGTCTGAGGGACAAGTCGCAGGGTCCAGTAATCCAGACACAGCTGAAGTGTGTGTGAATGTGAGGCTCAGTGTGTGAGGGACCAGTCTCAGGGTCCAGTGATCCAGACCCAGCTGAAGTGTGTGTGAATGTGAGGCTCAGTGTGTGAGGGACCAGTCTCAGGGTTCAGTGATCCAGACCCAGCTGAAGTGTGTGTGAATGTGAGGCTCAGTGTGTGAGGGACCAATCTCAGGGTCCAGTGATCCAGATCCAGCTGAAGTTTGTGTGAATGTGAGGCTCAGTGTGTGAGGGACCAGTCTCAGGGTCCAGTGATCCAGACCCAGCTGAAGTGTGTGTGAATATGAGGCTCAGTGTATGAGGGACCAGTCTCAGGGTCCAGTGATCCAGACCCAGCTGAAGTGTGTGTAAATGTGAGGCTCAGTGTGTGAGGGATGAGTCTCAGTTTCTCGTCATCCAGACGCAGCTGAAGTGTGTGTGAAGGTGAGGCTCAGTGTGTGAGGGACCAGTCTCAGGGTCCAGTGATCCAGACCCAGCTGAAGTGTGTGTGAATGTGAGGCTCAGTGTGTGAGGGACCAGTCTCAGGGTCCAGTGATCCAGACCCAGCTGAAGTGTGTGTGAATGTGAGGCTCAGTGTGCGAAGGGCCAGTCTCAGGTTCCAGTGCTCCAGGCCCAGCTGAAGTGTGTGTGAATGTGAGGCTCAGTGTGTGAGGGACCAGTCTCAGGATCCAGTGATCCTGACCCAGCTGAAGTGTGTGTGAATGTAAGGCTCAGTATGTGAGGGACCAGTCTCAGGGTCCAGTGATCTAGACCCAGCTGAAGTGTGTGTGAATGTGAGGCTCAGTGTGTGAGGGACCAGTCTCAGGGTCCAGCGATCCAGACCCAGCTGAAGTGTGTGTGAATGTGAGGCTCAGTTTCTGAGGAACCAGTCTCAGTGTCCAGTGATACAGACCCAGTTGAAGTGTGTGTGAATGTGAGGCTCAGTTTGTGAGGGACCTGCCTCAGGGTCCAGTGATCCAGACCCAGCTGAAGTGTGTGTGAATGAGAGGCTCAATGTGTGAGGGACCAGTCTGAGGGTCCAGTGATGCAGACCCAGCTGAAGTGTGTGTGAGATGAGGCTCAGTGTGTGAGGGACCAGCCTCAGGTTCCAGTGATCCAGACCCAGCTGAAGTGTGTGTGAATGTGAGGCTCAGTGTGTGAGGGATCAGCCTCAGTGTCCAGTGATCCAGACCCAGCTGAAGTGTGTGTGATTGTGAGAATCAGTGTGTGAGGGACCAGTCTCAGGGTCCAGTGATCCAGACCCAGCTGAAGTGTGTGTGAATGTGAGGCTCAGTGTGCGAAGGGCCATTCTCAGGGTCCAGTGCTCCAGACCCAGCTGAAGTGTGTGTGAATGTGAGGCTCAGTGTGTGAGGGACCAGTCTCAGGATCCAGTGATCCTGACCCAGCTGAAGTGTGTGTGAATGTAAGGCTCAGTATGTGAGGGACCAGTCTCAGGGTCCAGTGATCTAGACCCAGCTGAAGTGTGTGTGAATGTGAGGCTCAGTGTGTGAGGGACCAGTATCAGGATCCAGTGATCCAGACCCAGCTGAAGTGTGTTTTGACTGTGAGGCTCAGTGTGTGAGGGACCAGTGTCAGTGTCCAGTGATCCTACCCAGCTGAAGTGTGTGTGAATGTGAGGCTCAGTTTGTGAGGGACCAGTCTCAGGGTCCAGTGATCCAGACCCAGCTGAAGTGTTTTTGAATGTGAGGCTCAGTGTGTGAGGGACCAGTCTCAGGGTCCAGTGATCCAGACCCAGCTGAAGTGTGTGTGAATGTGAGGCTCAGTGTGTGAGGAACCAGTCTCAGGGTCCAGTGATCCAGACCCAGCTGAAGTGTGTGTGAATGTGAGGCTCAGTGTGTGAGGAACCAGTCTCAGGTTCCAATGATCCAGACCCAGCTGAAGTGTGTGTGAATGTGAGGCTCAGTGTGTGAGGGACCAGCCTCAGGGTCCAGCGATCCAGACCCAGCTGAAGTGTGTGTGAATGTGAGGCTCAGTGTGTGAGGGACCAGTCTCAGGGTCCAGTGATCCAGCCCCAGCTGAAGTGTGTGTGAATGTGAGGCTCAGTGTGTGAGGGACCAGACTCAGGGTCCAGTGATCCAGACCCAGCTGAAGTGGGTGTGAATGTAAGGCTCAGTGTCTGAGGGACCAGTCGCAGGGTCCATTGATCCAGACCCAGCTGAAGTGTGTGTGAATGTGAGGCTCAGTGTGTGAGGGACCAGTCTCAGGGTCCAGTGATCCAGACCCAGCTGAAGTGTGTGTGAATGTGAGGCTCAGAGTGTGAGGAACCAGTCTCAGGGTCCAGTGATCCAGACCCAGCTGAAGTGTGTGTGAATGTGAGGCTCAGTGTGTGAGGAACCAGTCTCAGGTTCCAGTGATCCAGACCCAGCTGAAGTGTGTGTGAATGTGAGGCTCAGTGTGTGAGGGACCAGTCTCAGGGTCTAGTGATCCAGACCCAGCTGAAGAGTGTGTGAATGTGATGCTCAGTGTGTGAGGGACCAGTCTCAGAGTCCAGTGATCCAGACCCAGCTGAAGAGTGTGTGTGAATGTGAGGCTCAGTGTGTGAGGGACCAGTCTCAGGGTCCAGTGATCCAGACCCAGCTGAAGTGTGTGTGAATGTGTGGCTCAGTGTATGAGGAACCAGTCTCAGGGTCCATTGATCCAGACCCAACTGAAGTGTGTGTGAATGTGTGGCTCAGTGTGTGATGGACCAGTCTCAGGGTCCAGTGATGCAGACCCAGCTGACGTGTGTGTGAATGTGTGGCTCAGTGTGTGATGGACCAGTCTCAGGGTCCAGTGATCCAGACCCAGCTGAAGTGTGTGTGAATGTGAGGCTCAGTGTGTGAGGGACCAGTCCCAGGGTCCAGTGATCCAGACCCAGCTGAAGTGTGTGTGAATGTGAGGCTCAGTGTGTGAGGGACCAGTCTCAGGATCCAGTGATCCAGACCCAGCTGAAGTGTGTGTGACTGTGAGGCTCAGTGTGTGAGGGACCAGTCTCAGTGTCCAGTGATCCTACCCAGCTGAAGTGTGTGTGAATGTGAGGCTCAGTGTGTGAGGGACCAGTCTCAGGGTCCAGTGATCCAGACCCAGCTGAAGTGTTTTTGAATGTGAGGCTCAGTGTGTGAGGGACCAGTCTCAGTGTCCAGTGATCCAGACCCTGCTGAAGTGGGTGTGAATGTGAGGCTCAGTGTGTGAGGAACCAGTCTCAGGGTCCAGTGATCCAGACCCAGCTGAAGTGTGTGTGAATGTGAGGCTCAGAGTGTGAGGAATCAGTCTCAGGTTCCAATGATCCAGACCCAGCTGAAGTGTGTGTGAATGTGAGGCTCAGTGTGTGAGGAACCAGTCTCAGGTTCCAATGATCCAGACCCAGCTGAAGTGTGTGTGAATGTGAGGCTCAGTGTGTGAGGGACCAGCCTCAGGGTCCAGTGATCCAGACCCAGCTGAAGTGTGTGTGAATGTGAGGCTCAGTGTGTGAGGGACCAGTCTCAGGGTGCAGTGATCCAGCCCCAGCTGAAGTGTGTGTGAATGTGAGGCTCAGTGTGTGAGGGACCAGACTCAGGGTCCAGTGATCCAGACCCAGCTGAAGTGTGTGTGAATGTGAGGGTCAGTGTCTGAGGGACAAGTCGCAGGGTCCAGTAATCCAGACACAGCTGGAGTGTGTGTGAATGTGAGGCTCAGTGTGTGAGGGACCAGTCTCAGGGTCCAGTGATCCAGACCCAGCTGAAGTGTGTGTGAATGTGAGGCTCAGTGTGTGAGGGACCAGTCTCAGGGTTCAGTGATCCAGACCCAGCTGAAGTGTGTGTGAATGTGAGGCTCAGTGTGTGAGGGACCAATCTCAGGGTCCAGTGATCCAGATCCAGCTGAAGTTTGTGTGAATGTGAGGCTCAGTGTGTGAGGGACCAGTCTCAGGGTCCAGTGATCCAGACCCAGCTGAAGTGTGTGTGAATATGAGGCTCAGTGTATGAGGGACCAGTCTCAGGGTCCAGTGATCCAGACCCAGCTGAAGTGTGTGTAAATGTGAGGCTCAGTGTGTGAGGGATGAGTCTCAGTTTCTCGTCATCCAGACGCAGCTGAAGTGTGTGTGAAGGTGAGGCTCAGTGTGTGAGGGACCAGTCTCAGGGTCCAGTGATCCAGACCCAGCTGAAGTGTGTGTGAATGTGAGGCTCAGTGTGTGAGGGACCAGTCTCAGGGTCCAGTGATCCAGACCCAGCTGAAGTGTGTGTGAATGTGAGGCTCAGTGTGCGAAGGGCCAGTCTCAGGTTCCAGTGCTCCAGGCCCAGCTGAAGTGTGTGTGAATGTGAGGCTCAGTGTGTGAGGGACCAGTCTCAGGATCCAGTGATCCTGACCCAGCTGAAGTGTGTGTGAATGTAAGGCTCAGTATGTGAGGGACCAGTCTCAGGGTCCAGTGATCTAGACCCAGCTGAAGTGTGTGTGAATGTGAGGCTCAGTGTGTGAGGGACCAGTCTCAGGGTCCAGTGATCCAGACCCAGCTGAAGTGTGTGTGAATGTGAGGCTCAGTTTCTGAGGAACCAGTCTCAGTGTCCAGTGATACAGACCCAGTTGAAGTGTGTGTGAATGTGAGGCTCAGTTTGTGAGGGACCTGCCTCAGGGTCCAGTGATCCAGACCCGGCTGAAGTGTCTGTGAATGTGAGGCTCAGTGTGTGAGGGACCAGTCTCAGGTTCCAGTGATCCAGACCCAGCTGAAGTGTGTGTGAATGAGAGGCTCAATGTGTGAGGGACCAGTCTGAGGGTCCAGTGATGCAGACCCAGCTGAAGTGTGTGTGAGATGAGGCTCAGTGTGTGAGGGACCAGCCTCAGGTTCCAGTGATCCAGACCCAGCTGAAGTGTGTGTGAATGTGACGCTCAGTGTGTGAGGGACCAGCCTCAGTGTCCAGTGATCCAGACCCAGCTGAAGTGTGTGTGATTGTGAGAATCAGTGTGTGAGGGACCAGTCTCAGGGTCCAGTGATCCAGACCCAGCTGAAGTGTGTGTGAATGTGAGGCTCAGTGTGCGAAGGGCCAGTCTCAGGGTCCAGTGCTCCAGACCCAGCTGAAGTGTGTGTGAATGTGAGGCTCAGTGTGTGAGGGACCAGTCTCAGGATCCAGTGATCCTGACCCAGCTGAAGTGTGTGTGAATGTAAGGCTCAGTATGTGAGGGACCAGTCTCAGGGTCCAGTGATCTAGACCCAGCTGAAGTGTGTGTGAATGTGAGGCTCAGTGTGTGAGGGACCAGTCTCAGGATCCAGTGATCCAGACCCAGCTGAAGTGTGTTTTGACTGTGAGGCTCAGTGTGTGAGGGACCAGTGTCAGTGTCCAGTGATCCTACCCAGCTGAAGTGTGTGTGAATGTGAGGCTCAGTTTGTGAGGGACCAGTCTCAGGGTCCAGTGATCCAGACCCAGCTGAAGTGTTTTTGAATGTGAGGCTCAGTGTGTGAGGGACCAGTCTCAGGGTCCAGTGATCCAGACCCAGCTGAAGTGTGTGTGAATGTGAGGCTCAGTGTGTGAGGAACCAGTCTCAGGGTCCAGTGATCCAGACCCAGCTGAAGTGTGTGTGAATGTGAGGCTCAGTGTGTGAGGAACCAGTCTCAGGTTCCAATGATCCAGACCCAGCTGAAGTGTGTGTGAATGTGAGGCTCAGTGTGTGAGGGACCAGCCTCAGGGTCCAGCGATCCAGACCCAGCTGAAGTGTGTGTGAATGTGAGGCTCAGTGTGTGAGGGACCAGTCTCAGGGTCCAGTGATCCAGCCCCAGCTGAAGTGTGTGTGAATGTGAGGCTCAGTGTGTGAGGGACCAGACTCAGGGTCCAGTGATCCAGACCCAGCTGAAGTGGGTGTGAATGTAAGGCTCAGTGTCTGAGGGACCAGTCGCAGGGTCCATTGATCCAGACCCAGCTGAAGTGTGTGTGAATGTGAGGCTCAGTGTGTGAGGGACCAGTCTCAGGGTCCAGTGATCCAGACCCAGCTGAAGTGTGTGTGAATGTGAGGCTCAGAGTGTGAGGAACCAGTCTCAGGGTCCAGTGATCCAGACCCAGCTGAAGTGTGTGTGAATGTGAGGCTCAGTGTGTGAGGAACCAGTCTCAGGTTCCAATGATCCAGACCCAGCTGAAGTGTGTGTGAATGTGAGGCTCAGTGTGTGAGGGACCAGCCTCAGGGTCCAGTGATCCAGACCCAGCTGAAGTGTGTGTGAATGTGAGGCTCAGTGTGTGAGGGACCAGTCTCAGGGTCCAGTGATCCAGCCCCAGCTGAAGTGTGTGTGAATGTGAGGCTCAGTGTGTGAGGGACCAGACTCAGGGTCCAGTGATCCAGACCCAGCTGAAGTGGGTGTGACTGTAAGGCTCAGTGTCTGAGGGACAAGTCGCAGCGTCCAGTGATCCAGACCCAGCTGAAGTGTGTGTGAATGTGAGGCTCAGTGTGTGAGGGACCAGTCTCAGGGTTCAGTGATCCAGACCCAGCTGAAGTGTGTGTGAATGTGAGGCTCAGTGTGTGAGGGAGCAATCTCAGGGTCCAGTGATCCAGACCCAGCTGAAGTTTGTGTGAATGTGAGGCTCAGTGTGTGAGGGACCAGTCTCAGGGTCCAGTGATCCAGACCCAGCTGAAGTGTGTGTGAATATGAGGCTCAGTGTATGAGGGACCAGTCTCAGGGTCCAGTGATCCAGACCCAGCTGACGTGTGTGTAAATGTGAGGCTCAGTGTGTGAGGGATGAGTCTCAGGGTCTCGTGATCCAGACGCAGCTGAAGTGTGTGTGAAGGTGAGGCTCAGTGTGTGAGGGACCAGTCTCAGGGTCCAGTGATCCAGACCCAGCTGAAGTGTGTGTGAATGTGAGGCTCAGTATGTGAGGGACCAGTCTCAGGGTCCAGTGATCCAGACCAGCTGAAGTGTGTGTGAATGTGAGGCTCAGTGTGCGAAGGGCCAGTCTCAGGGTCCAGTGCTCCAGACCCATCTGAAGTGTGTGTGAATGTGAGGCTCAGTGTGTGAGGGACCAGTCTCAGGATCCAGTGATCCTGACCCAGCTGAAGTGTGTGTGAATGTAAGGCTCAGTATGTGAGGGACCAGTCTCAGGGTCCAGTGATCCAGACCCAGCTGAAGTGTGTGTGAAAGTGAGGCTCAGTGTGTGAGGGACCAGTCTCAGGGTCCAGTGATCCAGACCCAGCTGAAGTGTGTGTGAATGTGAGGCTCAGTTTCTGAGGAACCAGTCTCAGGGTCCAGTGATACAGACCCAGTTGAAGTGTGTGTGAATGTGAGGCTCAGTTTGTGAGGGACCTGCCTCAGGGTCCAGTGATCCAGACCCGGCTGAAGTGTCTGTGAATGTGAGGCTCAGTGTGTGAGTGACCAGTCTCAGGTTCCAGTGATCCAGACCCAGCTGAAGTGTGTGTGAATGTGAGGCTCAAAGTGTGAGGGACCAGTCTGAGGGTCCAGTGATGCAGACCCAGCTGAAGTGTGTGTGAGATGAGGCTCAGTGTGTGAGGGACCAGTCTCAGGGTCCAGTGATCCAGACCCAGCTGAAGTGTGTGTGAATGTGAGGCTCAGTGTGCGAAGGGCCAGTCTCAGGGTCCAGTGCTCCAGACCCAGCTGAAGTGTGTGTGAATGTGAGGCTCAGTATGTGAGGGACCAGTCTCAGGGTCCAGTGATCCAGACCCAGCTGAAGTGTGTGTGAATGTGAGGCTCAGTGTGTGAGGGACCAGTCTCATGGTCCAGTGATCCAGACCCAGCTGAAGTGTGTGTGAATGTGAGGCTCAGTTTCTGAGGAACCAGTCTCAGGGTCCAGTGATACAGACCCAGTTGAAGTGTGTGTGAGATGAGGCTCAGTGTGTGAGGGACCAGTCTCAGGGTCCAGTGATCCAGACCCAGCTGAAGTGTGTGTGAATGTGAGGCTCAGTGTGCGAAGGGCCAGTCTCAGGGTCCAGTGCTCCAGACCCAGCTGAAGTGTGTGTGAATGTGAGGCTCAGTGTGTAAGGGACCAGTCTCAGGATCCAGTGATCCTGACCCAGCTGAAGTGTGTGTGAATGTAAGGCTCAGTATGTGAGGGACCAGTCTCAGGGTCCAGTGATCTAGACCCAGCTGAAGTGTGTGTGAATGTGAGGCTCAGTGTGTGAGGGACCAGTCTCAGGGTCCAGTGATCCAGACCCAGCTGAAGTGTGTGTGAATGTGAGGCTCAGTTTCTGAGGAACCAGTCTCAGGGTCCAGTGATACAGACCCAGTTGAAGTGTGTGTGAATGTGAGGCTCAGTTTGTGAGGGACCTGCCTCAGGGCCCAGTGATCCAGTCCCGGCTGAAGTGTCTGTGAATGTGAGGCTCAGTGTGTGAGGGACCAGTCTCAGGGTCCAGTGATCCAGACCCAGCTGAAGTTTGTGTGAATGAGAGGCTCAATGTGTGAGGGACCAGTCTGAGGGTCCAGTGATGCAGACCCAGCTGAAGTGTGTGTGAGATGAGGCTCAGTGTGTGAGGGACCAGCCTCAGGGTCCAGCGATCCAGACCCAGCTGAAGTGTGTGTGAATGTGAGGCTCAGTGTGTGAGGGACCAGTCTCAGGGTCCAGTGATCCAGCCCCAGCTGAAGTGTGTGTGAATGTGATGCTCAGTGTGTGAGGGACCAGACTCAGGGTCCAGTGATCCAGACCCAGCTGAAGTGGGTGTGAATGTAAGGCTCAGTGTCTGAGGGACCAGTCGCAGTGTCCATTGATCCAGACCCAGCTGAAGTGTGTGTGAATGTGAGGCTCAGTGTGTGAGGGACCAGTCTCAGGGTCCAGTGATCCAGACCCAGCTGAAGTGTGTGTGAATGAGAGGCTCAATGTGTGAGGGACCAGTCTGAGGGTCCAGTGATGCAGACCCAGCTGAAGTGTGTGTGAGATGAGGCTCAGTGTGTGAGGGACCAGTCTCAGGGTCCAGTGATCCAGACCCAGCTGAAGTGTGTGTGAATGTGAGGCTCAGTGTGCGAAGGGCCAGTCTCAGGGTCCAGTGCTCCAGACCCAGCTGAAGTGTGTGTGAATGTGAGGCTCAGTGTGTAAGGGACCAGTCTCAGGATCCAGTGATCCTGACCCAGCTGAAGTGTGTGTGAATGTAAGGCTCAGTATGTGAGGGACCAGTCTCAGGGTCCAGTGATCTAGACCCAGCTGAAGTGTGTGTGAATGTGAGGCTCAGTGTGTGAGGGACCAGCCTCAGGGTCCAGTGATCCAGACCCAGCTGAAGTGTGTGTGAATGTGAGGCTCAGTTTCTGAGGAACCAGTCTCAGGGTCCAGTGATACAGACCCAGTTGAAGTGTGTGTGAATGTGAGGCTCAGTTTGTGAGGGACCTGCCTCAGGGTCCAGTGATCCAGTCCCGGCTGAAGTGTCTGTGAATGTGAGGCTCAGTGTGTGAGGGACCAGTCTCAGGTTCCAGTGATCCAGACCCAGCTGAAGTTTGTGTGAATGAGAGGCTCAATGTGTGAGGGACCAGTCTGAGGGTCCAGTGATGCAGACCCAGCTGAAGTGTGTGTGAGATGAGGCTCAGTGTGTGAGGGACCAGCCTCAGGGTCCAGCGATCCAGACCCAGCTGAAGTGTGTGTGAATGTGAGGCTCAGTGTGTGAGGGACCAGTCTCAGGGTCCAGTGATCCAGCCCCAGCTGAAGTGTGTGTGAATGTGATGCTCAGTGTGTGAGGGACCAGACGCAGGGTCCAGTGATCCAGACCCAGCTGAAGTGGGTGTGAATGTAAGGCTCAGTGTCTGAGGGACCAGTCGCAGTGTCTATTGATCCAGACCCAGCTGAAGTGTGTGTGAATGTGAGGCTCAGTGTGTGAGGGACCAGTCTCAGGGTCCAGTGATCCAGACCGAGCTGAAGTGTGTGTGAATGTGAGGCTCAGAGTGTGAGGAACCAGTCTCAGGGTCCAGTGATCCAGACCCAGCTGAAGTGTGTGTGAATGTGAGGCTCAGTGTGTGAGGAACCAGTCTCAGGTTCCAATGATCCAGACTCAGCTGAAGTGTGTGTGAATGTGAGGCTCAGTGTGTGAGGGACCAGCCTCAGGGTCCAGTGATCCAGACCCAGCTGAAGTGTGTGTGAATGTGAGGCTCAGTGTGTGAGGGACCAGTCTCAGGGTCCAGTGATCCAGCCCCAGCTGAAGTGTGTGTGAATGTGAGGCTCAGTGTGTGAGGGACCAGACTCAGGGTCCAGTGTTCCAGACCCAGCTGAAGTGGGTGTGAATGTAAGGCTCAGTGTCTGAGGGACAAGTCGCAGGGTCCAGTGATCCAGACCCAGCTGAAGTGTGTGTGAATGTGAGGCTCAGTGTGTGAGGGACCAGTCTCAGGGTTCAGTGATCCAGACCCAGCTGAAGTTTGTGTGAATATGAGGCTCAGTGTATGAGGGACCAGTCTCAGGGTCCAGTGATCCAGACCCAGCTGAAGTGTGTGTAAATGTGAGGCTCAGTGTGTGAGGGATGAGTCTCAGGGTCTCGTGATCCAGACGCAGCTGAAGTGTGTGTGAAGGTGAGGCTCAGTGTGTGAGGGACCAGTCTCAGGGTCCAGTGATCCAGACCCAGCTGAAGTGTGTGTGAATGTGAGGCTCAGTGTGTGAGGGACCAGTCTCAGGGTCCAGTGATCCAGACCCAGCTGAAGTGTGTGTGAATGTGAGGCTCAGTGTGCGAAGGGCCAGTCTCAGGGTCCAGTGCTCCAGACCCATCTGAAGTGTGTGTGAATGTGAGGCTCAGTGTGTGAGGGACCAGTCTCAGGATCCAGTGTTCCTGACCCAGCTGAAGTGTGTGTGAATATAAGGCTCAGTATGTGAGGGACCAGTCTCAGGGTCCAGTGATCTAGACCCAGCTGAAGTGTGTGTGAATGTGAGGCACAGTGTGTGAGGGACCAGTCTCAGGGTCCAGTGATCCAGACCCAGCTGAAGTGTGTGTGAATGTGAGGCTCAGTTTCTGAGGAACCAGTCTCAGGGTCCAGTGATACAGACCCAGTTGAAGTGTGTGTGAATGTGAGGCTCAGTTTGTGAGGGACCTGCCTCAGGGTCCAGTGATCCAGACCCGGCTGAAGTGTCTGTGAATGTGAGGCTCAGTGTGTGAGGGACCAGTCTCAGGTTCCAGTGATCCAGACCCAGCTGAAGTGTGTGTGAATGAGAGGCTCAATGTGTGAGGGACCAGTCTGAGGGTCCAGTGATGCAGACCCAGCTGAAGTGTGTGTGAGATGAGGCTCAGTGTGTGAGGGACCAGTCTCAGGGTCCAGTGATCCAGACCCAGCTGAAGTGTGTGTGAATGTGAGGCTCAGTGTGTGAAGGGCCAGTCTCAGGGTCCAGTGCTCCAGACCCAGCTGAAGTGTGTGTGAATGTGAGGCTCAGTTTGTGAGGGACCAGTCTCAGGATCCAGTGATCCTGACCCAGCTGAAGTGTGTGTGAATGTAAGGCTCAGTATGTGAGGGACCAGTCTCAGGGTCCAGTGATCGAGACCCAGCTGAAGTGTGTGTGAATGTGAGGCTCAGTGTGTGAGGGACCAGTCTCAGGGTCCAGTGATCCAGACCCAGCTGAAGTGTGTGTGAATGTGAGGCTCAGTTTCTGAGGAACCAGTCTCAGGGTCCAGTGATACAGACCCAGTTGAAGTGTGTGTGAATGTGAGGCTCAGTTTGTGAGGGACCTGCCTCAGGGTCCAGTGATCCAGACTCGGCTGAAGTGTCTGTGAATGTGAGGCTCAGTGTGTGAGGGACCAGTCTCAGGTTCCAGTGATCCAGACCCAGCTGAAGTTTGTGTGAATGAGAGGCTCAATGTGTGAGGGACCAGTCTGAGGATCCAGTGATGCAGACCCAGCTGAAGTGTGTGTGAGATGAGGCTCAGTGTGTGAGGGACCAGCCTCAGGGTCCAGTGATCCAGACCCAGCTGAAGTGTGTGTGAATGTGAGGCTCAGTGTGTGAGGGACCAGCCTCAGTGTCCAGTGATCCAGACCCAGCTGAAGTGTGTGTGAATGTGAGACTCAGTGTGTGAGGGACCAGTCTCAGGGTCCAGTGATCCAGACCCAGCTGAAGTGTGTGTGAATGTGAGACTCAATGTGTGAGGGACCAGTCTCAGGGTCCAGTGATCCAGACCCAGCTGAAGTGTGTGTGAATGTGAAGCTCAGTGTGTGAGGGACCAGTCTCAGGGTCCAGTGATCCAGACCCAGCTGAAGTGTGTGTGAATGTGAGGCTCAGTGTGTGAGGGTCCAGCCTCAGGCTCCAGTGATCCAGATCCAGCTGAAGTTTGTGTGAATCTGAGGCTCAGTGTATGAGGGACCAGTCTCAGGGTCCAGTGATCCAGACCCAGCTGAAGTGTGTGTGAATCTGAGGCTCAGTGTGTGAGGGACCAGCCTCAGGCTCCAGTGATCCAGACCCAGCTGAAGTGTGTGTGAATGTGAGGCTCAGTGTGTGATGGACCAGTCTCAGGGTCCAGTGATCCAGACCCAGCTGAAGTGTGTGTGAATGTGAGGCTCAGTGTGTGAGGGACCAGTCTCAGGATCCAGTGATCCAGACCCAGCTGAAGTGTATGTGACTGTGAGGCTCAGTGTGTAGGGACCAGTCTCATTGTCCAGTGATCCTACCAAGCTGAAGTGTGTGTGAATGTGAGGCTCAGTGTGTGAGGGACCAGTCTCAGGGTCCAGTGATCCAGACCCAGCTGAAGTGTGTGTGAATGTGAGGCTCAGTGTCTGAGGGACAAGTCTCAGGGTCCAGTGATCCAGACCCAGCTGAAGTGTGTGTGAATGTGAGGCTCAGTGTGTGAGGGACCAGTCTCAGGGTCCAGTGATCCAGACCCAGCTGAAGTGTGTGTGAATGTGTGGCTCAGTGTATGAGGAACCAGTCTCAGGGTCCAGTGATCCAGACCCAACTGAAGTGTGTGTGAATGTGTGGCTCAGTGTGTGATGGACCAGTCTCTGGGTCCAGTGATCCAGACCCAGCTGACGTGTGTGTGAATGTGTGGCTCAGTGTGTGATGGACCAGTCTCAGGGTCCAGTGATCCAGACCCAGCTGAAGTGTGTGTGAATGTGAGGCTCAGTGTGTGAGGGACCAGTCCCAGGGTCCAGTGATCCAGACCCAGCTGAAGTGTGTGTGAATGTGAGGCTCAGTGTGTGAGGGACCAGTCTCAGGATCCAGTGATCCAGACCCAGCTGAAGTGTGTGTGACTGTGAGGCTCAGTGTGTGAGGAACCAGTCTCAGTGTCCAGTGATCCTACCCAGCTGAAGTGTGTGTGAATGTGAGGCTCAGTGTGTGAGGGACCAGTCTCAGGGTCCAGTGATCCAGACCCAGCTGAAGTGTGTGTGAATGTGAGGCTCAGTGTGTGAGGGACCAGTCTCAGGGTCCAGTGATCCAGACCCAGCTGAAGTGTGTGTGAATGTGAGGCTCAGTGTGTGAGGGACCAGTCTCAGGTCCAGTGATCCAGACCCAGCTGAAGTGTGTGTGAATGTGAGGCTCAGTGTGTGAGGATCCAGTCTCAGGGTCTAGTGATCCAGACCCAGCTGAAGTGTGTGTGAATATGAGGCTCAGGGTGTGAGGGACCTGACTCAGGGTCCAGTGATCCAGACCCAGCTGAAGTGTGTGTGAATGTGAGGCTCAGTGTGTGATGGACCAGTCTCAGGGTCCAGTGATCCAGACCCAGCTGAAGTGTGTGTGAATGTGAGGCTCAGTGTGTGAGGGACCAGTCTCAGGGTCCAGTGATCCAGACCCAGCTGAAGTGTGTGTGAATGTGAGGCTCAGTGTGTGAGGGACCAGTCTCAGGGTCCAGTGATCCAGACCCAGCTGAAGAGTGTGTGTGAATGTGAGGCTCAGTGTGTGAGGGACCAGTCTCAGGGTCCAGTGATCCAGACCCAGCTGAAGTGTGTGCGAATGTGAGACTCAGTGTGTGAGGAACCAGTCTCAGGGTCCAGTGATCCAGACCCAACTGAAGTGTGTGTGAATGTGTGGCTCAGTGTGTGATGGACCAGTCTCAGGTTCCAGTGATCCAGACCCAGCTGACGTGTGTGTGAATGTGTGGCTCAGTGTGTAATGGACCAGTCTCAGGGTCCAGTGATCCAGACCCAGCTGAAGTGTGTGTGAATGTGAAGCTCAGTGTGTGAGGGACCAGTCTCAGGGTCCAGTGATCCAGACCCAGCTGAAGTGTGTGTGAATGTGAGGCTCAGTGTGTGAGGGACCAGCCTCAGGGTCCAGTGATCCAGACCCAGCTGAAGTGAGTGTGAATGTGAGGCTCAGTGTGTGAGGGACCAGTCTCAGGGTCCAGTGATCCAGACCCAGCTGAAGTGTGTGTGAATGTGAGGCTCAGTTTTTGAGGAACCAGTCTCAGGGTCCAGTGATACAGACCCAGTTGAAGTGTGTGTGAATGTGAGGCTCAGTTTGTGAGGGACCTGCCTCAGGGTCCAGTGATCCAGACCCGGCTGAAGTGTCTGTGAATGTGAGGCTCAGTGTGTGAGGGACCAGTCTCAGGTTCCAGTGATCCAGACCCAGCTGAAGTGTGTGTGAATGAGAGGCTCAATGTGTGAGGGACCAGTCTGCGGGTCCAGTGATCCAGACCCAGCTGAAGTGTGTGTGAATGTGAGGCTCAGTGTTTGAGGGACCAGTCTCAGGGTCCAGTGATCCAGACCCAGCTGAAGTGTGTGTGAATGTGAGGCTCAGTGTGTGAGGGACCAGTCTCAGGGTCCAGTGATCCAGACCCAGCTGAAGAGTGTGTGTGAATGTGAGGCTCAGTGTGTGAGGGACCAGTCTCAGGGTCCAGTGATCCAGACCCAGCTGAAGTGTGTGCGAATGTGAGACTCAGTGTGTGAGGAACCAGTCTCAGGGTCCAGTGATCCAGACCCAACTGAAGTGTGTGTGAATGTGTGGCTCAGTGTGTGATGGACCAGTCTCAGGGTCCAGTGATCCAGACCCAGCTGACGTGTGTGTGAATGTGTGGCTCAGTGTGTGATGGACCAGTCTCAGGGTCCAGTGATCCAGACCCAGCTGAAGTGTGTGTGAATGTGAAGCTCAGTGTGTGAGGGACCAGTCTCAGGGTCCAGTGATCCAGACCCAGCTGAAGTGTGTGTGAATGTGAGGCTCAGTGTGTGAGGGACCAGCCACAGGGTCCAGTGATCCAGACCAAGCTGAAGTGAGTGTGAATGTGAGGCTCAGTGTGTGAGGGACCAGTCTCAGGGTCCAGTGATCCAGACCCAGCTGAAGTGTGTGTGAATGTGAGGCTCAGTTTTTGAGGAACCAGTCTCAGGGTCCAGTGATACAGACCCAGTTGAAGTGTGTGTGAATGTGAGGCTCAGTTTGTGAGGGACCTGCCTCAGGGTCCAGTGATCCAGACCCGGCTGAAGTGTCTGTGAATGTGAGGCTCAGTGTGTGAGGGACCAGTCTCAGGTTCCAGTGATCCAGACCCAGCTGAAGTATGTGTGAATGAGAGGCTCAATGTGTGAGGGACCAGTCTGAGGGTCCAGTGATGCAGACCCAGCTGAAGTGTGTGTGAGATGAGGCTCAGTGTGTGAGGGACCAGCCTCAGGGTCCAGTGATCCAGACCCAGCTGAAGTGTGTGTGAATGTGAGGCTCAGTGTGTGAGGGACCAGCCTCAGTGTCCAGTGATCCAGACCCAGCTGAAGTGTCTGTGATTGTGAGACTCAGTGTGTGAGGGACCAGCCTCAGTGTCCAGTGATCCAGACCCAGCTGAAGTGTCTGTGATTGTGAGACTCAGTGTGTGAGGGACTAGTCTCAGGGTCCAGTGATCCAGACCCAGCTGAAGTGTGTGTGAATGAGAGGCTCAATGTGTGAGGGACCAGTCTGCGGGTCCAGTGATCCAGACCCAGCTGAAGTGTGTGTGAATGTGAGGCTCAGTGTTTGAGGGACCAGTCTCAGGGTCCAGTGATCCAGACCCAGCTGAAGTGTGTGTGAATGTGAGGCTCAGTGTGTGAGGGACCAGTCTCAGGGTCCAGTGATCCAGACCCAGCTGAAGAGTGTGTGTGAATGTGAGGCTCAGTGTGTGAGGGACCAGTCTCAGGGTCCAGTGATCCAGACCCAGCTGAAGTGTGTGCGAATGTGAGACTCAGTGTGTGAGGAACCAGTCTCAGGGTCCAGTGATCCAGACCCAACTGAAGTGTGTGTGAATGTGTGGCTCAGTGTGTGATGGACCAGTCTCAGGTTCCAGTGATCCAGACCCAGCTGACGTGTGTGTGAATGTGTGGCTCAGTGTGTGATGGACCAGTCTCAGGGTCCAGTGATCCAGACCCAGCTGAAGTGTGTGTGAATGTGAAGCTCAGTGTGTGAGGGACCAGTCTCAGGGTCCAGTGATCCAGACCCAGCTGAAGTGTGTGTGAATGTGAGGCTCAGTGTGTGAGGGACCAGCCACAGGGTCCAGTGATCCAGACCCAGCTGAAGTGAGTGTGAATGTGAGGCTCAGTGTGTGAGGGACCAGTCTCAGGGTCCAGTGATCCAGACCCAGCTGAAGTGTGTGTGAATGTGAGGCTCAGTTTTTGAGGAACCAGTCTCAGGGTCCAGTGATACAGACCCAGTTGAAGTGTGTGTGAATGTGAGGCTCAGTTTGTGAGGGACCTGCCTCAGGGTCCAGTGATCCAGACCCGGCTGAAGTGTCTGTGAATGTGAGGCTCAGTGTGTGAGGGACCAGTCTCAGGTTCCAGTGATCCAGACCCAGCTGAAGTGTGTGTGAATGTGAGGCTCAATGTGTGAGGGACCAGTCTGAGGGTCCAGTGATGCAGACCCATCTGAAGTGTGTGTGAATGTGAGGCTCAGTGTGTGAGGGAGCAGTCTCAGGATCCAGTGATCCTGACCCAGCTGAAGTGTGTGTGAATGTGAGGCTCAGTGTGTGAGGGACCAGTCTCAGGGTCCAGTGATCCAGACCCAGCTGAAGTGTGTGTGAATGTGAGGCTCAGTTTTTGAGGAACCAGTCTCAGGGTCCAGTGATACAGACCCAGTTGAAGTGTGTGTGAATGTGAGGCTCAGTTTGTGAGGGACCTGCCTCAGGGTCCAGTGATCCAGACCCGGCTGAAGTGTCTGTGAATGTGAGGCTCAGTGTGTGAGGGACCAGTCTCAGGTTCCAGTGATCCAGACCCAGCTGAAGTGTGTGTGAATGAGAGGCTCAATGTGTGAGGGACCAGTCTGAGGGTCCAGTGATGCAGACCCAGCTGAAGTGTGTGTGAGATGAGGCTCAGTGTGTGAGGGACCAGCCTCAGGGTCCAGTGATCCAGACCCAGCTGAAGTGTGTGTGAATGTGAGGCTCAGTGTGTGAGGGACCAGCCTCAGTGTCCAGTGATCCAGACCCAGCTGAAGTGTCTGTGATTGTGAGACTCAGTGTGTGAGGGACTAGTCTCAGGGTCCAGTGATCCAGACCCAGCTGAAGTGTGTTTGAATGTGAGGCTCAGTGTGCGAAGGGCCAGTCTCAGGGTCCAGTGCTCCAGACCCATCTGAAGTGTGTGTGAATGTGAGGCTCAGTGTGTGAGGGACCAGTCTCAGGATCCAGTGATCCTGACCCAGCTGAAGTGTGTGTGAATGTAAGGCTCAGTATGTGAGGGACCAGTCTCAGGGTCCAGTGATCTAGACCCAGCTGAAGTGTGTGTGAATGTGAGGCTCAGTGTGTGAGGGAGCAGTCTCAGGATCCAGTGATCCAGACCCAGCTGAAGTGTGTGTGAATGTGAGGCTCAGTGTGTGAGGGACCAGTCTCAGGGTCCAGTGATCCAGACCCAGCTGAAGAGTGTGTGTGAATGTGAGGCTCAGTGTGTGAGGAACCAGTCTCAGGGTCCAGTGATCCAGACGCAACTGAAGTGTGTGTGAATGTGTGGCTCAGTGTGTGATGGACCAGTCTCTGGGTCAGTGATCCAGACCCAGCTGACGTGTGTGTGAATGTGTGGCTCAGTGTGTGATGGACCAGTCTCAGGGTCCAGTGATCCAGACCCAGCTGAAGTGTGTGTGAATGTGAAGCTCAGTGTGTGAGGGACCAGTCTCAGGGTCCAGTGATCCAGACCCAGCTGAAATGTGTGTGAATGTGAGGCTCAGTGTGTGAGGGACCAGCCTCAGGGTCCAGTGATCCAGACCCAGCTGAAGTGAGTGTGAATGTGAGGCTCAGTGTGTGAGGGACCATTCTCAGGGTCCAGTGATCCAGACCCAGCTGAAGTGTGTGTGAATGTGAGGCTCAGTTTTTGAGGAACCAGTCTCAGGGTCCAGTGATACAGACTCAGTTGAAGTGTGTGTGAATGTGAGGCTCAGTTTGTGAGGGACCTGCCTCAGGGTCCAGTGATCCAGACCCGGCTGAAGTGTCTGTGAATGTGAGGCTCAGTGTGTGAGGGACCAGTCTCAGGTTCCAGTGATCCAGACCCAGCTGAAGTGTGTGTGAATGAGAGGCTCAATGTGTGAGGGACCAGTCTGAGGGTCCAGTGATGCAGACCCAGCTGAAGTGTGTGTGAGATGAGGCTCAGTGTGTGAGGGACCAGCCTCAGGGTCCAGTGATCCAGACCCAGCTGAAGTGTGTGTGAATGTGAGGCTCAGTGTGTGAGGGACCAGTCTCAGGGTCCAGTGATCCAGACCCAGCTGAAGAGTGTGTGTGAATGTGAGGCTCAGTGTGTGAGGGACCAGTCTCAGGGTCCAGTGATCCAGACCCAGCTGAAGTGTGTGCGAATGTGAGACTCAGTGTGTGAGGAACCAGTCTCAGGGTCCAGTGATCCAGACCCAACTGAAGTGTGTGTGAATGTGTGGCTCAGTGTGTGATGGACCAGTCTCAGGTTCCAGTGATCCAGACCCAGCTGACGTGTGTGTGAATGTGTGGCTCAGTGTGTGATGGACCAGTCTCAGGGTCCAGTGATCCAGACCCAGCTGAAGTGTGTGTGAATGTGAAGCTCAGTGTGTGAGGGACCAGTCTCAGGGTCCAGTGATCCAGACCCAGCTGAAGTGAGTGTGAATGTGAGGCTCAGTGTGTGAGGGACCAGTCTCAGGGTCCAGTGATCCAGACCCAGCTGAAGTGTGTGTGAATGTGAGGCTCAGTTTTTGAGGAACCAGTCTCAGGGTCCAGTGATACAGACCCAGTTGAAGTGTGTGTGAATGTGAGGCTCAGTTTGTGAGGGACCTGCCTCAGGGTCCAGTGATCCAGACCCGGCTGAAGTGTCTGTGAATGTGAGGCTCAGTGTGTGAGGGACCAGTCTCAGGTTCCAGTGATCCAGACCCAGCTGAAGTGTGTGTGAATGAGAGGCTCAATGTGTGAGGGACCAGTCTGCGGGTCCAGTGATCCAGACCCAGCTGAAGTGTGTGTGAATGTGAGGCTCAGTGTTTGAGGGACCAGTCTCAGGGTCCAGTGATCCAGACCCAGCTGAAGTGTGTGTGAATGTGAGGCTCAGTGTGTGAGGGACCAGTCTCAGTGTCCAGTGATCCAGACCCAGCTGAAGAGTGTGTGTGAATGTGAGGCTCAGTGTGTGAGGGACCAGTCTCAGGGTCCAGTGATCCAGACCCAGCTGAAGTGTGTGCGAATGTGAGACTCAGTGTGTGAGGAACCAGTCTCAGGGTCCAGTGATCCAGACCCAACTGAAGTGTGTGTGAATGTGTGGCTCAGTGTGTGATGGACCAGTCTCAGGGTCCAGTGATCCAGACCCAGCTGACGTGTGTGTGAATGTGTGGCTCAGTGTGTGATGGACCAGTCTCAGGGTCCAGTGATCCAGACCCAGCTGAAGTGTGTGTGAATGTGAAGCTCAGTGTGTGAGGGACCAGTCTCAGGGTCCAGTGATCCAGACCCAGCTGAAGTGTGTGTGAATGTGAGGCTCAGTGTGTGAGGGACCAGCCACAGGGTCCAGTGATCCAGACCCAGCTGAAGTGAGTGTGAATGTGAGGCTCAGTGTGTGAGGGACCAGTCTCAGGGTCCAGTGATCCAGACCCAGCTGAAGTGTGTGTGAATGTGAGGCTCAGTTTTTGAGGAACCAGTCTCAGGGTCCAGTGATACAGACCCAGTTGAAGTGTGTGTGAATGTGAGGCTCAGTTTGTGAGGGACCTGCCTCAGGGTCCAGTGATCCAGACCCGGCTGAAGTGTCTGTGAATGTGAGGCTCAGTGTGTGAGGGACCAGTCTCAGGTTCCAGTGATCCAGACCCAGCTGAAGTGTGTGTGAATGAGAGGCTCAATGTGTGAGGGACCAGTCTGAGGGTCCAGTGATGCAGACCCAGCTGAAGTGTGTGTGAGATGAGGCTCAGTGTGTGAGGGACCAGCCTCAGGGTCCAGTGATCCAGACCCAGCTGAAGTGTGTGTGAATGTGAGGCTCAGTGTGTGAGGGACCAGCCTCAGTGTCCAGTGATCCAGACCCAGCTGAAGTGTCTGTGATTGTGAGACTCAGTGTGCGAGGGACCAGCCTCAGTGTCCAGTGATCCAGACCCAGCTGAAGTGTCTGTGATTGTGAGACTCAGTGTGTGAGGGACTAGTCTCAGGGTCCAGTGATCCAGACCCAGCTGAAGTGTGTGTGAATGAGAGGCTCAATGTGTGAGGGACCAGTCTGCGGGTCCAGTGATCCAGACCCAGCTGAAGTGTGTGTGAATGTGAGGCTCAGTGTTTGAGGGACCAGTCTCAGGGTCCAGTGATCCAGACCCAGCTGAAGTGTGTGTGAATGTGAGGCTCAGTGTGTGAGGGACCAGTCTCAGTGTCCAGTGATCCAGACCCAGCTGAAGAGTGTGTGTGAATGTGAGGCTCAGTGTGTGAGGGACCAGTCTCAGGGTCCAGTGATCCAGACCCAGCTGAAGTGTGTGCGAATGTGAGACTCAGTGTGTGAGGAACCAGTCTCAGGGTCCAGTGATCCAGACCCAACTGAAGTGTGTGTGAATGTGTGGCTCAGTGTGTGATGGACCAGTCTCAGGGTCCAGTGATCCAGACCCAGCTGACGTGTGTGTGAATGTGTGGCTCAGTGTGTGATGGACCAGTCTCAGGGTCCAGTGATCCAGACCCAGCTGAAGTGTGTGTGAATGTGAAGCTCAGTGTGTGAGGGACCAGTCTCAGGGTCCAGTGATCCAGACCCAGCTGAAGTGTGTGTGAATGTGAGGCTCAGTGTGTGAGGGACCAGCCACAGGGTCCAGTGATCCAGACCCAGCTGAAGTGAGTGTGAATGTGAGGCTCAGTGTGTGAGGGACCAGTCTCAGGGTCCAGTGATCCAGACCCAGCTGAAGTGTGTGTGAATGTGAGGCTCAGTTTTTGAGGAACCAGTCTCAGGGTCCAGTGATACAGACCCAGTTGAAGTGTGTGTGAATGTGAGGCTCAGTTTGTGAGGGACCTGCCTCAGGGTCCAGTGATCCAGACCCGGCTGAAGTGTCTGTGAATGTGAGGCTCAGTGTGTGAGGGACCAGTTTCAGGTTCCAGTGATCCAGACCCAGCTGAAGTGTGTGTGAATGAGAGGCTCAATGTGTGAGGGACCAGTCTGAGGGTCCAGTGATGCAGACCCAGCTGAAGTGTGTGTGAGATGAGGCTCAGTGTGTGAGGGACCAGCCTCAGGGTCCAGTGATCCAGACCCAGCTGAAGTGTGTGTGAATGTGAGGCTCAGTGTGTGAGGGACCAGCCTCAGTGTCCAGTGATCCAGATCCAGCTGAAGTGTCTGTGATTGTGAGACTCAGTGTGTGAGGGACTAGTCTCAGGGTCCAGTGATCCAGACCCAGCTGAAGTGTGTTTGAATGTGAGGCTCAGTGTGCGAAGGGCCAGTCTCAGGGTCCAGTGATCCAGACCCAGCTGAAGTGTGTGCGAATGTGAGGCTCAGTGTGTGAGGGACCAGTCTCAGGGTCCAGTGATCCAGCCCCAGCTGAAGTATGTGTGAATGTGAGGCTCAGTGTGTGAGGGACCAGACTCAGGGTCCAGTGTTCCAGACCCAGCTGAAGTGGGTGTGAATGTAAGGCTCAGTGTCTGAGGGACAAGTCGCAGGGTCCAGTGATCCAGACCCAGCTGAAGTGTGTGTGAATGTGAGGCTCAGTGTGTGAGGGACCAGTCTCAGGGTTCAGTGATCCAGACCCAGCTGAAGTTTGTGTGAATATGAGGCTCAGTGTATGAGGGACCAGTCTCAGGGTCCAGTGATCCAGACCCAGCTGAAGTGTGTGTAAATGTGAGGCTCAGTGTGTGAGGGATGAGTCTCAGGGTCTCGTGATCCAGACGCAGCTGAAGTGTGTGTGAAGGTGAGGCTCAGTGTGTGAGGGACCAGTCTCAGGGTCCAGTGATCCAGACCCAGCTGAAGTGTGTGTGAATGTGAGGCTCAGTGTGTGAGGGACCAGTCTCAGGGTCCAGTGATCCAGACCCAGCTGAAGTGTGTGTGAATGTGAGGCTCAGTGTGCGAAGGGCCAGTCTCAGGGTCCAGTGCTCCAGACCCATCTGAAGTGTGTGTGAATGTGAGGCTCAGTGTGTGAGGGACCAGTCTCAGGATCCAGTGTTCCTGACCCAGCTGAAGTGTGTGTGAATATAAGGCTTAGTATGTGAGGGACCAGTCTCAGGGTCCAGTGATCTAGACCCAGCTGAAGTGTGTGTGAATGTGAGGCACAGTGTGTGAGGGACCAGTCTCAGGGTCCAGTGATCCAGACCCAGCTGAAGTGTGTGTGAATGTGAGGCTCAGTTTCTGAGGAACCAGTCTCAGGGTCCAGTGATACAGATCCAGTTGAAGTGTGTGTGAATGTGAGGCTCAGTTTGTGAGGGACCTGCCTCAGGGTCCAGTGATCCAGACCCGGCTGAAGTGTCTGTGAATGTGAGGCTCAGTGTGTGAGGGACCAGTCTCAGGTTCCAGTGATCCAGACCCAGCTGAAGTGTGTGTGAATGAGAGGCTCAATGTGTGAGGGACCAGTCTGAGGGTCCAGTGATGCAGACCCAGCTGAAGTGTGTGTGAGATGAGGCTCAGTGTGTGAGGGACCAGTCTCAGGGTCCAGTGATCCAGACCCAGCTGAAGTGTGTGTGAATGTGAGGCTCAGTGTGTGAAGGGCCAGTCTCAGGGTCCAGTGCTCCAGACCCAGCTGAAGTGTGTGTGAATGTGAGGCTCAGTTTGTGAGGGACCAGTCTCAGGATCCAGTGATCCTGACCCAGCTGAAGTGTGTGTGAATGTAAGGCTCAGTATGTGAGGGACCAGTCTCAGGGTCCAGTGATCGAGACCCAGCTGAAGTGTGTGTGAATGTGAGGCTCAGTGTGTGAGGGACCAGTCTCAGGGTCCAGTGATCCAGACCCAGCTGAAGTGTGTGTGAATGTGAGGCTCAGTTTCTGAGGAACCAGTCTCAGGGTCCAGTGATACAGACCCAGTTGAAGTGTGTGTGAATGTGAGGCTCAGTTTGTGAGGGACCTGCCTCAGGGTCCAGTGATCCAGACTCGGCTGAAGTGTCTGTGAATGTGAGGCTCAGTGTGTGAGGGACCAGTCTCAGGTTCCAGTGATCCAGACCCAGCTGAAGTTTGTGTGAATGAGAGGCTCAATGTGTGAGGGACCAGTCTGAGGATCCAGTGATGCAGACCCAGCTGAAGTGTGTGTGAGATGAGGCTCAGTGTGTGAGGGACCAGCCTCAGGGTCCAGTGATCCAGACCCAGCTGAAGTGTGTGTGAATGTGAGGCTCAGTGTGTGAGGGACCAGCCTCAGTGTCCAGTGATCCAGACCCAGCTGAAGTGTGTGTGAATGTGAGACTCAGTGTGTGAGGGACCAGTCTCAGGGTCCAGTGATCCAGACCCAGCTGAAGTGTGTGTGAATGTGAGACTCAATGTGTGAGGGACCAGTCTCAGGGTCCAGTGATCCAGACCCAGCTGAAGTGTGTGTGAATGTGAAGCTCAGTGTGTGAGGGACCAGTCTCAGGGTCCAGTGATCCAGACCCAGCTGAAGTGTGTGTGAATGTGAGGCTCAGTGTGTGAGGGTCCAGCCTCAGGCTCCAGTGATCCAGATCCAGCTGAAGTTTGTGTGAATCTGAGGCTCAGTGTATGAGGGACCAGTCTCAGGGTCCAGTGATCCAGACCCAGCTGAAGTGTGTGTGAATCTGAGGCTCAGTGTGTGAGGGACCAGCCTCAGGCTCCAGTGATCCAGACCCAGCTGAAGTGTGTGTGAATGTGAGGCTCAGTGTGTGATGGACCAGTCTCAGGGTCCAGTGATCCAGACCCAGCTGAAGTGTGTGTGAATGTGAGGCTCAGTGTGTGAGGGACCAGTCTCAGGATCCAGTGATCCAGACCCAGCTGAAGTGTATGTGACTGTGAGGCTCAGTGTGTAGGGACCAGTCTCATTGTCCAGTGATCCTACCAAGCTGAAGTGTGTGTGAATGTGAGGCTCAGTGTGTGAGGGACCAGTCTCAGGGTCCAGTGATCCAGACCCAGCTGAAGTGTGTGTGAATGTGAGGCTCAGTGTCTGAGGGACAAGTCTCAGGGTCCAGTGATCCAGACCCAGCTGAAGTGTGTGTGAATGTGAGGCTCAGTGTGTGAGGGACCAGTCTCAGGGTCCAGTGATCCAGACCCAGCTGAAGTGTGTGTGAATGTGTGGCTCAGTGTATGAGGAACCAGTCTCAGGGTCCAGTGATCCAGACCCAACTGAAGTGTGTGTGAATGTGTGGCTCAGTGTGTGATGGACCAGTCTCTGGGTCCACTGATCCAGACCCAGCTGACGTGTGTGTGAATGTGTGGCTCAGTGTGTGATGGACCAGTCTCAGGGTCCAGTGATCCAGACCCAGCTGAAGTGTGTGTGAATGTGAGGCTCAGTGTGTGAGGGACCAGTCCCAGGGTCCAGTGATCCAGACCCAGCTGAAGTGTGTGTGACTGTGAGGCTCAGTGTGTGAGGAACCAGTCTCAGTGTCCAGTGATCCTACCCAGCTGAAGTGTGTGTGAATGTGAGGCTCAGTGTGTGAGGGACCAGTCTCAGGGTCCAGTGATCCAGACCCAGCTGAAGTGTGTGTGAATGTGAGGCTCAGTGTGTGAGGAACCAGTCTCAGGGTCCAGTGATGCAGACCCAGCTGAAGTGTGTGTGAATGTGAGGCTCAGTGTGTGAGGGACCAGTCTCAGGGTCCAATGATCCAGACCCAGCTGAAGTGTGTGTGAATGTGAAGCTCAGTGTGTGAGGGACCAGTCTCAGGTCCAGTGATCCAGACCCAGCTGAAGTGTGTGTGAATGTGAGGCTCAGTGTGTGAGGATCCAGTCTCAGGGTCTAGTGATCCAGACCCAGCTGAAGTGTGTGTGAATATGAGGCTCAGGGTGTGAGGGACCTGACTCAGGGTCCAGTGATCCAGACCCAGCTGAAGTGTGTGTGAATGTGAGGCTCAGTGTGTGATGGACCAGTCTCAGGGTCCAGTGATCCAGACCCAGCTGAAGTGTGTGTGAATGTGAGGCTCAGTGTGTGAGGGACCAGTCTCAGGGTCCAGTGATCCAGACCCAGCTGAAGTGTGTGTGAATGTGAGGCTCAGTGTGTGAGGGACCAGTCTCAGGGTCCAGTGATCCAGACCCAGCTGAAGAGTGTGTGTGAATGTGAGGCTCAGTGTGTGAGGGACCAGTCTCAGGGTCCAGTGATCCAGACCCAGCTGAAGTGTGTGCGAATGTGAGACTCAGTGTGTGAGGAACCAGTCTCAGGGTCCAGTGATCCAGACCCAACTGAAGTGTGTGTGAATGTGTGGCTCAGTGTGTGATGGACCAGTCTCAGGTTCCAGTGATCCAGACCCAGCTGACGTGTGTGTGAATGTGTGGCTCAGTGTGTAATGGACCAGTCTCAGGGTCCAGTGATCCAGACCCAGCTGAAGTGTGTGTGAATGTGAAGCTCAGTGTGTGAGGGACCAGTCTCAGGGTCCAGTGATCCAGACCCAGCTGAAGTGTGTGTGAATGTGAGGCTCAGTGTGTGAGGGACCAGCCTCAGGGTCCAGTGATCCAGACCCAGCTGAAGTGAGTGTGAATGTGAGGCTCAGTGTGTGAGGGACCAGTCTCAGGGTCCAGTGATCCAGACCCAGCTGAAGTGTGTGTGAATGTGAGGCTCAGTTTTTGAGGAACCAGTCTCAGGGTCCAGTGATACAGACCCAGTTGAAGTGTGTGTGAATGTGAGGCTCAGTTTGTGAGGGACCTGCCTCAGGGTCCAGTGATCCAGACCCGGCTGAAGTGTCTGTGAATGTGAGGCTCAGTGTGTGAGGGACCAGTCTCAGGTTCCAGTGATCCAGACCCAGCTGAAGTGTGTGTGAATGAGAGGCTCAATGTGTGAGGGACCAGTCTGCGGGTCCAGTGATCCAGACCCAGCTGAAGTGTGTGTGAATGTGAGGCTCAGTGTTTGAGGGACCAGTCTCAGGGTCCAGTGATCCAGACCCAGCTGAAGTGTGTGTGAATGTGAGGCTCAGTGTGTGAGGGACCAGTCTCAGGGTCCAGTGATCCAGACCCAGCTGAAGAGTGTGTGTGAATGTGAGGCTCAGTGTGTGAGGGACCAGTCTCAGGGTCCAGTGATCCAGACCCAGCTGAAGTGTGTGCGAATGTGAGACTCAGTGTGTGAGGAACCAGTCTCAGGGTCCAGTGATCCAGACCCAACTGAAGTGTGTGTGAATGTGTGGCTCAGTGTGTGATGGACCAGTCTCAGGGTCCAGTGATCCAGACCCAGCTGACGTGTGTGTGAATGTGTGGCTCAGTGTGTGATGGACCAGTCTCAGGGTCCAGTGATCCAGACCCAGCTGAAGTGTGTGTGAATGTGAAGCTCAGTGTGTGAGGGACCAGTCTCAGGGTCCAGTGATCCAGACCCAGCTGAAGTGTGTGTGAATGTGAGGCTCAGTGTGTGAGGGACCAGCCACAGGGTCCAGTGATCCAGACCCAGCTGAAGTGAGTGTGAATGTGAGGCTCAGTGTGTGAGGGACCAGTCTCAGGGTCCAGTGATCCAGACCCAGCTGAAGTGTGTGTGAATGTGAGGCTCAGTTTTTGAGGAACCAGTCTCAGGGTCCAGTGATACAGACCCAGTTGAAGTGTGTGTGAATGTGAGGCTCAGTTTGTGAGGGACCTGCCTCAGGGTCCAGTGATCCAGACCCGGCTGAAGTGTCTGTGAATGTGAGGCTCAGTGTGTGAGGGACCAGTCTCAGGTTCCAGTGATCCAGACCCAGCTGAAGTGTGTGTGAATGAGAGGCTCAATGTGTGAGGGACCAGTCTGAGGGTCCAGTGATGCAGACCCAGCTGAAGTGTGTGTGAGATGAGGCTCAGTGTGTGAGGGACCAGCCTCAGGGTCCAGTGATCCAGACCCAGCTGAAGTGTGTGTGAATGTGAGGCTCAGTGTGTGAGGGACCAGCCTCAGTGTCCAGTGATCCAGACCCAGCTGAAGTGTCTGTGATTGTGAGACTCAGTGTGTGAGGGACCAGCCTCAGTGTCCAGTGATCCAGACCCAGCTGAAGTGTCTGTGATTGTGAGACTCAGTGTGTGAGGGACTAGTCTCAGGGTCCAGTGATCCAGACCCAGCTGAAGTGTGTGTGAATGAGAGGCTCAATGTGTGAGGGACCAGTCTGCGGGTCCAGTGATCCAGACCCAGCTGAAGTGTGTGTGAATGTGAGGCTCAGTGTTTGAGGGACCAGTCTCAGGGTCCAGTGATCCAGACCCAGCTGAAGTGTGTGTGAATGTGAGGCTCAGTGTGTGAGGGACCAGTCTCAGGGTCCAGTGATCCAGACCCAGCTGAAGAGTGTGTGTGAATGTGAGGCTCAGTGTGTGAGGGACCAGTCTCAGGGTCCAGTGATCCAGACCCAGCTGAAGTGTGTGCGAATGTGAGACTCAGTGTGTGAGGAACCAGTCTCAGGGTCCAGTGATCCAGACCCAACTGAAGTGTGTGTGAATGTGTGGCTCAGTGTGTGATGGACCAGTCTCAGGTTCCAGTGATCCAGACCCAGCTGACGTGTGTGTGAATGTGTGGCTCAGTGTGTGATGGACCAGTCTCAGGGTCCAGTGATCCAGACCCAGCTGAAGTGTGTGTGAATGTGAAGCTCAGTGTGTGAGGGACCAGTCTCAGGGTCCAGTGATCCAGACCCAGCTGAAGTGTGTGTGAATGTGAGGCTCAGTGTGTGAGGGACCAGCCACAGGGTCCAGTGATCCAGACCCAGCTGAAGTGAGTGTGAATGTGAGGCTCAGTGTGTGAGGGACCAGTCTCAGGGTCCAGTGATCCAGACCCAGCTGAAGTGTGTGTGAATGTGAGGCTCAGTTTTTGAGGAACCAGTCTCAGGGTCCAGTGATACAGACCCAGTTGAAGTGTGTGTGAATGTGAGGCTCAGTTTGTGAGGGACCTGCCTCAGGGTCCAGTGATCCAGACCCGGCTGAAGTGTCTGTGAATGTGAGGCTCAGTGTGTGAGGGACCAGTCTCAGGTTCCAGTGATCCAGACCCAGCTGAAGTGTGTGTGAATGAGAGGCTCAATGTGTGAGGGACCAGTCTGAGGGTCCAGTGATGCAGACCCATCTGAAGTGTGTGTGAATGTGAGGCTCAGTGTGTGAGGGAGCAGTCTCAGGATCCAGTGATCCTGACCCAGCTGAAGTGTGTGTGAATGTGAGGCTCAGTGTGTGAGGGACCAGTCTCAGGGTCCAGTGATCCAGACCCAGCTGAAGTGTGTGTGAATGTGAGGCTCAGTTTTTGAGGAACCAGTCTCAGGGACCAGTGATACAGACCCAGTTGAAGTGTGTGTGAATGTGAGGCTCAGTTTGTGAGGGACCTGCCTCAGGGTCCAGTGATCCAGACCCGGCTGAAGTGTCTGTGAATGTGAGGCTCAGTGTGTGAGGGACCAGTCTCAGGTTCCAGTGATCCAGACCCAGCTGAAGTGTGTGTGAATGAGAGGCTCAATGTGTGAGGGACCAGTCTGAGGGTCCAGTGATGCAGACCCAGCTGAAGTGTGTGTGAGATGAGGCTCAGTGTGTGAGGGACCAGCCTCAGGGTCCAGTGATCCAGACCCAGCTGAAGTGTGTGTGAATGTGAGGCTCAGTGTGTGAGGGACCAGCCTCAGTGTCCAGTGATCCAGACCCAGCTGAAGTGTCTGTGATTGTGAGACTCAGTGTGTGAGGGACTATTCTCAGGGTCCAGTGATCCAGACCCAGCTGAAGTGTGTTTGAATGTGAGGCTCAGTGTGCGAAGGGCCAGTCTCAGGGTCCAGTGCTCCAGACCCATCTGAAGTGTGTGTGAATGTGAGGCTCAGTGTGTGAGGTTCCAGTCTCAGGATCCAGTGATCCTGACCCAGCTGAAGTGTGTGTGAATGTAAGGCTCAGTATGTGAGGGACCAGTCTCAGGGTCCAGTGATCTAGACCCAGCTGAAGTGTGTGTGAATGTGAGGCTCAGTGTGTGAGGGAGCAGTCTCAGGATCCAGTGATCCAGACCCAGCTGAAGTGTGTGTGAATGTGAGGCTCAGTGTGTGAGGGACCAGTCTCAGGGTCCAGTGATCCAGACCCAGCTGAAGAGTGTGTGTGAATGTGAGGCTCAGTGTGTGAGGGACCAGTCTCAGGGTCCAGTGATCCAGACCCAGCTGAAGTGTGTGCGAATGTGAGACTCAGTGTGTGAGGAACCAGTCTCAGGGTCCAGTGATCCAGACCCAACTGAAGTGTGTGTGAATGTGTGGCTCAGTGTGTGATGGACCAGTCTCTGGGTCAGTGATCCAGACCCAGCTGACGTGTGTGTGAATGTGTGGCTCAGTGTGTGATGGACCAGTCTCAGGGTCCAGTGATCCAGACCCAGCTGAAGTGTGTGTGAATGTGAAGCTCAGTGTGTGAGGGACCAGTCTCAGGGTCCAGTGATCCAGACCCAGCTGAAATGTGTGTGAATGTGAGGCTCAGTGTGTGAGGGACCAGCCTCAGGGTCCAGTGATCCAGACCCAGCTGAAGTGAGTGTGAATGTGAGGCTCAGTGTGTGAGGACCATTCTCAGGGTCCAGTGATCCAGACCCAGCTGAAGTGTGTGTGAATGTGAGGCTCAGTTTTTGAGGAACCAGTCTCAGGGTCCAGTGATACAGACTCAGTTGAAGTGTGTGTGAATGTGAGGCTCAGTTTGTGAGGGACCTGCCTCAGGGTCCAGTGATCCAGACCCGGCTGAAGTGTCTGTGAATGTGAGGCTCAGTGTGTGAGGGACCAGTCTCAGGTTCCAGTGATCCAGACCCAGCTGAAGTGTGTGTGAATGAGAGGCTCAATGTGTGAGGGACCAGTCTGAGGGTCCAGTGATGCAGACCCAGCTGAAGTGTGTGTGAGATGAGGCTCAGTGTGTGAGGGACCAGCCTCAGGGTCCAGTGATCCAGACCCAGCTGAAGTGTGTGTGAATGTGAGGCTCAGTGTGTGAGGGACCAGTCTCAGGGTCCAGTGATCCAGACCCAGCTGAAGAGTGTGTGTGAATGTGAGGCTCAGTGTGTGAGGGACCAGTCTCAGGGTCCAGTGATCCAGACCCAGCTGAAGTGTGTGCGAATGTGAGACTCAGTGTGTGAGGAACCAGTCTCAGGGTCCAGTGATCCAGACCCAACTGAAGTGTGTGTGAATGTGTGGCTCAGTGTGTGATGGACCAGTCTCAGGTTCCAGTGATCCAGACCCAGCTGACGTGTGTGTGAATGTGTGGCTCAGTGTGTGATGGACCAGTCTCAGGGTCCAGTGATCCAGACCCAGCTGAAGTGTGTGTGAATGTGAAGCTCAGTGTGTGAGGGACCAGTCTCAGGGTCCAGTGATCCAGACCCAGCTGAAGTGTGTGTGAATGTGAGGCTCAGTGTGTGAGGGACCAGCCTCAGGGTCCAGTGATCCAGACCCAGCTGAAGTGAGTGTGAATGTGAGGCTCAGTGTGTGAGGGACCAGTCTCAGGGTCCAGTGATCCAGACCCAGCTGAAGTGTGTGTGAATGTGAGGCTCAGTTTTTGAGGAACCAGTCTCAGGGTCCAGTGATACAGACCCAGTTGAAGTGTGTGTGAATGTGAGGCTCAGTTTGTGTGGGACCTGCCTCAGGGTCCAGTGATCCAGACCCGGCTGAAGTGTCTGTGAATGTGAGGCTCAGTGTGTGAGGGACCAGTCTCAGGTTCCAGTGATCCAGACCCAGCTGAAGTGTGTGTGAATGAGAGGCTCAATGTGTGAGGGACCAGTCTGCGGGTCCAGTGATCCAGACCCAGCTGAAGTGTGTGTGAATGTGAGGCTCAGTGTTTGAGGGACCAGTCTCAGGGTCCAGTGATCCAGACCCAGCTGAAGTGTGTGTGAATGTGAGGCTCAGTGTGTGAGGGACCAGTCTCAGGGTCCAGTGATCCAGACCCAGCTGAAGAGTGTGTGTGAATGTGAGGCTCAGTGTGTGAGGGACCAGTCTCAGGGTCCAGTGATCCAGACCCAGCTGAAGTGTGTGCGAATGTGAGACTCAGTGTGTGAGGAACCAGTCTCAGGGTCCAGTGATCCAGACCCAACTGAAGTGTGTGTGAATGTGTGGCTCAGTGTGTGATGGACCAGTCTCAGGGTCCAGTGATCCAGACCCAGCTGACGTGTGTGTGAATGTGTGGCTCAGTGTGTGATGGACCAGTCTCAGGGTCCAGTGATCCAGACCCAGCTGAAGTGTGTGTGAATGTGAAGCTCAGTGTGTGAGGGACCAGTCTCAGGGTCCAGTGATCCAGACCCAGCTGAAGTGTGTGTGACTGTGAGGCTCAGTGTGTGAGGGACCAGCCACAGGGTCCAGTGATCCAGACCCAGCTGAAGTGAGTGTGAATGTGAGGCTCAGTGTGTGAGGGACCAGTCTCAGGGTCCAGTGATCCAGACCCAGCTGAAGTGTGTGTGAATGTGAGGCTCAGTTTTTGAGTAACCAGTCTCAGGGTCCAGTGATACAGACCCAGTTGAAGTGTGTGTGAATGTGAGGCTCAGTTTGTGAGGGACCTGCCTCAGGGTCCAGTGATCCAGACCCGGCTGAAGTGTCTGTGAATGTGAGGCTCAGTGTGTGAGGGACCAGTCTCAGGTTCCAGTGATCCAGACCCAGCTGAAGTGTGTGTGAATGAGAGGCTCAATGTGTGAGGGACCAGTCTGAGGGTCCAGTGATGCAGACCCAGCTGAAGTGTGTGTGAGATGAGGCTCAGTGTGTGAGGGACCAGCCTCAGGGTCCAGTGATCCAGACCCAGCTGAAGTGTGTGTGAATGTGAGGCTCAGTGTGTGAGGGACCAGCCTCAGTGTCCAGTGATCCAGACCCAGCTGAAGTGTCTGTGATTGTGAGACTCAGTGTGTGAGGGACCAGCCTCAGTGTCCAGTGATCCAGACCCAGCTGAAGTGTCTGTGATTGTGAGACTCAGTGTGTGAGGGACTAGTCTCAGGGTCCAGTGATCCAGACCCAGCTGAAGTGTGTGTGAATGAGAGGCTCAATGTGTGAGGGACCAGTCTGCGGGTCCAGTGATCCAGACCCAGCTGAAGTGTGTGTGAATGTGAGGCTCAGTGTTTGAGGGACCAGTCTCAGGGTCCAGTGATCCAGACCCAGCTGAAGTGTGTGTGAATGTGAGGCTCAGTGTGTGAGGGACCAGTCTCAGGGTCCAGTGATCCAGACCCAGCTGAAGAGTGTGTGTGAATGTGAGGCTCAGTGTGTGAGGGACCAGTCTCAGGGTCCAGTGATCCAGACCCAGCTGAAGTGTGTGCGAATGTGAGACTCAGTGTGTGAGGAACCAGTCTCAGGGTCCAGTGATCCAGACCCAACTGAAGTGTGTGTGAATGTGTGGCTCAGTGTGTGATGGACCAGTCTCAGGGTCCAGTGATCCAGACCCAGCTGACGTGTGTGTGAATGTGTGGCTCAGTGTGTGATGGACCAGTCTCAGGGTCCAGTGATCCAGACCCAGCTGAAGTGTGTGTGAATGTGAAGCTCAGTGTGTGAGGGACCAGTCTCAGGGTCCAGTGATCCAGACCCAGCTGAAGTGTGTGTGAATGTGAGGCTCAGTGTGTGAGGGACCAGCCACAGGGTCCAGTGATCCAGACCCAGCTGAAGTGAGTGTGAATGTGAGGCTCAGTGTGTGAGGGACCAGTCTCAGGGTCCAGTGATCCAGACCCAGCTGAAGTGTGTGTGAATGTGAGGCTCAGTTTTTGAGGAACCAGTCTCAGGGTCCAGTGATACAGACCCAGTTGAAGTGTGTGTGAATGTGAGGCTCAGTTTGTGAGGGACCTGCCTCAGGGTCCAGTGATCCAGACCCGGCTGAAGTGTCTGTGAATGTGAGGCTCAGTGTGTGAGGGACCAGTCTCA
Source organism: Pristiophorus japonicus (assembly GCF_044704955.1). Classification (NCBI taxonomy): domain Eukaryota; kingdom Metazoa; phylum Chordata; class Chondrichthyes; family Pristiophoridae; genus Pristiophorus; species Pristiophorus japonicus. The sequence goes on along the minus strand of NW_027254645.1, from coordinate 3,362,626 downwards.
GGTTCCAGTGATCCAGACCCAGCTGAAGTGTGTGTGAATGAGAGGCTCAATGTGTGAGGGACCAGTCTGAGGGTCCAGTGATGCAGACCCTGCTGAAGTGTGTGTGAGATGAGGCTCAGTGTGTGAGGGACCAGCCTCAGGGTCCAGTGATCCAGACCCAGCTGAAGTGTGTGTGAATGTGAGGCTCAGTGTGTGAGGGACCAGCCTCAGTGTCCAGTGATCCAGACCCAGCTGAAGTGTCTGTGATTGTGAGACTCAGTGTGTGAGGGACTAGTCTCAGGGTCCAGTGATCCAGACCCAGCTGAAGTGTGTTTGAATGTGAGGCTCAGTGTGCGAAGGGCCAGTCTCAGGGTCCAGTGCTCCAGACCCATCTGAAGTGTGTGTGAATGTGAGGCTCAGTGTGTGAGGGACCAGTCTCAGGATCCAGTGATCCTGACCCAGCTGAAGTGTGTGTGAATGTAAGGCTCAGTATGTGAGGGACCAGTCTCAGGGTCCAGTGATCTAGACCCAGCTGAAGTGTGTGTGAATGTGAGGCTCAGTGTGTGAGGGAGCAGTCTCAGGATCCAGTGATCCAGACCCAGCTGAAGTGTGTGTGAATGTGAGGCTCAGTGTGTGAGGGACCAGTCTCAGGGTCCAGTGATCCAGACCCAGCTGAAGAGTGTGTGTGAATGTGAGGCTCAGTGTGTGAGGGACCAGTCTCAGGGTCCAGTGATCCAGACCCAGCTGAAGTGTGTGCGAATGTGAGACTCAGTGTGTGAGGAACCAGTCTCAGGGTCCAGTGATCCAGACCCAACTGAAGTGTGTGTGAATGTGTGGCTCAGTGTGTGATGGACCAGTCTCAGGGTCCAGTGATCCAGACCCAGCTGACGTGTGTGTGAATGTGTAGCTCAGTGTGTGATGGACCAGTCTCAGGGTCCAGTGATCCAGACCCAGCTGAAGTGTGTGTGAATGTGAAGCTCAGTGTGTGAGGGACCAGTCTCAGGGTCCAGTGATCCAGACCCAGCTGAAATGTGTGTGAATGTGAGGCTCAGTGTGTGAGGGACCAGCCTCAGTGTCCAGTGATCCAGACCCAGCTGAAGTGAGTGTGAATGTGAGGCTCAGTGTGTGAGGGACCATTCTCAGGGTCCAGTGATCCAGACCCAGCTGAAGTGTGTGTGAATGTGAGGCTCAGTTTTTGAGGAACCAGTCTCAGGGTCCAGTGATACAGACCCAGTTGAAGTGTGTGTGAATGTGAGGCTCAGTTTGTGAGGGACCTGCCTCAGGGTCCAGTGATCCAGACCCGGCTGAAGTGTCTGTGAATGTGAGGCTCAGTGTGTGAGGGACCAGTCTCAGGTTCCAGTGATCCAGACCCAGCTGAAGTGTGTGTGAATGAGAGGCTCAATGTGTGAGGGACCAGTCTGAGGGTCCAGTGATGCAGACCCAGCTGAAGTGTGTGTGAGATGAGGCTCAGTGTGTGAGGGACCAGCCTCAGGGTCCAGTGATCCAGACCCAGCTGAAGTGTGTGTGAATGTGAGGCTCAGTGTGTGAGGGACCAGCCTCAGTGTCCAGTGATCCAGACCCAGCTGAAGTGTCTGTGATTGTGAGACTCAGTGTGTGAGGGACTAGTCTCAGGGTCCAGTGATCCAGACCCAGCTGAAGTGTGTTTGAATGTGAGGCTCAGTGTGCGAAGGGCCAGTCTCAGGGTCCAGTGCTCCAGACCCATCTGAAGTGTGTGTGAATGTGAGGCTCAGTGTGTGAGGGACCAGTCTCAGGATCCAGTGATCCTGACCCAGCTGAAGTGTGTGTGAATGTAAGGCACAGTATGTGAGGGACCAGTCTCAGGGTCCAGTGATCTAGACCCAGCTGAAGTGTGTGTGAATGTGAGGCTCAGTGTGTGAGGGAGCAGTCTCAGGATCCAGTGATCCAGACCCAGCTGAAGTGTGTGTGAATGTGAGGCTCAGTGTGTGAGGGACCAGTCTCAGGGTCCAGTGATCCAGACCCAGCTGAAGAGTGTGTGTGAATGTGAGGCTCAGTGTGTGAGGGACCAGTCTCAGGGTCCAGTGATCCAGACCCAACTGAAGTGTGTGTGAATGTGTGGCTCAGTGTGTGATGGACCAGTCTCAGGGTCCAGTGATCCAGACCCAGCTGACGTGTGTGTGAATGTGTGGCTCAGTGTGTGATGGACCAGTCTCAGGGTCCAGTGATCCAGACCCAGCTGAAGTGTGTGTGAATGTGAAGCTCAGTGTGTGAGGGACCAGTCTCAGGGTCCAGTGATCCAGACCCAGCTGAAATGTGTGTGAATGTGAGGCTCAGTGTGTGATGGACCAGCCTCAGGGTCCAGTGATCCAGACCCAGCTGAAGTGAGTGTGAATGTGAGGCTCAGTGTGTGAGGGACCATTCTCAGGGTCCAGTGATCCAGACCCAGCTGAAGTGTGTGTGAATGTGAAGCTCAGTGTGTGAGGGACCAGTCTCAGGGTCCAGTGATCCAGACCCAGCTGAAATGTGTGTGAATGTGAGGCTCAGTGTGTGATGGACCAGCCTCAGGGTCCAGTGATCCAGACCCAGCTGAAGTGAGTGTGAATGTGAGGCTCAGTGTGTGAGGGACCATTCTCAGGGTCCAGTGATCCAGACCCAGCTGAAGTGTGTGTGAATGTGAGGCTCAGTTTTTGAGGAACCAGTCTCAGGGTCCAGTGATACAGACTCAGTTGAAGTGTGTGTGAATGTGAGGCTCAGTTTGTGAGGGACCTGCCTCAGGGTCCAGTGATCCAGACCCGGCTGAAGTGTCTGTGAATGTGAGGCTCAGTGTGTGAGGGACCAGTCTCAGGTTCCAGTGATCCAGACCCAGCTGAAGTGTGTGTGAATGAGAGGCTCAATGTGTGAAGGACCAGTCTGAGGGTCCAGTGATGCAGACCCAGCTGAAGTGTGTGTGAGATGAGGCTCAGTGTGTGAGGGACCAGCCTCAGGGTCCAGTGATCCAGACCCAGCTGAAGTGTGTGTGAATGTGAGGCTCAGTGTGTGAGGGACCAGCCTCAGTGTCCAGTGATCCAGACCCAGCTGAAGTGTGTGTGATTGTGAGACTCAGTGTGTGAGGGACCAGTCTCAGGGTCCAGTGATCCAGACCCAGCTGAAGTGTGTGTGAATGTGAGGCTCAGTGTGCGAAGGGCCAGTCTCAGGGTCCAGTGCTCCAGACCCAGCTGAAGTGTGTGTGAATGTGAGGCTCAGTGTGTGAGGGACCAGTCTCTGGATCCAGTGATCCTGACCCAGCTGAAGTGTGTGTGAATGTAAGGCTCAGTATGTGAGGGACCAGTCTCAGGGTCCAGTGATCTAGACCCAGCTGAAGTGTGTGTGAATGTGAGGCTCAGTGTGTGAGGGACCAGTCTCAGGATCCAGTTATCCAGACCCAGCTGAAGTGTGTGTGACTGTGAGGCTCAGTGTGTGAGGGACCAGTCTCAGGTTCCAGTGATCCAGACCCAGCTGAAGTTTGTGTGAATGAGAGGCTCAATGTGTGAGGGACCAGTCTGAGGGTCCAGTGATGCAGACCCAGCTGAAGTGTGTGTGAGATGAGGCTCAGTGTGTGAGGGACCAGCCTCAGGGTCCAGTGATCCAGACCCAGCTGAAGTGTGTGTGAATGTGAGGCTCAGTGTGTGAGGGACCAGCCTCAGTGTCCAGTGATCCAGACCCAGCTGAAGTGTGTGTGAATGTGAGACTCAGTGTGTGAGGGACCAGTCTCAGGGTCCAGTGATCCAGACCCAGCTGAAGTGTGTGTGAATGTGAGACTCAATGTGTGAGGGACCAGTCTCAGGGTCCAGTGATCCAGACCCAGCTGAAGTGTGTGTGAATGTGAAGCTCAGTGTGTGAGGGACCAGTCTCAGGGTCCAGTGATCCAGACCCAGCTGAAGTGTGTGTGAATGTGAGGCTCAGTGTGTGAGGGTCCAGCCTCAGGCTCCAGTGATCCAGATCCAGCTGAAGTTTGTGTGAATCTGAGGCTCAGTGTATGAGGGACCAGTCTCAGGGTCCAGTGATCCAGACCCAGCTGAAGTGTGTGTGAATCTGAGGCTCAGTGTGTGAGGGACCAGCCTCAGGCTCCAGTGATCCAGACCCAGCTGAAGTGTGTGTGAATGTGAGGCTCAGTGTGTGATGGACCAGTCTCAGGGTCCAGTGATCCAGACCCAGCTGAAGTGTGTGTGAATGTGAGGCTCAGTGTGTGAGGGACCAGTCTCAGGATCCAGTGATCCAGACCCAGCTGAAGTGTATGTGACTGTGAGGCTCAGTGTGTAGGGACCAGTCTCATTGTCCAGTGATCCTACCAAGCTGAAGTGTGTGTGAATGTGAGGCTCAGTGTGTGAGGGACCAGTCTCAGGGTCCAGTGATCCAGACCCAGCTGAAGTGTGTGTGAATGTGAGGCTCAGTGTCTGAGGGACAAGTCTCAGGGTCCAGTGATCCAGACCCAGCTGAAGTGTGTGTGAATGTGAGGCTCAGTGTGTGAGGGACCAGTCTCAGGGTCCAGTGATCCAGACCCAGCTGAAGTGTGTGTGAATGTGTGGCTCAGTGTATGAGGAACCAGTCTCAGGGTCCAGTGATCCAGACCCAACTGAAGTGTGTGTGAATGTGTGGCTCAGTGTGTGATGGACCAGTCTCTGGGTCCAGTGATCCAGACCCAGCTGACGTGTGTGTGAATGTGTGGCTCAGTGTGTGATGGACCAGTCTCACGGTCCAGTGATCCAGACCCAGCTGAAGTGTGTGTGAATGTGAGGCTCAGTGTGTGAGGGACCAGTCCCAGGGTCCAGTGATCCAGACCCAGCTGAAGTGTGTGTGAATGTGAGGCTCAGTGTGTGAGGGACCAGTCTCAGGATCCAGTGATCCAGACCCAGCTGAAGTGTGTGTGACTGTGAGGCTCAGTGTGTGAGGAACCAGTCTCAGTGTCCAGTGATCCTACCCAGCTGAAGTGTGTGTGAATGTGAGGCTCAGTGTGTGAGGGACCAGTCTCAGGGTCCAGTGATCCAGACCCAGCTGAAGTGTGTGTGAATGTGAGGCTCAGTGTGTGAGGGACCAGTCTCAGGGTCCAGTGATCCAGACCCAGCTGAAGTGTGTGTGAATGTGAGGCTCAGTGTGTGAGGAAACAGTCTCAGGGTCCAGTGATCCAGACCCAGCTGAAGTGTGTGTGAATTTGAGGCTCAGTGTGTGAGGAACCAGTCTCAGGGTCCAGTGATCCAGACACAGCTGAAGTGAGTGTGAATGTGAGGCTCAGTGTGTGATGGACCAGTCTCAGGGTCCAGTGATCCAGACCCAGCTGAAGTGTGTGTGAATGTAAGGCTCAGTATATGAAGGACCCGTCTCAGGGTCCAGTGATCCAGACCCAGCTGAAGTGTGTGTGAATGTGAGGCTCAGTGTGTGAGGAACCAGTCTCAGGGTCCAGTGATGCAGACCCAGCTGAAGTGTGTGTGAATGTGAGGCTCAGTGTGTGAGGGACCAGTCTCAGGGTCCAATGATCCAGACCCAGCTGAAGTGTGTGTGAATGTGAAGCTCAGTGTGTGAGGGACCAGTCTCAGGTCCAGTGATCCAGACCCAGCTGAAGTGTGTGTGAATGTGAGGCTCAGTGTGTGAGGATCCAGTCTCAGGGTCTAGTGATCCAGACCCAGCTGAAGTGTGTGTGAATATGAGGCTCAGGGTGTGAGGGACCTGACTCAGGGTCCAGTGATCCAGACCCAGCTGAAGTGTGTGTGAATGTGAGGCTCAGTGTGTGATGGACCAGTCTCAGGATCCAGTGATCCAGACCCAGCTTAAGTGTGTGTGAATGTGAGGCTCAGTGTGTGAGGGACCAGTCTCAGGGTCCAGTGATCCAGACCCAGCTGAAGTGTGTGTGAATGTGAGGCTCAGTGTGTGAGGGACCAGTCTCAGGGTCCAGTGATCCAGACCCAGCTGAAGAGTGTGTGTGAATGTGAGGCTCAGTGTGTGAGGGACCAGTCTCAGGGTCCAGTGATCCAGACCCAGCTGAAGTGTGTGCGAATGTGAGACTCAGTGTGTGAGGAACCAGTCTCAGGGTCCAGTGATCCAGACCCAACTGAAGTGTGTGTGAATGTGTGGCTCAGTGTGTGATGGACCAGTCTCAGGGTCCAGTGATCCAGACCCAGCTGACGTGTGTGTGAATGTGTGGCTCAGTGTGTGATGGACCAGTCTCAGGGTCCAGTGATCCAGACCCAGCTGAAGTGTGTGTGAATGTGAAGCTCAGTGTGTGAGGGACCAGTCTCAGGGTCCAGTGATCCAGACCCAGCTGAAGTGTGTGTGAATGTGAGGCTCAGTGTGTGAGGGACCAGCCTCAGGGTCCAGTGATCCAGACCCAGCTGAAGTGAGTGTGAATGTGAGGCTCAGTGTGTGAGGGACCAGTCTCAGGGTCCAGTGATCCAGACCCAGCTGAAGTGTGTGTGAATGTGAGGCTCAGTTTTTGAGGAACCAGTCTCAGGGTCCAGTGATACAGACCCAGTTGAAGTGTGTGTGAATGTGAGGCTCAGTTTGTGAGGGACCTGCCTCAGGGTCCAGTGATCCAGACCCGGCTGAAGTGTCTGTGAATGTGAGGCTCAGTGTGTGAGGGACCAGTCTCAGGTTCCAGTGATCCAGACCCAGCTGAAGTGTGTGTGAATGAGAGGCTCAATGTGTGAGGGACCAGTCTGCGGGTCCAGTGATCCAGACCCAGCTGAAGTGTGTGTGAATGTGAGGCTCAGTGTTTGAGGGACCAGTCTCAGGGTCCAGTGATCCAGACCCAGCTGAAGTGTGTGTGAATGTGAGGCTCAGTGTGTGAGGGACCAGTCTCAGGGTCCAGTGATCCAGACCCAGCTGAAGAGTTTGTGTGAATGTGAGGCTCAGTGTGTGAGGGACCAGTCTCAGGGTCCAGTGATCCAAACCCAGCTGAAGTGTGTGCGAATGTGAGACTCAGTGTGTGAGGAACCAGTCTCAGGGTCCAGTGATCCAGACCCAACTGAAGTGTGTGTGAATGTGTGGCTCAGTGTGTGATGGACCAGTCTCAGGGTCCAGTGATCCAGACCCAGCTGACGTGTGTGTGAATGTGTGGCTCAGTGTGTGATGGACCAGTCTCAGGGTCCAGTGATCCAGACCCAGCTGAAGTGTGTGTGAATGTGAAGCTCAGTGTGTGAGGGACCAGTCTCAGGGTCCAGTGATCCAGACCCAGCTGAAGTGTGTGTGAATGTGAGGCTCAGTGTGTGAGGGACCAGCCACAGGGTCCAGTGATCCAGACCCAGCTGAAGTGAGTGTGAATGTGAGGCTCAGTGTGTGAGGGACCAGTCTCAGGGTCCAGTGATCCAGACCCAGTTGAAGTGTGTGTGAATGTGAGGCTCAGTTTGTGAGGGACCTGCCTCAGGGTCCAGTGATCCAGACCCGGCTGAAGTGTCTGTGAATGTGAGGCTCAGTGTGTGAGGGACCAGTCTCAGGTTCCAGTGATCCAGACCCAGCTGAAGTGTGTGTGAATGAGAGGCTCAATGTGTGAGGGACCAGTCTGAGGGTCCAGTGATGCAGACCCAGCTGAAGTGTGTGTGAGATGAGGCTCAGTGTGTGAGGGACCAGCCTCAGGGTCCAGTGATCCAGACCCAGCTGAAGTGTGTGTGAATGTGAGGCTCAGTGTGTGAGGGACCAGCCTCAGTGTCCAGTGATCCAGACCCAGCTGAAGTGTCTGTGATTGTGAGACTCAGTGTGTGAGGGACCAGCCTCAGTGTCCAGTGATCCAGACCCAGCTGAAGTGTCTTTGATTGTGAGACTCAGTGTGTGAGGGACTAGTCTCAGGGTCCAGTGATCCAGACCCAGCTGAAGTGTGTGTGAATGAGAGGCTCAATGTGTGAGGGACCAGTCTGCGGGTCCAGTGATCCAGACCCAGCTGAAGTGTGTGTGAATGTGAGGCTCAGTGTTTGAGGGACCAGTCTCAGGGTCCAGTGATCCAGACCCAGCTGAAGTGTGTGTGAATGTGAGGCTCAGTGTGTGAGGGACCAGTCTCAGGGTCCAGTGATCCAGACCCAGCTGAAGAGTGTGTGTGAATGTGAGGCTCAGTGTGTGAGGGACCAGTCTCAGGGTCCAGTGATCCAGACCCAGCTGAAGTGTGTGCGAATGTAAGACTCAGTGTGTGAGGAACCAGTCTCAGGGTCCAGTGATCCAGACCCAACTGAAGTGTGTGTGAATGTGTGGCTCAGTGTGTGATGGACCAGTCTCAGGGTCCAGTGATCCAGACCCAGCTGACGTGTGTGTGAATGTGTGGCTCAGTGTGTGATGGACCAGTCTCAGGGTCCAGTGATCCAGACCCAGCTGAAGTGTGTGTGAATGTGAAGCTCAGTGTGTGAGGGACCAGTCTCAGGGTCCAGTGATCCAGACCCAGCTGAAGTGTGTGTGAATGTGAGGCTCAGTGTGTGAGGGACCAGCCACAGGGTCCAGTGATCCAGACCCAGCTGAAGTGAGTGTGAATGTGAGGCTCAGTGTGTGAGGGACCAGTCTCAGGGTCCAGTGATCCAGACCCAGCTGAAGTGTGTGTGAATGTGAGGCTCAGTTTTTGAGGAACCAGTCTCAGGGTCCAGTGATACAGACCCAGTTGAAGTGTGTGTGAATGTGAGGCTCAGTTTGTGAGGGACCTGCCTCAGGGTCCAGTGATCCAGACCCGGCTGAAGTGTCTGTGAATGTGAGGCTCAGTGTGTGAGGGACCAGTCTCAGGTTCCAGTGATCCAGACCCAGCTGAAGTGTGTGTGAATGAGAGGCTCAATGTGTGAGGGACCAGTCTGAGGGTCCAGTGATGCAGACCCAGCTGAAGTGTGTGTGAGATGAGGCTCAGTGTGTGAGGGACCAGCCTCAGGGTCCAGTGATCCAGACCCAGCTGAAGTGTGTGTGAATGTGAGGCTCAGTGTGTGAGGGACCAGCCTCAGTGTCCAGTGATCCAGACCCAGCTGAAGTGTCTGTGATTGTGAGACTCAGTGTGTGAGGGACTAGTCTCAGGGTCCAGTGATCCAGACCCAGCTGAAGTGTGTTTGAATGTGAGGCTCAGTGTGCGAAGGGCCAGTCTCAGGGTCCAGTGCTCCAGACCCATCTGAAGTGTGTGTGAATGTGAGGCTCAGTGTGTGAGGGACCAGTCTCAGGATCCAGTGATCCTGACCCAGCTGAAGTGTGTGTGAATGTAAGGCTCAGTATGTGAGGGACCAGTCTCAGGGTCCAGTGATCTAGACCCAGCTGAAGTGTGTGTGAATGTGAGGCTCAGTGTGTGAGGGAGCAGTCTCAGGATCCAGTGATCCAGACCCAGCTGAAGTGTGTGTGAATGTGAGGCTCAGTGTGTGAGGGACCAGTCTCAGGGTCCAGTGATCCAGACCCAGCTGAAGAGTGTGTGTGAATGTGAGGCTCAGTGTGTGAGGGACCAGTCTCAGGGTCCAGTGATCCAGACCCAGCTGAAGTGTGTGCGAATGTGAGACTCAGTGTGTGAGGAACCAGTCTCAGGGTCCAGTGATCCAGACCCAACTGAAGTGTGTGTGAATGTGTGGCTCAGTGTGTGATGGACCAGTCTCAGGGTCCAGTGATCCAGACCCAGCTGACGTGTGTGTGAATGTGTGGCTCAGTGTGTGATGGACCAGTCTCAGGGTCCAGTGATCCAGACCCAGCTGAAGTGTGTGTGAATGTGAAGCTCAGTGTGTGAGGGACCAGTCTCAGGGTCCAGTGATCCAGACCCAGCTGAAATGTGTGTGAATGTGAGGCTCAGTGTGTGAGGGACCAGCCTCAGGGTCCAGTGATCCAGACCCAGCTGAAGTGAGTGTGAATGTGAGGCTCAGTGTGTGAGGGACCATTCTCAGGGTCCAGTGATCCAGACCCAGCTGAAGTGTGTGTGAATGTGAGGCTCAGTTTTTGAGGAACCAGTCTCAGGGTCCAGTGATACAGACCCAGTTGAAGTGTGTGTGAATGTGAGGCTCAGTTTGTGAGGGACCTGCCTCAGGGTCCAGTGATCCAGACCCGGCTGAAGTGTCTGTGAATGTGAGGCTCAGTGTGTGAGGGACCAGTCTCAGGTTCCAGTGATCCAGACCCAGCTGAAGTGTGTGTGAATGAGAGGCTCAATGTGTGAGGGACCAGTCTGAGGGTCCAGTGATGCAGACCCAGCTGAAGTGTGTGTGAGATGAGGCTCAGTGTGTGAGGGACCAGCCTCAGGGTCCAGTGATCCAGACCCAGCTGAAGTGTGTGTGAATGTGAGGCTCAGTGTGTGAGGGACCAGCCTCAGTGTCCAGTGATCCAGACCCAGCTGAAGTGTGTGTGATTGTGAGAATCAGTGTGTGAGGGACCAGTCTCAGGGTCCAGTGATCCAGACCCAGCTGAAGTGTGTGTGAATGTGAGGCTCAGTGTGCGAAGGGCCAGTCTCAGGGTCCAGTGCTCCAGACCCAGCTGAAGTGTGTGTGAATGTGAGGCTCAGTGTGTGAGGGACCAGTCTCTGGATCCAGTGATCCTGACCCAGCTGAAGTGTGTGTGAATGTAAGGCTCAGTATGTGAGGGACCAGTCTCAGGGTCCAGTGATCCAGACCCAGCTGAAGTGTGTGTGAATGTGAGGCTCAGTGTGTGAGGGACCAGTCTCAGGATCCAGTTATCCAGACCCAGCTGAAGTGTGTGTGACTGTGAGGCTCAGTGTGTGAGGGACCAGTCTCAGTGTCCAGTGATCCTACCCAGCTGAAGTGTGTGTGAATGTGAGGCTCAGTGTGTGAGGGACCAGTCTCAGGGTCCAGTGATCCAGACCCAGCTGAAGTGTTTTTGAATGTGAGGCTCAGTGTGTGAGGGACCAGTCTCAGGGTCCAGTGATCCAGACCCAGCTGAAGTGTGTGTGAATGTGAGGCTCAGTGTGTGAGGAACCAGTCTCAGGGTCCAGTGATCCAGACCTAGCTGAAGTGTGTGTGAATGTGAGGCTCAGTGTGTGAGGAACCAGTCTCAGGTTCCAATGATCCAGACCCAGCTGAAGTGTGTGTGAATGTGAGGCTCAGTGTGTGAGGGACCAGCCTCAGGGTCCAGCGATCCAGACCCAGCTGAAGTGTGTGTGAATGTGAGGCTCAGTTTGTGAGGGACCAGTCTCAGGGTCCAGTGATCCAGCCCCAGCTGAAGTGTGTGTGAATGTGAGGCTCAGTGTGTGAGGGACCAGACTCAGGGTCCAGTGATCCAGACCCAGCTGAAGTGGGTGTGAATGTAAGGCTCAGTGTCTGAGGGACCAGTCGCAGGGTCCATTGATCCAGACCCAGCTGAAGTGTGTGTGAATGTGAGGCTCAGTGTGTGAGGGACCAGTCTCAGGTTCCAGTGATCCAGACCCAGCTGAAGTGTGTGTGAATGAGAGGCTCAATGTGTGAGGGACCAGTCTGAGGGTCCAGTGATGCAGACCCAGCTGAAGTGTGTGTGAGATGAGGCTCAGTGTGTGAGGGACCAGCCTCAGGGTCCAGTGATCCAGACCCAGCTGAAGTGTGTGTGAATGTGAGGCTCAGTGTGTGAGGGACCAGCCTCAGTGTCCAGTGATCCAGACCCAGCTGAAGTGTGTGTGATTGTGAGACTCAGTGTGTGAGGGACCAGTCTCAGGGTCCAGTGATCCAGACCCAGCTGAAGTGTGTGTGAATGTGAGGCTCAGTGTGCGAAGGGCCAGTCTCAGGGTCCAGTGCTCCAGACCCAGCTGAAGTGTGTCTGAATGTGAGGCTCAGTGTGTGAGGGACCAGTCTCAGGATCCAGTGATCCTGACCCAGCTGAAGTGTGTGTGAATGTAAGGCTCAGTATGTGAGGGACCAGTCTCAGGGTCCAGTGATCTAGACCCAGCTGAAGTGTGTGTGAATGTGAGGCTCAGTGTGTGAGGGACCAGTCTCAGGATCCAGTTATCCAGACCCAGCTGAAGTGTGTGTGACTGTGAGGCTCAGTGTGTGAGGGACCAGTCTCAGTGTCCAGTGATCCTACCCAGCTGAAGTGTGTGTGAATGTGAGGCTCAGTGTGTGAGGGACCAGTCTCAGGGTCCAGTGATCCAGACCCAGCTGAAGTGTTTTTGAATGTGAGGCTCAGTGTGTGAGGGACCAGTCTCAGGGTCCAGTGATCCAGACCCAGCTGAAGTGTGTGTGAATGTGAGGCTCAGTGTGTGAGGAACCAGTCTCAGGGTCCAGTGATCCAGACCTAGCTGAAGTGTGTGTGAATGTGAGGCTCAGTGTGTGAGGAACCAGTCTCAGGTTCCAATGATCCAGACCCAGCTGAAGTGTGTGTGAATGTGAGGCTCAGTGTGTGAGGGACCAGCCTCAGGGTCCAGCGATCCAGACCCAGCTGAAGTGTGTGTGAATGTGAGGCTCAGTTTGTGAGGGACCAGTCTCAGGGTCCAGTGATCCAGCCCCAGCTGAAGTGTGTGTGAATGTGAGGCTCAGTGTGTGAGGGACCAGACTCAGGGTCCAGTGATCCAGACCCAGCTGAAGTGTGTGTGAATGTGAGGCTCAGTGTGTGAGGGACCAGTCTCAGGGTCCAGTGATCCAGACCCAGCTGAAGTGTGTGTGAATGTGAGGCTCAGAGTGTGAGGAACCAGTCTCAGGGTCCAGTGATCCAGACCCAGCTGAAGTGTGTGTGAATGTGAGGCTCAATGTGTGAGGAACCAGTCTCAGGTTCCAATGATCCAGACCCAGCTGAAGTGTGTGTGAATGTGAGGCTCAGTGAGTGAGGGACCAGCCTCAGGGTCCAGTGATCCAGACCCAGCTGAAGTGTGTGTGAATGTGAGGCTCAGTGTGTGAGGGACCAGTCTCAAGGTCCAGTGATCCAGCCCCAGCTGAAGTGTGTGTGAATGTGAGGCTCAGTGTGTGAGGGACCAATCTCAGGGTCCAGTGATCCAGACCCAGCTGAAGTTTGTGTGAATGTGAGGCTCAGTGTGTGAGGGACCAGTCTCAGGGTCCAGTGATCCAGACCCAGCTGAAGTGTGTGTGAATATGAGGCTCAGTGTATGAGGGACCAGTCTCAGGGTCCAGTGATCCAGACCCAGCTGAAGTGTGTGTAAATGTGAGGCTCAGTGTGTGAGGGATGAGTCTCAGGGTCTCGTGATCCAGACGCAGCTGAAGTGTGTGTGAAGGTGAGGCTCAGTGTGTGAGGGACCAGTCTCAGGGTCCAGTGATCCAGACCCAGCTGAAGTGTGTGTGAATGTGAGGCTCAGTGTGTGAGGGACCAGTCTCAGGGTCCAGTGATCCAGACCCAGCTGAAGTGTGTGTGAATGTGAGGCTCAGTGTGCGAAGGGCCAGTCTCAGGGTCCAGTGCTCCAGACCCATCTGAAGTGTGTGTGAATGTGAGGCTCAGTGTGTGAGGGACCAGTCTCAGGATCCAGTGATCCTGACCCAGCTGAAGTGTGTGTGAATGTAAGGCTCAGTATGTGAGGGACCAGTCTCAGGGTCCAGTGATCTAGACCCAGCTGAAGTGTGTGTGAATGTGAGGCTCAGTGTGTGAGGGACCAGTCTCAGGGTCCAGTGATCCAGACCCAGCTGAAGTGTGTGTGAATGTGAGGCTCAGTTTCTGAGGAACCATTCTCAGGGTCCAGTGATACAGACCCAGTTGAAGTGTGTGTGAATGTGAGGCTCAGTTTGTGAGGGACCTGCCTCAGGGTCCAGTGATCCAGACCCGGCTGAAGTGTCTGTGAATGTGAGGCTCAGTGTGTGAGGGACCAGTCTCAGGTTCCAGTGATCCAGACCCAGCTGAAGTGTGTGTGAATGAGAGGCTCAATGTGTGAGGGACCAGTCTGAGGGTCCAGTGATGCAGACCCAGCTGAAGTGTGTGTGACATGAGGCTCAGTGTGTGAGGGACCAGCCTCAGGGTCCAGTGATCCAGACCCAGCTGAAGTGTGTGTGAATGTGAGGCTCAGTGTGTGAGGGACCAGCCTCAGTGTCCAGTGATCCAGACCCAGCTGAAGTGTGTGTGATTGTGAGACTCAGTGTGTGAGGGACCAGTCTCAGGGTCCAGTGATCCAGACCCAGCTGAAGTGTGTGTGAATGTGAGGCTCAGTGTGCGAAGGGCCAGTCTCAGGTTCCAGTGCTCCAGACCCAGCTGAAGTGTGAGTGAATGTGAGGCTCAGTGTGTGAGGGACCAGTCTCAGGATCCAGTGATCCTGACCCAGCTGAAGTGTGTGTGAATGTAAGGCTCAGTATGTGAGGGACCAGTCTCAGGGTCCAGTGATCTAGACCCAGCTGAAGTGTGTGTGAATGTGAGGCTCAGTGTGTGAGGGACCAGTCTCAGGATCCAGTTATCCAGACCCAGCTGAAGTGTGTGTGACTGTGAGGCTCAGTGTGTGAGGGACCAGTCTCAGTGTCCAGTGATCCTACCCAGCTGAAGTGTGTGTGAATGTGAGGCTCAGTGTGTGAGGGACCAGTCTCAGGGTCCAGTGATCCAGACCCAGCTGAAGTGTTTTTGAATGTGAGGCTCAGTGTGTGAGGGACCAGACTCAGGGTCCAGTGATCCAGACCCAGCTGAAGTGTGTGTGAATGTGAGGCTCAGTGTGTGAGGAACCAGTCTCAGGGTCCAGTGATCCAGACCTAGCTGAAGTGTGTGTCAATGTGAGGCTCAGTGTGTGAGGAACCAGTCTCAGGTTCCAATGATCCAGACCCAGCTGAAGTGTGTGTGAATGTGAGGCTCAGTGTGTGAGGGACCAGCCTCAGGGTCCAGCAATCCAGACCCAGCTGAAGTGTGTGTGAATGTGAGGCTCAGTTTGTGAGGGACCAGTCTCAGGGTCCAGTGATCCAGCCCCAGCTGAAGTGTGTGTGAATGTGAGGCTCAGTGTGTGAGGGACCAGACACAGGGTCCAGTGATCCAGACCCAGCTGAAGTGGGTGTGAATGTAAGGCTCAGTGTCTGAGGGACCAGTCGCAGGGTCCATTGATCCAGACCCAGCTGAAGTGTGTGTGAATGTGAGGCTCAGTGTGTGTGAGGGACCAGTCTCAGGGTCCAGTGATCCAGACCCAGCTGAAGTGTGTGTGAATGTGAGGCTCAGAGTGTGAGGAACCAGTCTCAGTGTCCAGTGATCCAGACCCAGCTGAAGTGTGTGTGAATGTGAGGCTCAAAGTGTGAGGAACCAGTCTCAGGTTCCAATGATCCAGACCCAGCTGAAGTGTGTGTGAATGTGAGGCTCAGTGTGTGAGGGACCAGCCTCAGGGTCCAGTGATCCAGACCCAGCTGAAGTATGTGTGAATGTGAGGCTCAGTGTGTGAGGGACCAGTCTCAAGGTCCAGTGATCCAGCCCCAGCTGAAGTGTGTGTGAATGTGAGGCTCAGTGTGTGAGGGACCAGACTCAGGGTCCAGTGATCCAGACCCAGCTGAAGTGGGTGTGAATGTAAGGCTCAGTGTCTGAGGTACAAGTCGCAGGGTCCAGTGATCCAGACCCAGCTGAAGTGTGTGTGAATGTGAGGCTCAGTGTGTGAGGGACCAGTCTCAGGGTTCAGTGATCCAGACCCAGCTGAAGTTTGTGTGAATGTGAGGCTCAGTGTGTGAGGGACCAATCTCAGGGTCCAGTGATCCAGACCCAGCAGAAGTTTGTGTGAATGTGAGGCTCAGTGTGTGAGGGACCAGTCTCAGGGTCCAGTGATCCAGACCCAGCTGAAGTGTGTGTGAATATGAGGCTCAGTGTATGAGGGACCAGTCTCAGGGTCCAGTGATCCAGACCCAGCTGAAGTGTGTGTAAGTGTGAGGCTCAGTGTGTGAGGGATGAGTCTCAGGGTCTCGTGATCCAGACGCAGCTGAAGTGTGTGTGAAGGTGAGGCTCAGTGTGTGAGGGACCAGTCTCAGGGTCCAGTGATCCAGACCCAGATGAAGTGTGTGTGAGATGAGGCTCAGTGTGTGAGGGACCAGTCTCAGGTTCCAGTGATCCAGACCCAGCTGAAGTGTGTGTGAATGTGAGGCTCAGTGTGCGAAGGGCCAGTCTCAGGGTCCAGTGCTCCAGACCCAGCTGAAGTGTGTGTGAATGTGAGGCTCAGTGTGTGAGGGACCAGTCTCAGGATCCAGTGATCCTGACCCAGCTGAAGTGTGTGTGAATGTAAGGCTCAGTATGTGAGGGACCAGTCTCAGGGTCCAGTGATCTAGACACAGCTGAAGTGTGTGTGAATGTGAGGCTCAGTGTGTGAGGGACCAGTCTCAGGGTCCAGTGATCCAGACCCAGCTGAAGTGTGTGTGAATGTGAGGCTCAGTTTCTGAGGAACCAGTCTCAGGGTCCAGTGATACAGACCCAGTTGAAGTGTGTGTGAATGTGAGGCTCAGTTTGTGAGGGACCTACCTCAGGGTCCAGTGATCCAGACCCGGCTGAAGTGTCTGTGAATGTGAGGCTCAGTGTGTGAGGGACCAGTCTCAGGTTCCAGTGATCCAGACCCAGCTGAAGTTTGTGTGAATGAGAGGCTCAATGTGTGAGGGACCAGTCTGAGGGTCCAGTGATGCAGACCCAGCTGAAGTGTGTGTGAGATGAGGCTCAGTGTGTGAGGGACCAGCCTCAGGGTCCAGCGATCCAGACCCAGCTGAAGTGTGTGTGAATGTGAGGCTCAGTGTGTGAGGGACCAGTCTCAGGGTCCAGTGATCCAGCCCCAGCTGAAGTGTGTGTGAATGTGAGGCTCAGTGTGTGAGGGACCAGACTCAGGGTCCAGTGATCCAGACCCAGCTGAAGTGGGTGTGAATGTAAGGCTCAGTGTCTGAGGGACCAGTCGCAGTGTCCATTGATCCAGACCCAGCTGAAGTTTGTGTGAATGTGAGGCTCAGTGTGTGAGGGACCAGTCTCAGGGTCCAGTGATCCAGACCCAGCTGAAGTGTGTGTGAATGTGAGGCTCAGAGTGTGAGGAAACAGTCTCAGGGTCCAGTGATCCAGACCCAGCTGAAGTGTGTGTGAATGTGAGGCTCAGTGTGTGAGGAACCAGTCTCACGTTCCAATGATCCAGACCCAGCTGAAGTGTGTGTGAATGTGAGGCTCAGTGTGTGAGGGACCAGCCTCAGGGTCCAGTGATCCAGACCCAGCTGAAGTGTGTGTGAATGTGAGGCTCAGTGTGTGAGGGACCAGTCTCAGGGTCCAGTGATCCAGCCCCAGCTGAAGTGTGTGTGAATGTGAGGCTCAGTGTGTGAGGGACCAGACTCAGGGTCCAGTGATCCAGACCCAGCTGAAGTGGGTGTGAATGTAAGGCTCAGTGTCTGAGGGACAAGTCGCAGGGTCCAGTGATCCAGACCCAGCTGAAGTGTGTGTGAATGTGAGGCTCAGTGTGTGAGGGACCAGTCTCAGGGTTCAGTGATCCAGACCCAGCTGAAGTGTGTGTGAATGTGAGGCTCAGTGTGTGAGGGACCAATCTCAGGGTCAAGTGATCCAGACAAAGCTGAAGTTTGTGTGAATGTGAGGCTCAGTGTGTGAGGGACCAGTCTCAGGGTCCAGTGATCCAGACCCAGCTGAAGTGTGTGTGAATATGAGGCTCAGTGTATGAGGGACCAGTCTCAGGGTCCAGTGATCCAGACCCAGCTGAAGTGTGTGTAAATGTGAGGCTCAGTGTGTGAGGGATGAGTCTCAGGGTCTCGTGATCCAGACGCAGCTGAAGTGTGTGTGAAGGTGAGGCTCAGTGTGTAAGGGACCAGTCTCAGGGTCCAGTGATCCAGACCCAGCTGAAGTGTGTGTGAATGTGAGGCTCAGTGTGTGAGGGACCAGTCTCAGGGTCCAGTGATCCAGACCCAGCTGAAGTGTGTGTGAATGTGAGGCTCAGTGTGCGAAGGGCCAGTCTCAGGGTCCAGTGCTCCAGACCCATCTGAAGTGTGTGTGAATGTGAGGCTCAGTGTGTGAGGGACCAGTCTCAGGATCCAGTGATCCTGACCCAGCTGAAGTGTGTGTGAATGTAAGGCTCAGTATGTGAGGGACCAGTCTCAGGGTCCAGTGATCTAGACCCAGCTGAAGTGTGTGTGAATGTGACGCTCAGTGTGTGAGGGACCAGTCTCAGGGTCCAGTGATCCAGACCCAGCTGAAGTGTGTGTGAATGTGAGGCTCAGTGTGTGAGGAACCAGTCTCAGGGTCTAGTGATCCAGACCCAGCTGAAGTGTGTGTGAATGTGAGGCTCAGTTTCTGAGGAACCAGTCTCAGGGTCCAGTGATACAGACCCAGATGAAGTGTGTGTGAATGTGAGGCTCAGTTTGTGAGGGACCTGCCTCAGGGTCAAGTGATCCAGACCCGGCTGAAGTGTCTGTGAATGTGAGGCTCAGTGTGTGAGGGACCATTCTCAGGTTCCAGTGATCCAGACCCAGCTGAAGTGTGTGTGAATGAGAGGCTCAATGTGTGAGGGACCAGTCTGAGGGTCCAGTGATGCAGACCCAGCTGAAGTGTGTGTGAGATGAGGCTCAGTGTGTGAGGGACCAGTCTCAGGGTCCAGTGATCCAGACCCAGCTGAAGTGTGTGTGAATGTGAGGCTCAGTGTGCGAAGGGCCAGTCTCAGGGTCCAGTGCTCCAGACCCAGCTGAAGTGTGTGTGAATGTGAGGCTCAGTGTGTGAGGGACCAGTCTCAGGATCCAGTGATCCTGACCCAGCTGAAGTGTGTGTGAATGTAAGGCTCAGTATGTGAGGGACCAGTCTCAGGGTCCAGTGATCGAGACCCAGCTGAAGTGTGTGTGAATGTGAGGCTCAGTGTGTGAGGGACCAGTCTCAGGGTCCAGTGATCCAGACCCAGCTGAAGTGTGTGTGAATGTGAGGCTCAGTTTCTGAGGAACCAGTCTCAGGGTCCAGTGATCCAGACCCGGCTGAAGTTTGTGTGAATGAGAGGCTCAATGTGTGAGGGACCAGTCTGAGGGTCCAGTGATGCAGACCCAGCTGAAGTGTGTGTGAGATGAGGCTCAGTGTGTGAGGGACCAGCCTCAGGGTCCAGTGATCCAGACCCAGCTGAAGTGTGTGTGAATGTGAGGCTCAGTGTGTGAGGGACCAGCCTCAGTGTCCAGTGATCCAGACCCAGCTGAAGTGTGTGTGAATGTGAGACTCAGTGTGTGAGGGACCAGTCTCAGGGTCCAGTGATCCAGACCCAGCTGAAGTGTGTGTGAATGTGAAGCTCAGTGTGTGAGGGACCAGTCTCAGGGTCCAGTGATCCAGACCCAGCTGAAGTGTGTGTGAATGTGAGGCTCAGTGTGTGAGGGTCCAGCCTCAGGGTCCAGTGATCCAGATCCAGCTGAAGTGTGTGTGAATCTGAGGCTCAGTGTATGAGGGACCAGTCTCAGTGTCCAGTGATCCAGACCCAGCTGAAGTGTGTGTGAATCTGAGGCTCAGTGTGTGAGGGACCAGCCTCAGGCTCCAGTGATCCAGACCCAGCTGAAGTGTGTGTGAATGTGAGGCTCAGTGTCTGAGGGACAAGTCTCAGGGTCCAGTGATCCAGACACAGCTGAAGTGTGTGTGAATGTGAGGCTCAGTGTGTGAGGGACCAGTCTCAGGGTCCAGTGATCCAGACCCAGCTGAAGTGTGTGTGAATGTGTGGCTCAGTGTATGAGGAACCAGTCTCAGGGTCCAGTGATCCAGACCCAACTGAAGTGTGTGTGAATGTGTGGCTCAGTGTGTGATGGACCAGTCTCAGGGTCCAGTGATCCAGACCCAGCTGACGTGTGTGTGAATGTGTGGCTCAGTGTGTGATGGACCAGTCTCAGGGTCCAGTGATCCAGACCCAGCTGAAGTGTGTGTGAATGTGAGGCTCAGTGTGTGAGGGACCAGTCCCAGGGTCCAGTGATCCAGACCCAGCTGAAGTGTGTGTGAATGTGAGGCTCAGTGTGTGAGGGACCAGTCTCAGGATCCAGTGATCCAGACCCAGCTGAAGTGTGTGTGACTGTGAGGCTCAGTGTGTGAGGAACCAGTCTCAGTGTCCAGTGATCCTACCCAGCTGAAGTGTGTGTGAATGTGAGGCTCAGTGTGTGAGGGACCAGTCTCAGGGTCCAGTGATCCAGACCCAGCTGAAGTGTGTGTGAATGTGAGGCTCAGTGTGTGAGGGACCAGTCTCAGGGTCCAGTGATCCAGACCCAGCTGAAGTGTGTGTGAATGTGAGGCTCAGTGTGTGAGGAAACAGTCTCAGGGTCCAGTGATCCAGACCCAGCTGAAGTGTGTGTGAATTTGAGGCTCAGTGTGTGAGGAACAAGTCTCAGGGTCCAGTGATCCAGACACAGCTGAAGTGAGTGTGAATGTGAGGCTCAGTGTGTGATGGACCAGTCTCAGGGTCCAGTGATCCAGACCCAGCTGAAGTGTGTGTGAATGTGAGGCTCAGTATATGAAGGACCCGTCTCAGGGTCCAGTAATCCAGACCCAGCTGAAGTGTGTGTGAATGTAGGCTCAGTGTGTGAGGAACCAGTCTCAGGGTCCAGTGATGCAGACCCAGCTGAAGTGTGTGTGAATGTGAGGCTCAGTGTGTGAGGGACCAGTCTCAGGGTCCAATGATCCAGACCCAGCTGAAGTGTGTGTGAATGTGAAGCTCAGTGTGTGAGGGACCAGTCTCAGGTCCAGTGATCGAGACCCAGCTGAAGTGTGTGTGAATGTGAGGCTCAGTGTGTGAGGATCCAGTCTCAGGGTCTAGTGATCCAGACCCAACTGAAGTGTGTGTGAATGTGTGGCTCAGTGTGTGATGCACCAGTCTCGGGGTCCAGTGATCCAGACCCAGCTGACGTGTGTGTGAATGTGTGGCTCAGTGTGTGATGGACCAGTCTCAGGGTCCAGTGATCCAGACCCAGCTGAAGTGTGTGTGAATGTGAAGCTCAGTGTGTGAGGGACCAGTCTCAGGGTCCAGTGATCCAGACCCAGCTGAAGTGTGTGTGAATGTGAGGCTCAGTGTGTGAGGGACCAGCCTCAGGGTCCAGTGATCCAGACCCAGCTGAAGTGAGTGTGAATGTGAGGCTCAGTGTAAGGGACCAGTCTCAGGGTCCAGTGATCCAGACCCAGCTGAAGTGTGTGTGAATGTGAGGCTCAGTTTTTGAGGAACCAGTCTCAGGGTCCAGTGATACAGACCCAGTTGAAGTGTGTGTGAATGTGAGGCTCAGTTTGTGAGGGACCTGCCTCAGGGTCCAGTGATCCAGACCCGGCTGAAGTGTCTGTGAATGTGAGGCTCAGTGTGTGAGGGACCAGTCTCAGGTTCCAGTGATCCAGACCCAGCTGAAGTGTGTGTGAATGAGAGGCTCAATGTGTGAGGGACCAGTCTGAGGGTCCAGTGATCCAGACCCAGCTGAAGTGTGTGTGAATGTGAGGCTCAGTGTGTGAGGGACCAGTCTCAGGGTCCAGTGATCCAGACCCAGCTGAAGTGTGTGTGAATGTGAGGCACAGTGTGTGAGGGACCAGTCTCAGGGTCCAGTGATCCAGACCCAGCTGAAGAGTGTGTGTGAATGTGAGGCTCAGTGTGTGAGGGACCAGTCTCAGGGTCCAGTGATCCAGACCCAGCTGAAGTGTGTGCGAATGTGAGACTCAGTGTGTGAGGAACCAGTCTCAGGGTCCAGTGATCCAGACCCAACTGAAGTGTGTGTGAATGTGTGGCTCAGTGTGTGATGGACCAGTCTCAGGGTCCAGTGATCCAGACCCAGCTGACGTGTGTGTGAATGTGTGGCTCAGTGTGTGATGGACCAGTCTCAGGGTCCAGTGATCCAGACCCAGCTGAAGTGTGTGTGAATGTGAAGCTCAGTGTGTGAGGGACCAGTCTCAGGGTCCAGTGATCCAGACCCAGCTGAAGTGTGTGTGAATGTGAGGCTCAGTGTGTGAGGGACCAGCCTCAGGGTCCAGTGATCCAGACCCAGCTGAAGTGAGTGTGAATGTGAGGCTCAGTGTGTGAGGGACCAGTCTCAGGGTCCAGTGATCCAGACCCAGCTGAAGTGTGTGTGAATGTGAGGCTCAGTTTTTGAGGAACCAGTCTCAGGGTCCAGTGATACAGACCCAGTTGAAGTGTGTGTGAATGTGAGGCTCAGTTTGTGAGGGACCTGCCTCAGGGTCCAGTGATCCAGACCCGGCTGAAGTGTCTGTGAATGTGAGGCTCAGTGTGTGAGGGACCAGTCTCAGGTTCCAGTGATCCAGACCCAGCTGAAGTGTGTGTGAATGAGAGGCTCAATGTGTGAGGGACCAGTCTGAGGGTCCAGTGATGCAGACCCAGCTGAGGTGTGTGTGAGATGTGGCTCAGTGTGTGAGGGACCAGACTCAGGGTCCAGTGATCCAGACCCAGCTGAAGTGTGTGTGAATGTGAGGCTCAGTGTGTGAGGGACCAGCCTCAGTGTCCAGTGATCCAGACCCAGCTGAACTGTGTGTGATTGTGAGACTCAGTGTGTGAGGGACCAGTCTCAGGGTCCAGTGATCCAGACCCAGCTGAAGTGTGTGTGAATGTGAGGCTCAGTGTGCGAAGGGCCAGTCTCAGGGTCCAGTGCTCCAGACCCAGCTGAAGTGTGTGTGAATGTGAGGCTCAATGTGTGAGGGACCAGTCTCAGGATCCAGTGATCCTGACCCAGCTGAAGTGTGTGTGAATGTAAGGCTCAGTATGTGAGGGACCAGTCTCAGGGTCCAGTGATCCAGACCCAACTGAAGTGTGTGTGAATGTGTGGCTCAGTGTGTGATGGACCAGTCTCAGGGTCCAGTGATCCAGACCCAGCTGACGTGTGTGTGAATGTGTGGCTCAGTGTGTGATGGACCAGTCTCAGGTTCCAGTAATCCAGACCCAGCTGAAGTGTGTGTGAAGGTGAAGCTCAGTGTGTGAGGGACCAGTCTCAGGTTCCAGTGATCCAGACCGAGCTGAAGTGTGTGTGAATGTGAGGCTCAGTGTGTGAGGGACCAGCCTCAGGGTCCAGTGATCCAGACCCAGCTGAAGTGAGTGTGAATGTGAGGCTCAGTGTGTGAGGGACCATTCTCAGGGTCCAGTGATCCAGACCCAGCTGAAGTGTGTGTGAATGTGAGGCTCAGTTTTTGAGGAACCAGTCTCAGGGTCCAGTGATACAGACCCAGTTGAAGTGTGTGTGAATGTGAGGCTCAGTTTGTGAGGGACCTGCCTCAGGGTCCAGTGATCCAGACCCGGCTGAAGTGTCTGTGAATGTGAGGCTCAGTGTGTGAGGGACCAGTCTCAGGTTCCAGTGATCCAGACCCAGCTGAAGTGTGTGTGAATGAGAGGCTCAATGTGTGAGGGACCAGTCTGAGGGTCCAGTGATGCAGACCCAGCTGAAGTGTGTGTGAGATGAGGCTCAGTGTGTGAGGGACCAGCCTCAGGGTCCAGTGATCCAGACCCAGCTGAAGTGTATGTGAATGTGAGGCTCAGTGTGTGAGGGACCAGCCTCAGTGTCCAGTGATCCAGACCCAGCTGAAGTGTGTGTGATTGTGAGACTCAGTGTGTGAGGGACCAGTCTCAGGGTCCAGTGATCCAGACCCAGCTGAAGTGTGTGTGAATGTGAGGCTCAGTGTGCGAAGGGCCAGTCTCAGGGTCCAGTGCTCCAGACCCAGCTGAAGTGTGTGTGAATGTGAGGCTCAGTGTGTGAGGGACCAGTCTCAGGATCCAGTGGTCCTGACCCAGCTGAAGTGTGTGTGAATGTAAGGCTCAGTATGTGAGGGACCAGTCTCAGGGTCCAGTGATCTAGACCCAGCTGAAGTGTGTGTGAATGTGAGGCTCAGTGTGTGAGGGACCAGTCTCAGGATCCAGTTATCCAGACCCAGCTGAAGTGTGTGTGACTGTGAGGCTCAGTGTGTGAGGGACCAGTCTCAGTGTCCAGTGATCCTACCCAGCTGAAGTGTGTGTGAATGTGAGGCTCAGTGTGTGAGGGACCAGTCTCAGGGTCCAGTGATCCAGACCCAGCTGAAGTGTTTTTGAATGTGAGGCTCAGTGTGTGAGGGACCAGTCTCAGGGTCCAGTGATCCAGACCCAGCTGAAGTGTGTGTGAATGTGAGGCTCAGTGTATGAGGAACCAGTCTCAGGGTCCAGTGATCCAGACCTAGCTGAAGTGTGTGTGAATGTGAGGCTCAGTGTGTGAGGAACCAGTCTCAGGTTCCAATGATCCAGACCCAGCTGAAGTGTGTGTGAATGTGAGGCTCAGTGTGTGAGGGACCAGCCTCAGGGTCCAGCGATCCAGACCCAGCTGAAGTGTGTGTGAATGTGAGGCTCAATGTGTGAGGATCCAGTCTCAGGGTCTAGTGATCCAGACCCAGCTGAAGTGTGTGTGAATATGAGGCTCAGGGTGTGAGGGACCTGACTCAGGGTCCAGTGATCCAGACCCAGCTGAAGAGTGTGTGTGAATGTGAGGCTCAGTGTGTGAGGGACCAGTCTCAGGGTCCAGTGATCCAGACCCAGCTGAAGTGTGTGCGAATGTGAGACTCAGTGTGTGAGGAACCAGTCTCAGGGTCCAGTGATCCAGACCCAACTGAAGTGTGTGTGAATGTGTGGCTCAGTGTGTGATGGACCAGTCTCAGGGTCCAGTGATCCAGACCCAGCTGACGTGTGTGTGAATGTGTGGCTCAGTGTGTGATGGACCAGTCTCAGGGTCCAGTGATCCAGACCCAGCTGAAGTGTGTGTGAAGGTGAAGCTCAGTGTGTGAGGGACCAGTCTCAGGTTCCAGTGATCCAGACCGAGCTGAAGTGTGTGTGAATGTGAGGCTCAGTGTGTGAGGGACCAGCCTCAGGGTCCAGTGATCCAGACCCAGCTGAAGTGAGTGTGAATGTGAGGCTCAGTGTGTGAGGGACCATTCTCAGGGTCCAGTGATCCAGACCCAGCTGAAGTGTGTGTGAATGTGAGGCTCAGTTTTTGAGGAACCAGTCTCAGGGTCCAGTGATACAGACCCAGTTGAAGTGTGTGTGAATGTGAGGCTCAGTTTGTGAGGGACCTGCCTCAGGGTCCAGTGATCCAGACCCGGCTGAAGTGTCTGTGAATGTGAGGCTCAGTGTGTGAGGGACCAGTCTCAGGTTCCAGTGATCCAGACCCAGCTGAAGTGTGTGTGAATGAGAGGCTCAATGTGTGAGGGACCAGTCTGAGGGTCCAGTGATGCAGACCCAGCTGAAGTGTGTGTGAGATGAGGCTCAGTGTGTGAGGGACCAGCCTCAGGGTCCAGTGATCCAGACCCAGCTGAAGTGTATGTGAATGTGAGGCTCAGTGTGTGAGGGACCAGCCTCAGTGTCCAGCGATCCAGACCCAGCTGAAGTGTGTGTGATTGTGAGACTCAGTGTTTGAGGGACCAGTCTCAGGGTCCAGTGATCCAGACCCAGCTGAAGTGTGTGTGAATGTGAGGCTCAGTGTGCGAAGGGCCAGTCTCAGGGTCCAGTGCTCCAGACCCAGCTGAAGTGTGTGTGAATGTGAGGCTCAGTGTGTGAGGGACCAGTCTCAGGATCCAGTGATCCTGACCCAGCTGAAGTGTGTGTGAATGTGAGGCTCAGTGTGTGAGGGACCAGTCTCAGGGTCCAGTGATCCAGACCCAGCTGAAGTGTTTTTGAATGTGAGGCTCAGTGTGTGAGGGACCAGTCTCAGGGTCCAGTGATCCAGACCCAGCTGAAGTGTGTGTGAATGTGAGGCTCAGTGTGTGAGGAACCAGTCTCAGGGTCCAGTGATCCAGACCTAGCTGAAGTGTGTGTGAATGTGAGGCTCAGTGTGTGAGGAACCAGTCTCAGGTTCCAATGATCCAGACCCAGCTGAAGTGTGTGTGAATGTGAGGCTCAGTGTGTGAGGGACCAGCCTCAGGGTCCAGCGATCCAGACCCAGCTGAAGTGTGTGTGAATGTGAGGCTCAATGTGTGAGGATCCAGTCTCAGGGTCTAGTGATCCAGACCCAGCTGAAGTGTGTGTGAATATGAGGCTCAGGGTGTGAGGGACCTGACTCAGGGTCCAGTGATCCAGACCCAGCTGAAGTGTGTGTGAATGTGAGGCTCAGTGTGTGATGGACCAGTCTCAGGGTCCAGTGATCCAGACCCAGCTGAAGTGTGTGTGAATGTGAGGCTCAGTGTGTGAGGGACCAGTCTCAGGGTCCAGTGATCCAGACCCAGCTGAAGTGTGTGTGAATGTGAGGCTCAGTGTGTGAGGGACCAGTCTCAGGGTCCAGTGATCCAGACCCAGCTGAAGAGTGTGTGTGAATGTGAGGCTCAGTGTGTGAGGGACCAGTCTCAGGGTCCAGTGATCCAGACCCAGCTGAAGTGTGTGCGAATGTGAGACTCAGTGTGTGAGGAACCAGTCTCAGGGTCCAGTGATCCAGACCCAACTGAAGTGTGTGTGAATGTGTGGCTCAGTGTGTGATGGACCAGTCTCAGGGTCCAGTGATCCAGACCCAGCTGACGTGTGTGTGAATGTGAGGCTCAGTGTGTGAGGGACCAGTCTCAGGGTCCAGTGATCCAGACCCAGCTGAAGTGTGTGTGAATGTGAGGCTCAGTGTGTGAGGGACCAGCCTCAGGGTCCAGTGATCCAGACCCAGCTGAAGTGAGTGTGAATGTGAGGCTCAGTGTGTGAGGGACCAGTCTCAGGGTCCAGTGATCCAGACCCGGCTGAAGTGTCTGTGAATGTGAGGCTCAGTGTGTGAGGGACCAGTCTCAGGGTCCAGTGATCCAGACCCAGCTGAAGTGTGTGTGAATGTGAGGCTCAGTTTTTGAGGAACCAGTCTCAGGGTCCAGTGATACAGACCCAGTTGAAGTGTGTGTGAATGTGAGGCTCAGTTTGTGAGGGACCTGCCTCAGGGTCCAGTGATCCAGACCCGTCTGAAGTGTCTGTGAATGTGAGGCTCAGTGTGTGAGGGACCAGTCTCAGGTTCCAGTGATCCAGACCCAGCTGAAGTGTGTGTGAATGAGAGGCTCAATGTGTGAGGGACCAGTCTGAGGGTCCAGTGATGCAGACCCAGCTGAGGTGTGTGTGAGATGAGGCTCAGTGTGTGAGGGACCAGCCTCAGGGTCCAGTGATCCAGACCCAGCTGAAGTGTGTGTGAATGTGAGGCTCAGTGTGTGAGGGACCAGCCACTGTGTCCAGTGATCCAGACCCAGCTGAAGTGTGTGTGATTGTGAGACTCAGTGTGTGAGGGACCAGTCTCAGGGTCCAGTGATCCAGACCCAGCTGAAGTGTGTGTGAATGTGAGGCTCAGTGTGCGAAGGGCCAGTCTCAGGGTCCAGTGCTCCAGACCCAGCTGAAGTGTGTGTGAATGTGAGGCTCAGTGTGTGAGGGACCAGTCTCAGGATCCAGTGATCCTGACCCAGCTGAAGTGTGTGTGAATGTAAGGCTCAGTATGTGAGGGACCAGTCTCAGGGTCCAGTGATCTAGACCCAGCTGAAGTGTGTGTGAATGTGAGGCTCAGTGTGTGAGGGACCAGTCTCAGGATCCAGTGATCCAGCCCCAGCTGAAGTGTGTGTGAATGTGAGGCTCAGTGTGTGAGGGACCAGTCTCAGGGTCCAGTGATCCAGACCCAGCTGAAGAGTGTGTGTGAATGTGAGGCTCAGTGTGTAAGGGACCAGTCTCAGGGTCCAGTGATCCAGACCCAGCTGAAGTGTGTGCGAATGTGAGACTCAGTGTGTGAGGAACCAGTCTCAGGGTCCAGTGATCCAGACCCAACTGAAGTGTGTGTGAATGTGTGGCTCAGTGTGTGATGGACCAGTCTCAGGGTCCAGTGATCCAGACCCAGCTGACGTGTGTGTGAATGTGTGGCTCAGTGTGTGATGGACCAGTCTCAAGGTCCAGTGATCCAGACCCAGCTGAAGTGTGTGTGAAGGTGAAGCTCAGTGTGTGAGGGACCAGTCTCAGGTTCCAGTGATCCAGACCCAGCTGAAGTGTGTGTGAATGTGAGGCTCAGTGTGTGAGGGACCAGCCTCAGGGTCCAGTGATCCAGACCCAGCTGAAGTGAGTGTGAATGTGAGGCTCAGTGTGTGAGGGACCATTCTCAGGGTCCAGTGATCCAGACCCAGCTGAAGTGTGTGTGAATGTGAGGCTCAGTTTTTGAGGAACCAGTCTCAGGGTCCAGTGATATAGACCCAGTTGAAGTGTGTGTGAATGTGAGGCTCAGTTTGTGAGGGACCTGCCTCAGGGTCCAGTGATCCAGACCCGCCTGAAGTGTCTGTGAATGTGAGGCTCAGTGTGTGAGGGACCAGTCTCAGGTTCCAGTGATCCAAACCCAGCTGAAGTGTGTGCGAATGTGAGGCTCAGTGTGTGAGGATCCAGTCTCAGGGTCTAGTGATCCAGACCCAGCTGAAGTGTGTGTAAATATGAGGCTCAGGGCGTGAGGGACCTGACTCAGGGTCCAGTGATCCAGACCCAGCTGAAGTGTGTGTGAATGTGAGGCTCAGTGTGTGATGGACCAGTCTCAGGGTCCAGTGATCCAGACCCAGCTGAAGTGTGTGTGAATGTGAGGCTCAGTGTGTGAGGGACCAGTCTCAGGGTCCAGTGATCCAGACCCAGCTGAAGTGTGTGTGAATGTGAGGCTCAGTGTGTGAGGGACCAGTCTCAGGGTCCAGTGATCCAGACCCAGCTGAAGAGTGTGTGTGAATGTGAGGCTCAGTGTGTGAGGGACCAGTCTCAGGGTCCAGTGATCCAGACCCAGCTGAAGTGTGTGCGAATGTGAGACTCAGTGTGTGAGGGACCAGTCTCAGGGTCCAGTGATCCAGACCCAGCAGAAGTGTGTGTGAATGTGAGGCTCAGTGTGTGAGGGACCAGTCTCAGGGTCCAGTGATCCAGACCCAGCTGAAGAGTGTGTGTGAATGTGAGGCTCAGTGTGTGAGGGACCAGTCTCAGGGTCCAGTGATCCAGACCCAGCTGAAGTGTGTGCGAATGTGAGACTCAGTGTGTGAGGAACCAGTCTCAGGGTCCAGTGATCCAGACCCAACTGAAGTGTGTGTGAATGTGTGGCTCAGTGTGTGATGGACCAGTCTCAGGGCCCAGTGATCCAGAACCAGCTGAAGTTTGTGTGAATGTGAGGCTCAGTATATGAAGGACCCGTCTCAGGGTCCAGTGATCCAGACCCAGCTGAAGTGTGTGTGAATGTGAGGCTCAGTGTGTGAGGAACCAGTCTCAGGGTCCAGTGATGCAGACCCAGCTGAAGTGTGTGTGAATGTGAGGCTCAGTGTGTGAGGGACCAGTCTCAGGGTCCAATGATCCAGACCCAGCTGAAGTGTGTGTGAATGTGAAGCTTAGTGTGTGAGGGACCAGTCTCAGGTCCAGTGATCCAGACCCAGCTGAAGTGTGTGTGAATGTGAGGCTCAGTTTTTGAGGAACCAGTCTCAGGGTCCAGTGATATAGACCCAGTTGAAGTGTGTGTGAATGTGAGGCTCAGTTTGTGAGGGACCTGCCTCAGGGTCCAGTGATCCAGACCCGCCTGAAGTGTCTGTGAATGTGAGGCTCAGTGTGTGAGGGACCAGTCTCAGGTTCCAGTGATCCAGACCCAGCTGAAGTGTGTGCGAATTTGAGGCTCAGTGTGTGAGGATCCAGTCTCAGGGTCTAGTGATCCAGACCCAGCTGAAGTGTGTGTAAATATGAGGCTCAGGGCGTGAGGGACCTGACTCAGGGTCCAGTGATCCAGACCCAGCTGAAGTGTGTGTGAATGTGAGGCTCAGTGTGTGATGGACCAGTCTCAGGGTCCAGTGATCCAGACCCAGCTGAAGTGTGTGTGAATGTGAGGCTCAGTGTGTGAGGGACCAGTCTCAGGGTCCAGTGATCCAGACCCAGCTGAAGTGTGTGTGAATGTGAGGCTCAGTGTGTGAGGGACCAGTCTCAGGGTCCAGTGATCCAGACCCAGCTGAAGAGTGTGTGTGAATGTGAGGCTCAGTGTGTGAGGGACCAGTCTCAGGGTCCAGTGATCCAGACCCAGCTGAAGTGTGTGCGAATGTGAGACTCAGTGTGTGAGGGACCAGTCTCAGGGTCCAGTGATCCAGACGCAGCTGAAGTGTGTGTGAATGTGAGGCTCAGTGTGTGAGGGACCAGTCTCAGGGTCCAGTGATCCAGACCCAGCTGAAGAGTGTGTGTGAATGTGAGGCTCAGTGTGTGAGGGACCAGTCTCAGGGTCCAGTGATCCAGACCCAGCTGAAGTGTGTGCGAATCTGAGACTCAGTGTGTGAGGAACCAGTCTCAGGGTCCAGTGATCCAGACCCAACTGAAGTGTGTGTGAATGTGTGGCTCAGTGTGTGATGGACCAGTCTCAGGGTCCAGTGATCCAGACCCAGCTGACGTGTGTGTAATTGTGTGGCTCAGTGTGTGATGGACCAGTCTCAGGGTCCAGTGATCCAGACCCAGCTGAAGTGTGTGTCAATGTGAAGCTCAGTGTGTGAGGGACCAGTCTCAGGGTCCAGTGATCCAGACCCAGCTGAAGTGTGTGTGAATGTGAGGCTCAGTGTGTGAGGTACCAGCCTCAGGGTCCAGTGATCCAGACCCAGCTGAAGTGAGTGTGAATGTGAGGCTCAGTGTGTGAGGGACCAGTCTCAGGGTCCAGTGATCCAGACCCAGCTGAAGTGTGTGTGAATGTGAGGCTCAGTTTTTGAGGAACCAGTCTCAGGGTCCAGTGATACAGACCCAGTTGAAGTGTGTGTGAATGTGAGGCTCAGTTTGTGAGGGACCTGCCTCAGGGTCCAGTGATCCAGACCCGGCTGAAGTGTCTGTGAATGTGAGGCTCAGTGTGTGAGGGACCAGTCTCAGGTTCCAGTGATCCAGACCCAGCTGAAGTGTGTGTGAATGAGAGGCTCAATGTGTGATGGACCAGTCTGAGGGTCCAGTGATCCAGACCCAGCTGAAGTGTGTGTGAATGTGAGGCTCATTGTGTGAGGGACCAGTCTCAGGGTCCAGTGATCCAGACCCAGCTGACGTGTGTGTGAATGTGTGGCTCAGTGTGTGATGGACCAGTCTCAAGGTCCAGTGATCCAGACCCAGCTGAAGTGTGTGTGAAGGTGAAGCTCAGTGTGTGAGGGACCAGTCTCAGGTTCCAGTGATCCAGACCCAGCTGAAGTGTGTGTGAATGTCAGGCTCAGTGTGTGAGGGACCAGCCTCAGGGTCCAGTGATCCAGACCCAGCTGAAGTGAGTGTGAATGTGAGGCTCAGTGTGTGAGGGACCATTCTCAGGGTCCAGTGATCCAGACCCAGCTGAAGTGTGTGTGAATGTGAGGCTCAGTTTTTGAGGAACCAGTCTCAGGGTCCAGTGATATAGACCCAGTTGAAGTGTGTGTGAATGTGACGCTCAGTTTGTGAGGGACCTGCCTCAGGGTCCAGTGATCCAGACCCGCCTGAAGTGTCTGTGAATGTGAGGCTCAGTGTGTGAGGGACCAGTCTCAGGTTCCAGTGATCCAGACCCAGCTGAAGTGTGTGCGAATGTGAGGCTCAGTGTGTGAGGATCCAGTCTCAGGGTCTAGTGATCCAGACCCAGCTGAAGTGTGTGTAAATATGAGGCTCAGGGCGTGAGGGACCTGACTCAGGGTCCAGTGATCCAGACCCAGCTGAAGTGTGTGTGAATGTGAGGCTCAGTGTGTGATGGACCAGTCTCAGGGTCCAGTGATCCAGACCCAGCTGAAGTGTGTGTGAATGTGAGGCTCAGTGTGTGAGGGACCAGTCTCAGGGTCCAGTGATCCAGACCCAGCTGAAGTGTGTGTGAATGTGAGGCTCAGTGTGTGAGGGACCAGTCTCAGGGTCCAGTGATCCAGACCCAGCTGAAGAGTGTGTGTGAATGTGAGGCTCAGTGTGTGAGGGACCAGTCTCAGGGTCCAGTGATCCAGACCCAGCTGAAGTGTGTGCGAATGTGAGACTCAGTGTGTGAGGGACCAGTCTCAGGGTCCAGTGATCCAGACCCAGCTGAAGTGTGTGTGAATGTGAGGCTCAGTGTGTGAGGGACCAGTCTCAGGGTCCAGTGATCCAGACCCAGCTGAAGAGTGTGTGTGAATGTGAGGCTCAGTGTGTGAGGGACCAGTCTCAGGGTCCAGTGATCCAGACCCAGCTGAAGTGTGTGCGAATGTGAGACTCAGTGTGTGAGGAACCAGTCTCAGGGTCCAGTGATCCAGACCCAACTGAAGTGTGTGTGAATGTGTGGCTCAGTGTGTGATGGACCAGTCTCAGGGTCCAGTGATCCAGACCCAGCTGACGTGTGTGTGAATGTGTGGCTCAGTGTGTGATGGACCAGTCTCAGGGACCAGTGATCCAGACCCAGCTGAAGTGTGTGTGAATGTGAAGCTCAGTGTGTGAGGGACCAGTCTCAGGGTCCAGTGATCCAGACCCAGCTGAAGTGTGTGTGAATGTGAGGCTCAGTGTGTGAGGGACCAGCCTCAGGGTCCAGTGATCCAGACCCAGCTGAAGTGAGTGTGAATGTGAGGCTCAGTGTGTGAGGGACCAGTCTCAGGGTCCAGTGATCCAGACCCAGCTGAAGTGTGTGTGAATGTGAGGCTCAGTTTTTGAGGAACCAGTCTCAGGGTCCAGTGATACAGACCCAGTTGAAGTGTGTGTGAATGTGAGGCTCAGTTTGTGAGGGACCTGCCTCAGGGTCCAGTGATCCAGACCCGGCTGAAGTGTCTGTGAATGTGAGGCTCAGTGTGTGAGGGGCCAGTCTCAGGTTCCAGTGATCCAGACCCAGCTGAAGTGTGTGTGAATGAGAGGCTCAATGTGTGAGGGACCAGTCTGAGGGTCCAGTGATCCAGACCCAGCTGAAGTGTGTGTGAATGTGAGGCTCAGTGTGTGAGGGACCAGTCTCAGGGTCCAGTGATCCAGACCCAGCTGAAGTGTGTGTGAATGTGAGGCTCAGTGTGTGAGGGACCAGTCTCAGGGTCCAGTGATCCAGACCCAGCTGAAGAGTGTGTGTGAATGTGAGGCTCAGTGTGTGAGGGACCAGTCTCAGGGTCCAGTGATCCAGACCCAGCTGAAGTGTGTGCGAATGTGAGGCTCAGTGTGTGAGGAACCAGTCTCAGGGTCCAGTGATCCAGACCCAACTGAAGTGTGTGTGAATGTGTGGCTCAGTGTGTGATGGACCAGTCTCAGGGTCCAGTGATCCAGACCCAGCTGACGTGTGTGTGAATGTGTGGCTCAGTGTGTGATGGACCAGTCTCAGGGTCCAGTGATCCAGACCCAGCTGAAGTGTGTGTGAATGTGAGGCTCAGTGTGTGAGGGACCAGTCTCAGGGTCCAGTGATCCAGACCCAGCTGAAGTGTGTGTGAATGTGAGGCTCAGTGTGTGAGGGACCAGCCTCAGGGTCCAGTGATCCAGACCCAGCTGAAGTGAGTGTGAATGTGAGGCTCAGTGTGTGAGGGACCAGTCTCAGGGTCCAGTGATCCAGACCCAGCTGAAGTGTGTGTGAATGTGAGGCTCAGTTTTGAGGAACCAGTCTCAGGGTCCAGTGATACAGACCCAGTTGAAGTGTGTGTGAATGTGAGGCTCAGTTTGTGAGGGACCTGCCTCAGGGTCCAGTGATCCAGACCCGTCTGAAGTGTCTGTGAATGTGAGGCTCAGTGTGTGAGGGACGAGTCTCAGGTTCCAGTGATCCAGACCCAGCTGAAGTGTGTGTGAATGAGAGGCTCAATGTGTGAGGGACCAGTCTGAGGGTCCAGTGATGCAGACCCAGCTGAGGTGTGTGTGAGATGAGGCTCAGTGTGTGAGGGACCAGCCACAGGGTCCAGTGATCCAGACCCAGCTGAAGTGTGTGTAAATGTGAGGCTCAGTGTGTGAGGGACCAGCCTCAGTGTCCAGTGATCCAGACCCAGCTGAAGTGTGTGTGATTGTGAGACTCAGTGTGTGAGGGACCAGTCTCAGGGTCCGGTGATCCAGACCCAGCTGAAGTGTGTGTGAATGTGAGGCTCAGTGTGCGAAGGGCCAGTCTCAGGGTCCAGTGCTCCAGACCCAGCTGAAGTGTGTGTGAATGTGAGGCTCAGTGTGTGAGGGACCAGTCTCAGGATCCAGTGATCCTGACCCAGCTGAAGTGTGTGTGAATTTAAGGCTCAGTATGTGAGGGACCAGTCTCAGGGTCCAGTGATCTAGACCCAGCTGAAGTGTGTGTGAATGTGAGGCTCAGTGTGTGAGGGACCAGTCTCAGGATCCAGTGATCCAGACCCAGCTGAAGTGTGTGTGAATGTGAGGCTCAGTGTGTGAGGGACCAGTCTCAGGGTCCAGTGATCCAGACCCAGCTGAAGAGTGTGTGTGAATGTGAGGCTCAGTGTGTGAGGGACCAGTCTCAGGGTCCAGTGATCCAGACCCAGCTGAAGTGTGTGCGAATGTGAGACTCAGTGTGTGAGGAACCAGTCTCAGGGTCCAGTGATCCAGACCCAACTGAAGTGTGTGTGAATGTGTGGCTCAGTGTGTGATGGACCAGTCTCAGGGTCCAGTGATCCAGACCCAGCTGACGGGTGTGTGAATGTGTGGCTCAGTGTGTGATGGACCAGTCTCAGGGTCCAGTGATCCAGACACAGCTGAAGTGTGTGTGAAGGTGAAGCTCAGTGTGTGAGGGACCAGTCTCAGGTTCCAGATATCCAGACCCAGCTGAAGTGTGTGTGAATGTGAGGCTCAGTGTGTGAGGGACCAGCCTCAGGGTCCAGTGATCCAGACCCAGCTGAAGTGAGTGTGAATGTGAGGCTCAGTGTGTGAGGGACCATTCTCAGGGTCCAGTGATCCAGACCCAGCTGAAGTGTGTGTGAATGTGAGGCTCAGTTTTTGAGGAACCAGTCTCAGGGTCCAGTGATATAGACCCAGTTGAAGTGTGTGTGAATGTGAGGCTCAGTTTGTGAGGGACCTGCCTCAGGGTCCAGTGATCCAGACCCGGCTGAAGTGTCTGTGAATGTGAGGCTCAGTGTGTGAGGGACCAGTCTCAGGTTCCAGTGATCCAGACCCAGCTGAAGTGTGTGTGAATGAGAGGCTCAATGTGTGAGGGACCAGTCTGAGGGTCCAGTGATGCAGACCCAGCTGAAGTGTGTGTGAGATGAGGCTCAGTGTGTGAGGGACCAGCCTCAGGGTCCAGTGATCCAGACCCAGCTGAAGTGTGTGTGAATGTGAGGCTCAGTGTGTGAGGGACCAGCCTCAGTGTCCAGTGATCCAGACCCAGCTGAAGTGTGTGTGAATGTGAGGCTCAGTGTGCGAAGGGCCAGTCTCAGGGTCCAGTGATCCAGACCCAGCTGAAGTGTGTGTGAATGTGAGGCTCAGTGTGTGATGGACCTGACTCAGGGTCCAGTGATCCAGACCCAGCTGAAGTGTGTGTGAATGTGAGGCTCAGTGTGTGATGGACCAGTCTCAGGGTCCAGTGATCCAGACCCAGCTGAAGTGTGTGTGAATGTGAGGCTCAGTGTGTGAGGGACCAGTCTCAGGGTCCAGTGATCCAGACCCAGCTGAAGTGTGTGTGAATGTGAGACTCAGTGTGTGCGGGACCAGGCTCAGGGTCCAGTGATCCAGACCCAGCTGAAGAGTGTGTGTGAATGTGAGGCTCAGTGTGTGAGGGACCAGTCTCAGGATCCAGTGATCCAGACCCAGCTGAAGTGTGTGCGAATGTGAGACTCAGTGTGTGAGGAACCAGTCTCAGGGTCCAGTGATCCAGACCCAACTGAAGTGTGTGTGAATGTGTGGCTCAGTGTGTGATGGACCAGTCTCAGGGTCCAGTGATCCAGACCCAGCTGACGTGTGTGTGAATGTGTGGCTCAGTGTGTGATGGACCAGTCTCAGGGTCCAGTGATCCAGACCCAGCTGAAGTGTGTGTGAATGTGAAGCTCAGTGTGTGAGGGACCAGTCTCAGGGTCCAGTGATCCAGACCCAGCTGAAGTGTGTGTGAATGTGAGGCTCAGTGTGTGAGGGACCAGCCTCAGGGTCCAGTGATCCAGACCCAGCTGAAGTGAGTGTGAATGTGAGGCTCAGTGTGTGAGGGACCAGTCTCAGGGTCCAGTGATCCAGACCCAGCTGAAGTGTGTGTGAATGTGAGGCTCAGTTTTTGAGGAACCAGTCTCAGGGTCCAGTGATACAGACCCAGTTGAAGTGTGTGTGAATGTGAGGCTCAGTTTGTGAGGGACCTGCCTCAGGGTCCAGTGATCCAGACCCGGCTGAAGTGTCTGTGAATGTGAGGCTCAGTGTGTGAGGGACCAGTCTCAGGTTCCAGTGATCCAGACCCAGCTGAAGTGTGTGTGAATGAGAGGCTCAATGTGTGAGGGACCAGTCTGAGGGTCCAGTGATCCAGACCCAGCTGAAGTGTGTGTGAATGTGAGGCTCAGTGTGTGAGGGACCAGTCTCAGGGTCCAGTGATCCAGACCCAGCTGAAGTGTGTGTGAATGTGAGGCTCAGTGTGTGAGGGACCAGTCTCAGCGTCCAGTGATCCAGACCCAGCTGAAGAGTGTGTGTGAATGTGAGGCTCAGTGTGTGAGGGACCAGTCTCAGGGTCCAGTGATCCAGACCCAGCTGAAGTGTGTGCGAATGTGAGACTCAGTGTGTGAGGAACCAGTCTCAGGGTCCAGTGATCCAGACCCAACTGAAGTGTGTGTGAATGTGTGGCTCAGTGTGTGATGGACCAGTCTTAGGGTCCAGTGATCCAGACCCAGCTGACGTGTGTGTGAATGTGTGGCTCAATTGTGTGATGGACCAGTCTCAGGGTCCAGTGATCCAGACCCAGCTGAAGTGTGTGTGAATGTGAAGCTCAGTGTGTGAGGGACCAGTCTCAGGGTCCAGTGATCCAGACCCAGCTGAAGTGTGTGTGAATGTGAGGCTCAGTGTGTGAGGGACCAGCCTCAGGGTCCAGTGATCCAGACCCAGCTGAAGTGAGTGTGAATGTGAGGCTCAGTGTGTGAGGGACCAGTCTCAGGGTCCAGTGATCCAGACCCAGCTGAAGTGTGTGTGAATGTGAGGCTCAGTTTTTGAGGAACCAGTCTCAGGGTCCAGTGATACAGACGCAGTTGAAGTGTGTGTGAATGTGAGGCTCAGTTTTTGAGGAACCAGTCTCAGGGTCCAGTGATACAGACCCAGTTGATGTGTGTGTGAATGTGAGGCTCAGTTTGTGAGGGACCTGCCTCAGGGTCCAGTGATCCAGACCCGGCTGAAGTGTCTGTGAATGTGAGGCTCAGTGTGTGAGGGACCAGTCTCAGGTTCCAGTGACCCAGACCCAGCTGAAGTGTGTGTGAATGAGAGGCTCAATGTGTGAGGGACCAGTCTGAGGGTCCAGTGATCCAGACCCAGCTGAAGTGTGTGTGAATGTGAGGCTCAGTGTGTGAGGGACCAGTCTCAGGGTCCAGTGATCCAGACCCAGCTGACGTGTGTGTGAATGTGTGGCTCAGTGTGTGATGGACCAGTCTCAAGGTCCAGTGATCCAGACCCAGCAGAAGTGTGTGTGAAGGTGAAGCTCAGTGTGTGAGGGACCAGTCTCAGGTTCCAGTGATCCAGACCCAGCTGAAGTGTGTGTGAATGTCAGGCTCAGTGTGTGAGGGACCAGCCTCAGGGTCCAGTGATCCAGACCCAGCTGAAGTGAGTGTGAATGTGAGGCTCAGTGTGTGAGGGACCATTCTCAGGGTCCAGTGATCCAGACCCAGCTGAAGTGTGTGTGAATGTGAGTCTCAGTTTTTGAGGAACCAGTCTCAGGGTCCAGTGATATAGACCCAGTTGAAGTGTGTGTGAATGTGAGGCTCAGTTTGTGAGGGACCTGCCTCAGGGTCCAGTGATCCAGACCCGCCTGAAGTGTCTGTGAATGTGAGGCTCAGTGTGTGAGGGACCAGTCTCAGGTTCCAGTGATCCAGACCCAGCTGAAGTGTGTGCGAATGTGAGGCTCAGTGTGTGAGGATCCAGTCTCAGGGTCTAGTGATCCAGACCCAGCTGAAGTGTGTGTAAATATGAGGCTCAGGGCGTGAGGGACCTGACTCAGGGTCCAGTGATCCAGACCCAGCTGAAGTGTGTGTGAATGTGAGGCTCAGTGTGTGATGGACCAGTCTCAGGGTCCAGTGATCCAGACCCAGCTGAAGTGTGTGTGAATGTGAGGCTCAGTGTGTGAGGGACCAGTCTCAGGGTCCAGTGATCCAGACCCAGCTGAAGTGTGTGTGAATGTGAGGCTCAGTGTGTGAGGGACCAGTCTCAGGGTCCAGTGATCCAGACCCAGCTGAAGAGTGTGTGTGAATGTGAGGCTCAGTGTGTGAGGGACCAGTCTCAGGGTCCAGTGATCCAGACCCAGCTGAAGTGTGTGCGAATGTGAGACTCAGTGTGTGAGGGACCAGTCTCAGGGTCCAGTGATCCAGACCCAGCTGAAGTGTGTGTGAATGTGAGGCTCAGTGTGTGAGGGACCAGTCTCAGGGTCCAGTGATCCAGACCCAGCTGAAGAGTGTGTGTGAATGTGAGGCTCAGTGTGTGAGGGACCAGTCTCAGGGTCCAGTGATCCAGACCCAGCTGAAGTGTGTGCGAATGTGAGACTCAGTGTGTGAGGAACCAGTCTCAGGGTCCAGTGATCCAGACCCAACTGAAGTGTGTGTGAATGTGTGGCTCAGTGTGTGATGGACCAGTCTCAGGGTCCAGTGATCCAGACCCAGCTGACGTGTGTGTGAATGTGTGGCTCAGTGTGTGATGGACCAGTCTCAGGGTCCAGTGATCCAGACCCAGCTGAAGTGTGTGTGAATGTGAAGCTCAGTGTGTGAGGGACCAGTCTCAGGGTCCAGTGATCCAGACCCAGCTGAAGTGTGTGTGAATGTGAGGCTCAGTGTGTGAGGGACCAGCCTCAGGGTCCAGTGATCCAGACCCAGCTGAAGTGAGTGTGAATGTGAGGCTCAGTGTGTGAGGGACCAGTCTCAGGGTCCAGTGATCCAGACCCAGCTGAGGTGTGTGTGAATGTGAGGCTCAGTGTGTGAGGGACCAGCCTCAGGGTCCAGTGATCCAGACCCAGCTGAAGTGAGTGTGAATGTGAGGCTCAGTGTGTGAGGGAACAGTCTCAGGGTCCAGTGATCCAGACCCAGCTGAAGTGTGTGTGAATGTGAGGCTCAGTTTTTGAGGAACCAGTCTCAGGGTCCAGTGATACAGACCCAGTTGAAGTGTGTGTGAATGTGAGGCTCAGTTTGTGAGGGACCTGCCTCAGGGTCCAGTGATCCAGACCCGTCTGAAGTGTCTGTGAATGTGAGGCTCAGTGTGTGAGGGACCAGTCTCAGGTTCCAGTGATCCAGACCCAGCTGAAGTGTGTGTGAATGAGAGGCTCAATGTGTGAGGGACCAGTCTGAGGGTCCAGTGATGCAGACCCAGCTGAGGTGTGTGTGAGATGAGGCTCAGTGTGTGAGGGACCAGCCTCAGGGTCCAGTGATCCAGACCCAGCTGAAGTGTGTGTGAATGTGAGGCTCAGTGTGTGAGGGACCAGCCTCAGTGTCCAGTGATCCAGACCCAGCTGAAGTGTGTGTGATTGTGAGACTCAGTGTGTGAGGGACCAGTCTCAGGGTCCAGTGATCCAGACCCAGCTGAAGTGTGTGTGAATGTGAGGCTCAGTGTGCGAAGGGCCAGTCTCAGGGTCCAGTGCTCCAGACCCAGCTGAAGTGTGTGTGAATGTGATGCCCAGTGTGTGAGGGACCAGTCTCAGGATCCAGTGATCCTGACCCAGCTGAAGTGTGTGTGAATGTAAGGCTCAGTATGTGAGGGACCAGTCTCAGGGTCCAGTGATCTAGACCCAGCTGAAGTGTGTGTGAATGTGAGGCTCAGTGTGTGAGGGACCAGTCTCAGGATCCAGTGATCCAGACCCAGCTGAAGTGTGTGTGAATGTGAGGCTCAGTGTGTGAGGGACCAGTCTCAGGGTCCAGTGATCCAGACCCAGCTGAAGAGTGTGTGTGAATGTGAGGCTCAGTGTGTGAGGGACCAGTCTCAGGGTCCAGTGATCCAGACCCAGCTGAAGTGTGTGCGAATGTGAGACTCAGTGTGTGAGGAACCAGTCTCAGGGTCCAGTGATCCAGACCCAACTGAAGTGTGTGTGAATGTGTGGCTCAGTGTGTGATGGACCAGTCTCAGGGTCCAGTGATCCAGACCCAGCTGACGTGTGTGTGAATGTGTGGCTCAGTGTGTGATGGACCAGTCTCAGGGTCCAGTGATCCAGACCCAGCTGAAGTGTGTGTGAAGGTGAAGCTCAGTGTGTGAGGGACCAGTCTCAGGTTCCAGTGATCCAGACCCAGCTGAAGTGTGTGTGAATGTGAGGCTCAGTGTGTGAGGGACCAGCCTCAGGGTCCAGTGATCCAGACCCAGCTGAAGTGAGTGTGAATGTGAGGCTCAGTGTGTGAGGGACCATTC
Organism: Pristiophorus japonicus; assembly: GCF_044704955.1. NCBI lineage: Eukaryota > Metazoa > Chordata > Chondrichthyes > Pristiophoridae > Pristiophorus > Pristiophorus japonicus. Next base: position 3,322,575 of record NW_027254645.1, on the reverse strand, counting down.
TCAGGGTCCAGTGATCCAGACCCAGCTGAAGTGTGTGTGAATGTGAGGCTCAGTTTTTGAGGAACCAGTCTCAGGGTCCAGTGATATAGACCCAGTTGAAGTGTGTGTGAATGTGAGGCTCAGTTTGTGAGGGACCTGCCTCAGGGTCCAGTGATCCAGACCCGGCTGAAGTGTCTGTGAATGTGAGGCTCAGTGTGTGAGGGACCAGTCTCAGGTTCCAGTGATCCAGACCCAGCTGAAGTGTGTGTGAATGAGAGGCTCAATGTGTGAGGGACCAGTCTGAGGGTCCAGTGATGCAGACCCAGCTGAAGTGTGTGTGAGATGAGGCTCAGTGTGTGAGGGACCAGCCTCAGTGTCCAGTGATCCAGACCCAGCTGAAGTGTGTGTGAATGTGAGGCTCAGTGTGCGAAGGGCCAGTCTCAGGGTCCAGTGATGCAGACCCAGCTGAAGTGTGTGTGAATGTGAGGCTCAGTGTGTGAGGGACCAGTCTCAGGGTCCAATGATCCAGACCCAGCTGAAGTGTGTGTGAATGTGAAGCTCAGTGTTTGAGGGACCAGTCTCAGGTCCAGTGATCCAGACCCAGCTGAAGTGTGTGTGAATGTGAGGCTCTGTGTGTGAGGATCCAGTCTCAGGGTCTAGTGATCCAGACCCAGCTGAAGTGTGTGTGAATATGAGGCTCAGGGCGTGAGGGACCTGACTCAGGGTCCAGTGATCCAGACCCAGCTGAAGTGTGTGTGAATGTGAGGCTCAGTGTGTGATGGACCAGTCTCAGGGTCCAGTGATCCAGACCCAGCTGAAGTGTGTGTGAATGTGAGGCTCAGTGTGTGAGGGACCAGTCTCAGGGTCCAGTGATCCAGACCCAGCTGAAGTGTGTGTGAATGTGAGGCTCAGTGTGTGAGGGACCAGTCTCAGGGTCCAGTGATCCAGACCCAGCTGAAGAGTGTGTGTGAATGTGAGGCTCAGTGTGTGAGGGACCAGTCTCAGGATCCAGTGATCCAGACCCAGCTGAAGTGTGTGCGAATGTGAGACTCAGTGTGTGAGGAACCAGTCTCAGGGTCCAGTGATCCAGACCCAACTGAAGTGTGTGTGAATGTGTGGCTCAGTGTGTGATGGACCAGTCTCAGGGTCCAGTGATCCAGACACAGCTGACGTGTGTGTGAATGTGTGGCTCAGTGTGTGATGGACCAGTCTCAGGGTCCAGTGATCCAGACCCAGCTGAAGTGTGTGTGAATGTGAAGCTCAGTGTGTGAGGGACCAGTCTCAGGGTCCAGTGATCCAGACCCAGCTGAAGTGTGTGTGAATGTGAGGCTCAGTGTGTGAGGGACCAGCCTCAGGGTCCAGTGATCCAGACCCAGCTGAAGTGAGTGTGAATGTGAGGCTCAGTGTGTGAGGGACCAGTCTCAGGGTCCAGTGATCCAGACCCAGCTGAAGTGTGTGTGAATGTGAGGCTCAGTTTTTGAGGAACCAGTCTCAGGGTCCAGTGATACAGACCCAGTTGAAGTGTGTGTGAATGTGAGGCTCAGTTTGTGAGGGACCTGCCTCAGGGTCCAGTGATCCAGACCCGGCTGAAGTGTCTGTGAATGTGAGGCTCAGTGTGTGAGGGACCAGTCTCAGGTTCCAGTGATCCAGACCCAGCTGAAGTGTGTGTGAATGAGAGGCTCAATGTGTGAGGGACCAGTCTGAGGGTCCAGTGATCCAGACCCAGCTGAAGTGTGTGTGAATGTGAGGCTCAGTGTGTGAGGGACCAGTCTCAGGGTCCAGTGATCCAGACCCAGCTGAAGTGTGTGTGAATGTGAGGCTCAGTGTGTGAGGGACCAGTCACAGGGTCCAGTGATCCAGACCCAGCTGAAGAGTGTGTGTGAATGTGAGGCTCAGTGTGTGAGGGACCAGTCTCAGGGTCCAGTGATCCAGACCCAGCTGAAGTGTGTGCGAATGTGAGACTCAGTGTGTGAGGAACCAGTCTCAGGGTCCAGTGATCCAGACCCAACTGAAGTGTGTGTGAATGTGTGGCTCAGTGTGTGATGGACCAGTCTTAGGGTCCAGTGATCCAGACCCAGCTGACGTGTGTGTGAATGTGTGGCTCAGTGTGTGATGGACCAGTCTCAGGGTCCAGTGATCCAGACCCAGCTGAAGTGTGTGTGAATGTGAAGCTCAGTGTGTGAGGGACCAGTCTCAGGGTCCAGTGATCCAGACCCAGCTGAAGTGTGTGTGAATGTGAGGCTCAGTGTGTGAGGGACCAGCCTCAGGGTCCAGTGATCCAGACCCAGCTGAAGTGAGTGTGAATGTGAGGCTCAGTGTGTGAGGGACCAGTCTCAGGGTCCAGTGATCCAGACCCAGCTGTAGTGTGTGTGAATGTGAGGCTCAGTTTTTGAGGAACCAGTCTCAGGGTCCAGTGATACAGACCCAGTTGAAGTGTGTGTGAATGTGAGGCTCAGTTTGTGAGGGACCTGCCTCAGGGTCCAGTGATCCAGACCCGGCTGAAGTGTCTGTGAATGTGAGGCTCAGTGTGTGAGGGACCAGTCTCAGGTTCCAGTGATCCAGACCCAGCTGAAGTGTGTGTGAATGAGAGGCTCAATGTGTGAGGGACCAGTCTGAGGGTCCAGTGATCCAGACCCAGCTGAAGTGTGTGTGAATGTGAGGCTCAGTGTGTGAGGGACCAGTCTCAGGGTCCAGTGATCCAGACCCAGCTGAAGTGTGTGTGAATGTAAGGCTCAGTGTGTGAGGGACCAGTCTCAGGGTCCAGTGATCCAGACCCAGCTGAAGAGTGTGTGTGAATGTGAGGCTCAGTGTGTGAGGGACCAGTTTCAGGGTCCAGTGATCCAGACCCAGCTGAAGTGTGTGCGAATGTGAGACTCAGTGTGTGAGGAACCAGTCTCAGGGTCCAGTGATCCAGACCCAACTGAAGTGTGTGTGAATGTGTGGCTCAGTGTGTGATGGACCAGTCTCAGGGTCCAGTGATCCAGACCCAGCTGACGTGTGTGTTAATGTGTGGCTCAGTGTGTGATGGACCAGTCTCAGGGTCCAGTGATCCAGACCCAGCTGAAGTGTGTGTGAATGTGAAGCTCAGTGTGTGAGGGACCAGTCTCAGGGTCCAGTGATCCAGACCCAGCTGAAGTGTGTGTGAATGTGAGGCTCAGTGTGTGAGGGACCAGCCTCAGGGTCCAGTGATCCAGACCCAGCTGAAGTGAGTGTGAATGTGAGGCTCAGTGTGTGAGGGACCAGTCTCAGGGTCCAGTGATCCAGACCCAGCTGAAGTGTGTGTGAATGTGAGGCTCAGTTTTTGAGGAACCAGTCTCAGGGTCCAGTGATACAGACCCAGTTGAAGTGTGTGTGAATGTGAGGCTCAGTTTGTGAGGGACCTGCCTCAGGGTCCAGTGATCCAGACCCGGCTGAAGTGTCTGTGAATGTGAGGCTCAGTGTGTGAGGGACCAATCTCAGGTTCCAGTGATCCAGACCCAGCTGAAGTGTGTGTGAATGAGAGGCTCAATGTGTGAGGGACCAGTCTGAGGGTCCAGTGATGCAGACCCAGCTGAGGTGTGTGTGAGATGAGGCTCAGTGTGTGAGGGACCAGCCTCAGGGTCCAGTGATCCAGACCCAGCTGAAGTGTGTGTGAATGTGAGGCTCAGTGTGTGAGGGACCAGCCTCAGTGTCCAGTGATCCAGACCCAGCTGAACTGTGTGTGATTGTGAGACTCAGTGTGTGAGGGACCAGTCTCAGGGTCCAGTGATCCAGACCCAGCTGAAGTGTGTGTGAATGTGAGGCTCAGTGTGCGAAGGGCCAGTCTCAGGGTCCAGTGCTCCAGACCCAGCTGAAGTGTGTGTGAATGTGAGGCTCAATGTGTGAGGGACCAGTCTCAGGATCCAGTGATCCTGACCCAGCTGAAGTGTGTGTGAATGTAAGGCTCAGTATGTGAGGGACCAGTCTCAGGGTCCAGTGATCTAGACCCAGCTGAAGTGTGTGTGAATGTGAGGCTCAGTGTGTGAGGGACCAGTCTCAGGATCCAGTGATCCAGACCCAGCTGAAGTGTGTGTGAATGTGAGGCTCAGTGTGTGAGGGACCAGTCTCAGGGTCCAGTGATCCAGACCCAGCTGAAGAGTGTGTGTGAATGTGAGGCTCAGTGTGTGAGGGACCAGTCTCAGGGTCCAGTGATCCAGACCCAGCTGAAGTGTGTGCGAATGTGAGACTCAGTGTGTGAGGAACCAGTCTCAGGGTCCAGTGATCCAGACCCAACTGAAGTGTGTGTGAATGTGTGGCTCAGTGTGTGATGGACCAGTCTCAGGGTCCAGTGATCCAGACCCAGCTGACGTGTGTGTGAATGTGTGGCTCAGTGTGTGATGGACCAGTCTCAGGGTCCAGTGATCCAGACCCAGCTGAAGTGTGTGTGAAGGTGAAGCTCAGTGTGTGAGGGACCAGTCTCAGGTTCCAGTGATCCAGACCGAGCTGAAGTGTGTGTGAATGTGAGGCTCAGTGTGTGAGGGACCAGCCTCAGGGTCGAGTGATCCAGACCCAGCTGAAGTGAGTGTGAATGTGAGGCTCAGTGTGTGAGGGACCATTCTCAGGGTCCAGTGATCCAGACCCAGCTGAAGTGTGTGTGAATGTGAGGCTCAGTTTTTGAGGAACCAGTCTCAGGGTCCAGTGATACAGACCCAGTTGAAGTGTGTGTGAATGTGAGGCTCAGTTTGTGAGGGACCTGCCTCAGGGTCCAGTGATCCAGACCCGGCTGAAGTGTCTGTGAATGTGAGGCTCAGTGTGTGAGGGACCAGTCTCAGGTTCCAGTGATCCAGACCCAGCTGAAGTGTGTGTGAATGAGAGGCTCAATGTGTGAGGGACCAGTCTGAGGGTCCAGTGATGCAGACCCAGCTGAAGTGTGTGTGAGATGAGGCTCAGTGTGTGAGGGACCAGCCTCAGGGTCCAGTGATCCAGACCCAGCTGAAGTGTATGTGAATGTGAGGCTCAGTGTGTGAGGGACCAGCCTCAGTGTCCAGTGATCCAGACCCAGCTGAAGTGTGTGTGATTGTGAGACTCAGTGTGTGAGGGACCAGTCTCAGGGTCCAGTGATCCAGACCCAGCTGAAGTGTGTGTGAATGTGAGGCTCAGTGTGCGAAGGGCCAGTCTCAGGGTCCAGTGCTCCAGACCCAGCTGAAGTGTGTGTGAATGTGAGGCTCAGTGTGTGAGGGACCAGTCTCAGGATCCAGTGATCCTGACCCAGCTGAAGTGTGTGTGAATGTAAGGCTCAGTATGTGAGGGACCAGTCTCAGGGTCCAGTGATCTAGACCCAGCTGAAGTGTGTGTGAATGTGAGGCTCAGTGTGTGAGGGACCAGTCTCAGGATCCAGTTATCCAGACCCAGCTGAAGTGTGTGTGACTGTGAGGCTCAGTGTGTGAGGGACCAGTCTCAGTGTCCAGTGATCCTACCCAGCTGAAGTGTGTGTGAATGTGAGGCTCAGTGTGTGAGGGACCAGTCTCAGGGTCCAGTGATCCAGACCCAGCTGAAGTGTTTTTGAATGTGAGGCTCAGTGTGTGAGGGACCAGTCTCAGGGTCCAGTGATCCAGACCCAGCTGAAGTTTGTGTGAATGTGAGGCTCAGTGTGTGAGGAACCAGTCTCAGGGTCAACTGATCCAGACCTAGCTGAAGTGTGTGTGAATGTGAGGCTCAGTGTGTGAGGAACCAGTCTCAGGTTCCAATGATCCAGACCCAGCTGAAGTGTGTGTGAATGTGAGGCTCAGTGTGTGAGGGACCAGCCTCAGGGTCCAGCGATCCAGACCCAGCTGAAGTGTGTGTGAATGTGAGGCTCAATGTGTGAGGATCCAGTCTCAGGGTCTAGTGATCCAGACCCAGCTGAAGTGTGTGTGAATATGAGGCTCAGGGTGTGAGGGACCTGACTCAGGGTCCAGTGATCCAGACCCAGCTGAAGTGTGTGTGAATGTGAGGCTCAGTGTGTGATGGACCAGTCTCAGGGTCCAGTGATCCAGACCCAGCTGAAGTGTGTGTGAATGTGAGGCTCAGTGTGTGAGGGACCAGTCTCAGGGTCCAGTGATCCAGACCCAGCTGAAGTGTGTGTGAATGTGAGGCTCAGTGTGTGAGGGACCAGTCTCAGGGTCCAGTGATCCAGACCCAGCTGAAGAGTGTGTGTGAATGTGAGGCTCAGTGTGTGAGGGACCAGTCTCAGGGTCCAGTGATCCAGACCCAGCTGAAGTGTGTGCGAATGTGAGACTCAGTGTGTGAGGAACCAGTCTCAGGGTCCAGTGATCCAGACCCAACTGAAGTGTGTGTGAATGTGTGGCTCAGTGTGTGATGGACCAGTCTCAGGGTCCAGTGATCCAGACCCAGCTGACGTGTGTGTGAATGTGTGGCTCAGTGTGTGATGGACCAGTCTCAGGGTCCAGTGATCCAGACCCAGCTGAAGTGTGTGTGAATGTGAAGCTCAGTGTGTGAGGGACCAGTCTCAGGGTCCAGTGATCCAGACCCAGCTGAAGTGTGTGTGAATCTGAGGCTCAGTGTGTGAGGGACCAGCCTCAGGGTCCAGTGATCCAGACCCAGCTGAAGTGAGTGTGAATGTGAGGCTCAGTGTGTGAGGGACCAGTCTCAGGGTCCAGTGATCCAGACCCAGCTGAAGTGTGTGTGAATGTGAGGCTCAGTTTTTGAGGAACCAGTCTCAGGGTCCAGTGATACAGACCCAGTTGAAGTGTTTGTGAATGTGAGGCTCAGTTTGTGAGGGACCTGCCTCAGGGTCCAGTGATCCAGACCCAGCTGAAGTGTGTGTGAATATGAGGCTCAGGGTGTGAGGGACCAGTCTCAGGTTCCAGTGATCCAGACCCAGCTGAAGTGTGTGTGAATGAGAGGCTCAATGTGTGAGGGACCAGTCGGAGCGTCCAGTGATCCAGACCCAGCTGAAGTGTGTGTGAATGTGAGGCTCAGTGTGTGAGGGACCAGTCTCAGGGTCCAGTGATCCAGACCCAGCTGAAGTGTGTGTGAATGTGAGGCTCAGTGTGTGAGGGACCAGTCTCAGGGTCCAGTGATTCAGACCCAGCTGAAGAGTGTGTGTGAATGTGAGGCTCAGTGTGTGAGGGACCAGTCTCAGGGTCCAGTGATCCAGACCCAGCTGAAGTGTGTGCGAATGTGAGACTCAGTGTGTGAGGAACCAGTCTCAGGGTCCAGTGATCCAGACCCAACTGAAGTGTGTGTGAATGTGTGGCTCAGTGTGTGATGGACCAGTCTCATGGTCCAGTGATCCAGACCCAGCTGACGTGTGTGTGAATGTGTGGCTCAGTGTGTGATGGACCAGTCTCAGGGTCCAGTGATCCAGACCCAGCTGAAGTGAGTGTGAATGTGAGGCTCAGTGTGTGAGGGACCAGTCTCAGGGTCCAGTGATCCAGACCCAGCTGAAGTGTGTGTGAATGTGAGGCTCAGTTTTTGAGGAACCAGTCTCAGGGTCCAGTGATACAGACCCAGTTGAAGTGTGTGTGAATGTGAGGCTCAGTTTGTGAGGGACCTGCCTCAGGGTCCAGTGATCCAGACCCGTCTGAAGTGTCTGTGAATGTGAGGCTCAGTGTGTGAGGGACCAGTCTCAGGTTCCAGTGATCCAGACCCAGCTGAAGTGTGTGTGAATGAGAGGCTCAATGTGTGAGGGACCAGTCTGAGGGTCCAGTGATGCAGACCCAGCTGAGGTGTGTGTGAGATGAGGCTCAGTGTGTGAGGGACCAGCCTCAGGGTCCAGTGATCCAGACCCAGCTGAAGTGTGTGTGAATGTGAGGCTCAGTGTGTGAGGGACCAGCCTCAGTGTCCAGTGATCCAGACCCAGCTGAAGTGTGTGTGATTGTGAGACTCAGTGTGTGAGGGACCAGTATCAGGGTCCAGTGATCCAGACCCAGCTGAAGTGTGTGTGAATGTGAGGCTCAGTGTGCGATGAGCCAGTCTCAGTGTCCAGTGCTCCAGACCCAGATGAAGTGTGTGTGAATGTGAGGCTCAGTGTGTGAGGGACCAGTCTCAGGATCCAGTGATCCTGACCCAGCTGAAGTGTGTGTGAATGTAAGGCTCAGTATGTGAGGGACCAGTCTCAGGGTCCAGTGATCTAGACCCAGCTGAAGTGTGTGTGAATGTGAGGCTCAGTGTGTGAGGGACCAGTCTCAGGATCCAGTTATCCAGACCCAGCTGAAGTGTGTGTGACTGTGAGGCTCAGTGTGTGAGGGACCAGTCTCAGTGTCCAGTGATCCTACCCAGCTGAAGTGTGTGTGAATGTGAGGCTCAGTGTGTGAGGGACCAGTCTCAGGGTCCAGTGATCCAGACCCAGCTGAAGTTTTTTTGAATGTGAGGCTCAGTGTGTGAGGGACCAGTCTCAGGGTCCAGTGATCCAGACCCAGCTGAAGTGTGTGTGAATGTGAGGCTCAGTGTGTGATGGACCAGTCTCAGGGTCCAGTGATTCAGACCCAGCTGAAGTGTGTGTGAATGTGAGGCTCAGTGTGTGAGGGACCAGTCTCAGGGTCCAGTGATCCAGACCCAGCTGAAGTGTGTGTGAATGTGAGACTCAGTGTGTGAGGGACCAGTCTCAGGGTCCAGTGATCCAGACCCAGCTGAAGAGTGTGTGTGAATGTGAGGCTCAGTGTGTGAGGGACCAGTCTCAGGGTCCAGTGATCCAGACCCAGCTGAAGTGTGTGCGAATGTGAGACTCAGTGTGTGAGGAACCAGTCTCAGGGTCCAGTGATCCAGACCCAACTGAAGTGTGTGTGAATGTGTGGCTCAGTGTGTGATGGACCAGTCTCAGGGTCCAGTGATCCAGACCCAGCTGACGTGTGTGTGAATGTGTGGCTCAGTGTGTGATGGACCAGTCTCAGGGTCCAGTGATCCAGACCCAGCTGAACTGTGTGTGATTGTGAAGCTCAGTGTGTGAGGGACCAGTCTCAGGGTCCAGTGATCCAGACCCAGCTGAAGTGTGTGTGAATGTGAGGCTCAGTGTGTGAGGGACCAGCCTCAGGGTCCAGTGATCCAGACCCAGCTGAAGTGAGTGTGAATGTGAGGCTCAGTGTGTGAGGGACCAGTCTCAGGGTCCAGTGATCCAGACCCAGCTGAAGAGTGTGTGTGAATGTGAGGCTCAGTATGTGAGGGACCAGTCTCAGGGTCCAGTGATCCAGACCCAGCTGAAGTGTGTGCGAATGTGAGACTCAGTGTGTGAGGAACCAGTCTCAGGGTCCAGTGATCCAGACCCAACTGAAGTGTGTGTGAATGTGTGGCTCAGTGTGTGATGGACCAGTCTCAGGGTCCAGTGATCCAGACCCAGCTGAAGAGTGTGTGTGAATGTGAGGCTCAGTGTGTGAGGGACCAGTCTCAGGGTCCAGTGATCCAGACCCAGCTGAAGTGTGTGCGAATGTGAGACTCAGTGTGTGAGGAACCAGTCTCAGGGTCCAGTGATCCAGACCCAACTGAAGTGTGTGTGAATGTGTGGCTCAGTGTGTGATGGACCAGTCTCAGGGTCCAGTGATCCAGACCCAGCTGACGTGTGTGTGAATGTGTGGCTCAGTGTGTGATGGACCAGTCTCAGGGTCCAGTGATCCAGACCCAGCTGAAGTGTGTGTGAATGTGAAGCTCAGTGTGTGAGGGACCAGTCTCAGGGTCCAGTGATCCAGACCCAGCTGAAGTGTGTGTGAATGTGAGGCTCAGTGTGTGAGGGACCAGCCTCAGGGTCCAGTGATCCAGACCCAGCTGAAGTGTGTGTGAATGTGAGACTCAGTGTGTGAGGGGCCAGTCTCAGGGTCCAGTGATCCAGACCCAGCTGAAGAGTGTGTGTGAATGTGAGGCTCAGTGTGTGAGGGACCAGTCTCAGGGTCCAGTGATCCAGACCCAGCTGAAGTGTGTGCGAATGTGAGACTCAGTGTGTGAGGAACCAGTCTCAGGGTCCAGTGATCCAGACCCAACTGAAGTGTGTGTGAATGTGTGGCTCAGTGTGTGATGGACCAGTCTCAGGGTCCAGTGATCCAGACCCAGCTGACGTGTGTGTGAATGTGTGGCTCAGTGTGTGATGGACCAGTCTCAGGGTCCAGTGATCCAGACCCAGCTGAAGTGTGTGTGAATGTGAAGCTCAGTGTGTGAGGGACCAGTCTCAGGGTCCAGTGATCCAGACCCAGCTGAAGTGTGTGTGAATGTGAGGCTCAGTGTGTGAGGGACCAGCCTCAGGGTCCAGTGATCCAGACCCAGCTGAAGTGAGTGTGAATGTGAGGCTCAGTGTGTGAGGGACCAGTCTCAGGGTCCAGTGATCCAGACCCAGCTGAAGTGTGTGTGAATGTGAGGCTCAGTTTTTGAGGAACCAGTCTCAGGGTCCAGTGATACAGACCCAGTTGAAGTGTGTGTGAATGTGAGGCTCAGTTTGTGAGGGACCTGCCTCAGGGTCCAGTGATCCAGACCCGGCTGAAGTGTCTGTGAATGTGAGGCTCAGTGTGTGAGGGACCAGTCTCAGGTTCCAGTGATCCAGAACCAGCTGAAGTGTGTGTGAATGAGAGGCTCAATGTGTGAGGGACCAGTCTGAGGGTCCAGTGATCCAGACCCAGCTGAAGTGTGTGTGAATGTGAGGCTCAGTGTGTGAGGGACCAGTCTCAGGGTCCAGTGATCCAGACCCAGCTGAAGTGTGTGTGAATGTGAGGCTCAGTGTATGAGGGACCAGTCTCAGGGTCCAGTGATCCAGACCCAGCTGAAGAGTGTGTGTGAATGTGAGGCTCAGTGTGTGAGGGACCAGTCTCAGGGTCCAGTGATCCAGACCCAGCTGAAGTGTGTGCGAATGTGAGACTCAGTGTGTGAGGAACCAGTCTCAGGGTCCAGTGATCCAGACCCAACTGAAGTGTGTGTGAATGTGTGGCTCAGTGTGTGATGGACCAGTCTCATGGTCCAGTGATCCAGACCCAGCTGAAGTGTGTGTGAATGTGAAGCTCAGTGTGTGAGGGACCAGTCTCAGGGTCCAGTGATCCAGACCCAGCTGAAGTGTGTGTGAATGTGAGGCTCAGTGTGTGAGGGTCCTGCCTCAGGGTCCAGTGATCCAGATCCAGCTGAAGTGTGTGTGAATCTGAGGCTCAGTGTATGAGGGACCAGTCTCAGTGTCCAGTGATCCAGACCCAGCTGAAGTGTGTGTGAATCTGAGGCTCAGTGTGTGAGGGACCAGCCTCAGGCTCCAGTGATCCAGACCCAGCTGAAGTGTGTGTGAATGTGAGGCTCAGTGTGTGATGGACCAGTCTCAGGGTCCAGTGATCCAGACCCAGCTGAAGTGTGTGTGAATGTGAGGCTCAGTGTGTGAGGGACCAGTCTCAGGATCCAGTGATCCAGACCCAGCTGAAGTGTGTGTGACTGTGAGGCTCAGTGTGTGAGGGACCAGTCTCATTGTCCAGTGATCCTACCAAGCTGAAGTGTGTGTGAATGTGAGGCTCAGTGTGTGAGGGACCAGTCTCAGGGTCCAGTGATCCAGACCCAGCTGAAGTGTGTGTGAATGTGAGGCTCAGTGTCTGAGGGACAAGTCTCAGGGTCCAGTGATCCAGACCCAGCTGAAGTGTGTGTGAATGTGAGGCTCAGTGTGTGAGGGACCAGTCTCAGGGTCCAGTGATCCAGACCCAGCTGAAGTGTGTGTGAATGTGTGGCTCAGTGTATGAGGAACCAGTCTCAGGGTCCAGTGATCCAGACCCAACTGAAGTGTGTGTGAATGTGTGGCTCAGTGTGTGATGGACCAGTCTCAGGGTCCAGTGATCCAGACCCAGCTGACGTGTGTGTGAATGGGTGGCTCAGTGTGTGATGGACCAGTCTAAGGGTCCAGTGATCCAGACCCAGCTGAAGTGTGTGTGAATGTGAGGCTCAGTGTGTGAGGGACCAGTCCCAGGGTCCAGTGATCCAGACCCAGCTGAAGTGTGTGTGAATGTGAGGCTCAGTGTGTGAGGGACCAGTCTCAGGATCCAGTGATCCAGACCCAGCTGAAGTGTGTGTGACTGTGAGGCTCAGTGTGTGAGGAACCAGTCTCAGTGTCCAGTGATCCTACCCAGCTGAAGTGTGTGTGAATGTGAGGCTCAGTGTGTGAGGGACCAGTCTCAGGGTCCAGTGATCCAGACCCAGCTGAAGTGTGTGTGAATGTGAGGCTCAGTGTGTGAGGGACCAGTCTCAGGGTCCAGTGATCCAGACCCAGCTGAAGTGTGTGTGAATGTGAGGCTCAGTGTGTGAGGAAACAGTCTCAGGGTCCAGTGATCCAGACACAGCTGAAGTGTGTGTGAATTTGAGGCTCGGTGTGTGAGGAACAAGTCTCAGGGTCCAGTGATCCAGACACAGCTGAAGTGAGTGTGAATGTGAGGCTCAGTGTGTGATGGACCAGTCTCAGGGTCCAGTGATCCAGACCCAGCTGAAGTGTGTGTGAATGTGAGGCTCAGTATATGAAGGACCCGTCTCAGGGTCCAGTAATCCAGACCCAGCTGAAGTGTGTGTGAATGTGAGGCTCAGTGTGTGAGGAACCAGTCTCAGGGTCCAGTGATGCAGACCCAGCTGAAGTGTGTGTGAATGTGAGGCTCAGTGTGTGAGGGACCAGTCTCAGGGTCCAATGATCCAGACCCAGCTGAAGTGTGTGTGAATGTGAAGCTCAGTGTGTGAGGGACCAGTCTCAGGTCCAGTGATCCAGACCCAGCTGAAGTGTGTGTGAATGTGAGGCTCAGTGTGTGAGGATCCAGTCTCAGGGTCTAGTGATCCAGACCCAACTGAAGTGTGTGTGAATGTGTGGCTCAGTGTGTGATGCACCAGTCTCGGGGTCCAGTGATCCAGACCCAGCTGACGTGTGTGTGAATGTGTGGCTCAGTGTGTGATGGACCAGTCTCAGGGTCCAGTGATCCAGACCCAGCTGAAGTGTGTGTGAATGTGAAGCTCAGTGTGTGAGGGACCAGTCTCAGGGTCCAGTGATCCAGACCCAGCTGAAGTGTGTGTGAATGTGAGGCTCAGTGTGTGAGGGACCAGCCTCAGGGTCCAGTGATCCAGACCCAGCTGAAGTGAGTGTGAATGTGAGGCTCAGTGTATGAGGGACCAGTCTCAGGGTCCAGTGATCCAGACCCAGCTGAAGTGTGTGTGAATGTGAGGCTCAGTTTTTGAGGAACCAGTCTCAGGGTCCAGTGATACAGACCCAGTTGAAGTGTGTGTGAATGTGAGGCTCAGTGTGTGAGGGACCAGTCTCAGGGTCCAGTGATCCAGACCCAGCTGAAGAGTGTGTGTGAATGTGAGGCTCAGTGTGTGAGGGACCAGTCTCAGGGTCCAGTGATCCAGACCCAGCTGAAGTGTGTGCGAATGTGAGACTCAGTGTGTGAGGAACCAGTCTCAGGGTCCAGTGATCCAGACCCAACTGAAGTGTGTGTGAATGTGTGGCTCAGTGTGTGATGGACCAGTCTCAGGGTCCAGTGATCCAGACCCAGCTGACGTGTGTGTGAATGTGTGGCTCAGTGTGTGATGGACCAGTCTCAGGGTCCAGTGATCCAGACCCAGCTGAAGTGTGTGTGAATGTGAAGCTCAGTGTGTGAGCGACCAGTCTCAGGGTCCAGTGATCCAGACCCAGCTGAAGTGTGTGTGAATGTGAGGCTCAGTGTGTGAGGGACCAGCCTCAGGGTCCAGTGATCCAGACCCAGCTGAAGTGAGTGTGAATGTGAGGCTCAGTGTGTGAGGGACCAGTCTCAGGGTCCAGTGATCCAGACCCAGCTGAAGTGTGTGTGAATGTGAGGCTCAGTTTTTGAGGAACCAGTCTCAGGGTCCAGTGATACAGACCCAGTTGAAGTGTGTGTGAATGTGAGGCTCAGTTTGTGAGGGACCTGCCTCAGGGTCCAGTGATCCAGACCCGGCTGAAGTGTCTGTGAATGTGAGGCTCAGTGTGTGAGGGACCAGTCTCAGGTTCCAGTGATCCAGACCCAGCTGAAGTGTGTGTGAATGAGAGGCTCAATGTGTGAGGGACCAGTCTGAGGGTCCAGTGATGCAGACCCAGCTGAGGTGTGTGTGAGATGAGGCTCAGTGTGTTAGGGACCAGCCTCAGGGTCCAGTGATCCAGACCCAGCTGAAGTGTGTGTGAATGTGAGGCTCAGTGTGTGAGGGACCAGCCTCAGTGTCCAGTGATCCAGACCCAGCTGAACTGTGTGTGATTGTGAGACTCAGTGTGTGAGGGACCAGTCTCAGGGTCCAGTGATCCAGACCCAGCTGAAGTGAGTGTGAATGTGAGGCTCAGTGTGCGAAGGGCCAGTCTCAGGGTCCAGTGCTCCAGACCCAGCTGAAGTGTGTGTGAATGTGAGGCTCAATGTGTGAGGGACCAGTCTCAGGATCCAGTGATCCTGACCCAGCTGAAGTGTGTGTGAATGTAAGGCTCAGTATGTGAGGGACCAGTCTCAGGGTCCAGTGAACTGGACCCAGCTGAAGTGAGTGTGAATGTGAGGCTCAGTGTGTGAGGGACCATTCTCAGGGTCCAATGATCCAGACCCAGCTGAAGTGTGTGTGAATGTGAGGCTCAGTTTTTGAGGAACCAGTCTCAGGGTCCAGTGATACAGACCCAGTTGAAGTGTGTGTGAAGGTGAGGCTCAGTTTGTGAGGGACCTGCCTCAGGGTCCAGTGATCCAGACCCGGCTGAAGTGTCTGTGAATGTGAGGCTCAGTGTGTGAGGGACCAGTCTCAGGTTCCAGTGATCCAGACCCAGCTGAAGTGTGTGTGAATGAGAGGCTCAATGTGTGAGGGACCAGTCTGAGGGTCCAGTGATGCAGACCCAGCTGAAGTGTGTGTGAGATGAGGCTCAGTGTGTGAGGGACCAGCCTCAGGGTCCAGTGATCCAGACCCAGCTGAAGTGTATGTGAATGTGAGGCTCAGTGTGTGAGGGACCAGCCTCAGTGTCCAGTGATCCAGACCCAGCTGAAGTGTGTGTGATTGTGAGACTCAGTGTGTGAGGGACCAGTCTCAGGGTCCAGTGATCCAGACCCAGCTGAAGTGTGTGTGAATGTGAGGCTCAGTGTGCGAAGGGCCAGTCTCAGGGTCCAGTGCTCCAGACCCAGCTGAAGTGTGTGTGAATGTGAGGCTCAGTGTGTGAGGGACCAGTCTCAGGATCCAGTGATCCTGACCCAGCTGAAGTGTGTGTGAATGTAAGGCTCAGTATGAGAGGGACCAGTCTCAGGGTCCAGTGATCTAGACCCAGCTGAAGTGTGTGTGAATGTGAGGCTCAGTGTGTGAGGGACCAGTCTCAGGATCCAGTTATCCAGACCCAGCTGAAGTGTGTGTGACTGTGAGGCTCAGTGTGTGAGGGACCAGTCTCAGTGTCCAGTGATCCTACCCAGCTGAAGTGTGTGTGAATGTGAGGCTCAGTGTGTGAGGGACCAGTCTCAGGGTCCAGTGATCCAGACCCAGCTTGAGTGTTTTTGAATGTGAGGCTCAGTGTGTGAGGGACCAGTCTCAGGGTCCAGTGATCCAGACCCAGCTGAAGTGTGTGTGAATGTGAGGCTCAGTGTGTGAGGAACCAGTCTCAGGGTCCAGTGATCCAGACCTAGCTGAAGTGTGTGTGAATGTGAGGCTCAGTGTGTGAGGAACCAGTCTCAGGTTCCAATGATCCAGACCCAGCTGAAGTGTGTGTGAATGTGAGGCTCAGTGTGTGAGGGACCAGCCTCAGGGTCCAGCGATCCAGACCCAGCTGAAGTGTGTGTGAATGTGAGGCTCAATGTGTGAGGATCCAGTCTCAGGGTCTAGTGATCCAGACCCAGCTGAAGTGTGTGTGAATATGAGGCTCAGGGTGTGAGGGACCTGACTCAGGGTCCAGTGATCCAGACCCAGCTGAAGAGTGTGTGTGAATGTGAGGCTCAGTGTGTGAGGGACCAGTCTCAGGGTCCAGTGATCCAGACCCAGCTGAAGTGTGTGCGAATGTGAGACTCAGTGTGTGAGGAACCAGTCTCAGGGTCCAGTGATCCAGACCCAACTGAAGTGTGTGTGAATGTGTGGCTCAGTGTGTGATGGACCAGTCTCAGGGTCCAGTGATCCAGACCCAGCTGACGTGTGTGTGAATGTGTGGCTCAGTGTGTGATGGACCAGTCTCAGGGTCCAGTGATCCAGACCCAGCTGAAGTTTGTGTGAAGGTGAAGCTCAGTGTGTGAGGGACCAGTCTCAGGTTCCAGTGATCCAGACCGAGCTGAAGTGTGTGTGAATGTGAGGCTCAGTGTGTGAGGGACCAGCCTCAGGGTCCAGTGATCCAGACCCAGCTGAAGTGAGTGTGAATGTGAGGCTCAGTGTGTGAGGGACCATTCTCAGGGTCCAGTGATCCAGACCCAGCTGAAGTGTGTGTGAATGTGAGGCTCATATTTTGAGGAACCAGTCTCAGGGTCCAGTGATACAGACCCAGTTGAAGTGTGTGTGAATGTGAGGCTCAGTTTGTGAGGGACCTGCCTCAGGGTCCAGTGATCCAGACCCGGCTGAAGTGTCTGTGAATGTGAGGCTCAGTGTGTGAGGGACCAGTCTCAGGTTCCAGTGATCCAGACCCAGCTGAAGTGTGTGTGAATGAGAGGCTCAATGTGTGAGGGACCAGTCTGAGGGTCCAGTGATGCAGACCCAGCTGAAGTGTGTGTGAGATGAGGCTCAGTGTGTGAGGGACCAGCCTCAGGGTCCAGTGATCCAGACCCAGCTGAAGTGTATGTGAATGTGAGGCTCAGTGTGTGAGGGACCAGCCTCAGTGTCCAGCGATCCAGACCCAGCTGAAGTGTGTGTGATTGTGAGACTCAGTGTTTGAGGGACCAGTCTCAGGGTCCAGTGATCCAGACCCAGCTGAAGTGTGTGTGAATGTGAGGCTCAGTGTGCGAAGGGCCAGTCTCAGGGTCCAGTGCTCCAGACCCAGCTGAAGTGTGTGTGAATGTGAGGCTCAGTGTGTGAGGGACCAGTCTCAGGATCCAGTGATCCTGACCCAGCTGAAGTGTGTGTGAATGTAAGGCTCAGTATGTGAGGGACCAGTCTCAGGGTCCAGTGATCTAGACCCAGCTGAAGTGTGTGTGAATGTGAGGCTCAGTGTGTGAGGGACCAGTCTCAGGATCCAGTTATCCAGACCCAGCTGAAGTGTGTGTGACTGTGAGGCTCAGTGTGTGAGGGACCAGTCTCAGTGTCCAGTGATCCTACCCAGCTGAAGTGTGTGTGAATGTGAGGCTCAGTGTGTGAGGGACCAGTCTCAGGGTCCAGTGATCCAGACCCAGCTGAAGTGTTTTTGAATGTGAGGCTCAGTGTGTGAGGGACCAGTCTCAGGGTCCAGTGATCCAGACCCAGCTGAAGTGTGTGTGAATGTGAGGCTCAGTGTGTGAGGAACCAGTCTCAGGGTCCAGTGATCCAGACCTAGCTGAAGTGTGTCTGAATGTGAGGCTCAGTGTGTGAGGGACCAGTCTCAGGGTCCAGTGATCCAGACCCAGCTGAAGAGTGTGTGTGAATGTGAGGCTCAGTGTGTGAGGGACCAGTCTCAGGGTCCAGTGATCCAGACCCAGCTGAAGTGTGTGCGAATGTGAGACTCAGTGTGTGAGGAACCAGTCTCAGGGTCCAGTGATCCAGACCCAACTGAAGTGTGTGTGAATGTGTGGCTCAGTGTGTGATGGACCAGTCTCAGGGTCCAGTGATCCAGACCCAGCTGACGTGTGTGTGAATGTGAGGCTCAGTGTGTGAGGGACCAGTCTCAGGGTCCAGTGATCCAGACCCAGCTGAAGTGTGTGTGAATGTGAGGCTCAGTGTGTGAGGGACCAGCCTCAGGGTCCAGTGATCCAGACCCAGCTGAAGTGAGTGTGAATGTGAGGCTCAGTGTGTGAGGGACCAGTCTCAGGGTCCAGTGATCCAGACCCAGCTGAAGTGTGTGTGAATGTGAGGCTCAGTTTTTGAGGAACCAGTCTCAGGGTCCAGTGATACAGACCCAGTTGAAGTGTGTGTGAATGTGAGGCTCAGTTTGTGAGGGACCTGCCTCAGGGTCCAGTGATCCAGACCCGGCTGAAGTGTCTGTGAATGTGAGGCTCAGTGTGTGAGGGACCAGTCTCAGCTTCCAGTGATCCAGACCCAGCTGAAGTGTGTGTGAATGAGAGGCTCAATGTGTGAGGGACCAGTCTGAGGGTCCAGTGATCCAGACCCAGCTGAAGTGTGTGTGAATGTGAGGCTCAATGTGTGAGGGACCAGTCTCAGGGTCCTGTGATCCAGACCCAGCTGAAGTGTGTGTGAATGTGAGGCTCAGTGTGTGAGGGACCAGTCTCAGGGTCCAGTGATCCAGACCCAGCTGAAGAGTGTGTGTGAATGTGAGGCTCAGTGTGTGAGGGACCAGTCTCAGGGTCCAGTGATCCAGACCCAGCTGAAGTGTGTGCGAATGTGAGACTCAGTGTGTGAGGAACCAGTCTCAGGGTCCAGTGATCCAGACCCAACTGAAGTGTGTGTGAATGTGTGGCTCAGTGTGTGATGGACCAGTCTCATGGTCCAGTGATCCAGACCCAGCTGACGTGTGTGTGAATGTGTGGCTCAGTGTGTGATGGACCAGTCTCAGGGTCCAGTGATCCAGACCCAGCTGAAGTGTGTGTGAATGTGAAGCTCAGTGTGTGAGGGACCAGTCTCAGGGTCCAGTGATCCAGACCCAGCTGAAGTGTGTGTGAATGTGAGGCTCAGTGTGTGAGGGACCAGCCTCAGGGTCCAGTGATCCAGACCCAGCTGAAGTGAGTGTGAATGTGAGGCTCAGTGTGTGAGGGACCAGTCTCAGGGTCCAGTGATCCAGACCCAGCTGAAGTGTGTGTGAATGTGAGGCTCAGTTTTTGAGGAACCAGTCTCAGGGTCCAGTGATACAGACCCAGTTGAAGTGTGTGTGAATGTGAGGCTCAGTTTGTGAGGGACCTGCCTCAGGGTCCAGTGATCCAGACCCGTCTGAATGTGTCTGTGAATGTGAGGCTCAGTGTGTGAGGGACCAGTCTCAGGTTCCAGTGATCCAGACCCAGCTGAAGTGTGTGTGAATGAGAGGCTCAATGTGTGAGGGAACAGTCTGAGGGTCCAGTGATGCAGAACCAGCTGAGGTGTGTGTGAGATGAGGCTCAGTGTGTGAGGGACCAGCCTCAGGGTCCAGTGATCCAGACCCAGCTGAAGTGTGTGTGAATGTGAGGCTCAGTGTGTGAGGGACCAGCCTCAGTGTCCAGTGATCCAGACCCAGCTGAAGTGTGTGTGATTGTGAGACTCAGTGTGTGAGGGACCAGTCTCAGGGTCCAGTGATCCAGACCCAGCTGAAGTGTGTGTGAATGTGAGGCTCAGTGTGCGAAGGGCCAGTCTCAGGGTCCAGTGCTCCAGACCCAGCTGAAGTGTGTGTGAATGTGAGGCTCAGTGTGTGAGGGACCAGTCTCAGGATCCAGTGATCCTGACCCAGCTGAAGTGTGTGTGAATGTAAGGCTCAGTATGTGAGGGACCAGTCTCAGGGTCCAGTGATCTAGACCCAGCTGAAGTGTGTGTGAATGTGAGGCTCAGTGTGTGAGGGACCAGTCTCAGGATCCAGTGATCCAGCCCCAGCTGAAGTGTGTGTGAATGTGAGGCTCAGTGTGTGAGGGACCAGTCTCAGGGTCCAGTGATCCAGACCCAGCTGAAGAGTGTGTGTGAATGTGAGGCTCAGTGTGTGAGGGACCAGTCTCAGGGTCCAGTGATCCAGACCCAGCTGAAGTGTGTGCGAATGTGAGACTCAGTGTGTGAGGAACCAGTCTCAGGGTCCAGTGATCCAGACCCAACTGAAGTGTGTGTGAATGTGTGGCTCAGTGTGTGATGGACCAGTCTCAGGGTCCAGTGATCCAGACCCAGCTGAAGTGTGTGTGAATGTGAGGCTCAGTGTGTGAGGGACCAGTCTCAGGATCCAGTGATCCTGACCCAGCTGAAGTGTGTGTGAATGTAAGGCTCAGTATGTGAGGGACCAGTCTCAGGGTCCAGTGATCTAGACCCAGCTGAAGTGTGTGTGAATGTGAGGCTCAGTGTGTGAGGGACCAGTCTCAGGATCCAGTGATCCAGCCCCAGCTGAAGTGTGTGTGAATGTGAGGCTCAGTGTGTGAGGGACCAGTCTCAGGGTCCAGTGATCCAGACCCAGCTGAAGAGTGTGTGTGAATGTGAGGCTCAGTGTGTGAGGGACCAGTCTCAGGGTCCAGTGATCCAGACCCAGCTGATGTGTGTGCGAATGTGAGACTCAGTGTGTGAGGAACCAGTCTCAGGGTCCAGTGATCCAGACCCAACTGAAGTGTGTGTGAATGTGTGGCTCAGTGTGTGATGGACCAGTCTCAGGGTCCAGTGATCCAGACCCAGCTGACGTGTGTGCGAATGTGTGGCTCAGTGTGTGATGGACCAGTCTCAAGGTCCAGTGATCCAGACCCAGCTGAAGTGTGTGTGAAGGTGAAGCTCAGTGTGTGAGGGACCAGTCTCAGGTTCCAGTGATCCAGACCCAGCTGAAGTGTGTGTGAATGTGAGGCTCAGTGTGTGAGGGACCAGCCTCAGGGTCCAGTGATCCAGACCCAGCTGAAGTGAGTGTGAATGTGAGGCTCAGTGTGTGAGGGACCATTCTCAGGGTCCAGTGATCCAGACCCAGCTGAAGTGTGTGTGAATGTGAGGCTCAGTTTTTGAGGAACCAGTCTCAGGGTCCAGTGATATAGACCCAGTTGAAGTGTGTGTGAATGTGAGGCTCAGTTTGTGAGGGACCTGCCTCAGGGTCCAGTGATCCAGACCCGCCTGAAGTGTCTGTGAATGTGAGGCTCAGTGTGTGAGGGACCAGTCTCAGGTTCCAGTGATCCAGACCCAGCTGAAGTGTGTGCGAATGTGAGGCTCAGTGTGTGAGGATCCAGTCTCAGGGTCTAGTGATCCAGACCCAGCTGAAGTGTGTGTAAATATGAGGCTCAGGGCGTGAGGGACCTGACTCAGGGTCCAGTGATCCAGACCCAGCTGAAGTGTGTGTGAATGTGAGGCTCAGTGTGTGATGGACCAGTCTCAGGGTCCAGTGATCCAGACCCAGCTGAAGTGTGTGTGAATGTGAGGCTCAGTGTGTGAGGGACCAGTCTCAGGGTCCAGTGATCCAGACCCAGCTGAAGTGTGTGTGAATGTGAGGCTCAGTGTGTGAGGGACCAGTCTCAGGGTCCAGTGATCCAGACCCAGCTGAAGAGTGTGTGTGAATGTGAGGCTCAGTGTGTGAGGGACCAGTCTCAGGGTCCAGTGATCCAGACCCAGCTGAAGTGTGTGCGAATGTGAGACTCAGTGTGTGAGGGACCAGTCTCAGGGTCCAGTGATCCAGACCCAGCTGAAGTGTGTGTGAATGTGAGGCTCAGTGTGTGAGGGACCAGTCTCAGGGTCCAGTGATCCAGACCCAGCTGAAGAGTGTGTGTGAATGTGAGGCTCAGTGTGTGAGGGACCAGTCTCAGGGTCCAGTGATCCAGACCCAGCTGAAGTGTGTGCGAATGTGAGACTCAGTGTGTGAGGAACCAGTCTCAGGGTCCAGTGATCCAGACCCAACTGAAGTGTGTGTGAATGTGTGGCTCAGTGTGTGATGGACCAGTCTCAGGGCCCAGTGATCCAGACCCAGCTGAAGTTTGTGTGAATGTGAGGCTCAGTATATGAA
Organism: Pristiophorus japonicus; assembly: GCF_044704955.1. Classification (NCBI taxonomy): domain Eukaryota; kingdom Metazoa; phylum Chordata; class Chondrichthyes; family Pristiophoridae; genus Pristiophorus; species Pristiophorus japonicus. Next base: position 3,301,001 of record NW_027254645.1, on the reverse strand, counting down.
GGACCCGTCTCAGGGTCCAGTGATCCAGACCCAGCTGAAGTGTGTGTGAATGTGAGGCTCAGTGTGTGAGGAACCAGTCTCAGGGTCCAGTGATGCAGACCCAGCTGAAGTGTGTGTGAATGTGAGGCTCAGTGTGTGAGGGACCAGTCTCAGGGTCCAATGATCCAGACCCAGCTGAAGTGTGTGTGAATGTGAAGCTTAGTGTGTGAGGGACCAGTCTCAGGTCCAGTGATCCAGACCCAGCTGAAGTGTGTGTGAATGTGAGGCTCAGTTTTTGAGGAACCAGTCTCAGGGTCCAGTGATATAGACCCAGTTGAAGTGTGTGTGAATGTGAGGCTCCGTTTGTGAGGGACCTGCCTCAGGGTCCAGTGATCCAGACCCGCCTGAAGTGTCTGTGAATGTGAGGCTCAGTGTGTGAGGGACCAGTCTCAGGTTCCAGTGATCCAGACCCAGCTGAAGTGTGTGCGAATGTGAGGCTCAGTGTGTGAGGATCCAGTCTCAGGGTCTAGTGATCCAGACCCAGCTGAAGTGTGTGTAAGTATGAGGCTCAGGGCGTGAGGGACCTGACTCAGGGTCCAGTGATCCAGACCCAGCTGAAGTGTGTGTGAATGTGAGGCTCAGTGTGTGATGGACCAGTCTCAGGGTCCAGTGATCCAGACCCAGCTGAAGTGTGTGTGAATGTGAGGCTCAGTGTGTGAGGGACCAGTCTCAGGGTCCAGTGATCCAGACCCAGCTGAAGTGTGTGTGAATGTGAGGCTCAGTGTGTGAGGGACCAGTCTCAGGGTCCAGTGATCCAGACCCAGCTGAAGAGTGTGTGTGAATGTGAGGCTCAGTGTGTGAGGGACCAGTCTCAGGGTCCAGTGATCCAGACCCAGCTGAAGTGTGTGCGAATGTGAGACTAAGTGTGTGAGGGACCAGTCTCAGGGTCCAGTGATCCAGACCCAGCTGAAGTGTGTGTGAATGTGAGGCTCAGTGTGTGAGGGACCAGTCTCAGGGTCCAGTGATCCAGACCCAGCTGAAGAGTGTGTGTGAATGTGAGGCTCAGTGTGTGAGGGACCAGTCTCAGGGTCCAGTGATCCAGACCCAGCTGAAGTGTGTGCGAATGTGAGACTCAGTGTGTGAGGAACCAGTCTCAGGGTCCAGTGATCCAGACCCAACTGAAGTGTGTGTGAATGTGTGGCTCAGTGTGTGATGGACCAGTCTCAGGGTCCAGTGATCCAGACCCAGCTGACGTGTGTGTGAATGTGTGGCTCAGTGTGTGATGGACCAGTCTCAGGGTCCAGTGATCCAGACCCAGCTGAAGTGTGTGTGAATGTGAAGCTCAGTGTGTGAGGGACCAGTCTCAGGGTCCAGTGATCCAGACCCAGCTGAAGTGTGTGTGAATGTGAGGCTCAGTGTGTGAGGGACCAGCCTCAGGGTCCAGTGATCCAGACCCAGCTGAAGTGAGTGTGAATGTGAGGCTCAGTGTGTGAGGGACCAGTCTCAGGGTCCAGTGATCCAGACCCAGCTGAAGTGTGTGTGAATGTGAGGCTCAGTTTTTGAGGAACCAGTCTCAGGGTCCAGTGATACAGACCCAGTTGAAGTGTGTGTGAATGTGAGGCTCAGTTTGTGAGGGACCTGCCTCAGGGTCCAGTGATCCAGACCCGGCTGAAGTGTCTGTGAATGTGAGGCTCAGTGTGTGAGGGACCAGTCTCAGGTTCCAGTGATCCAGACCCAGCTGAAGTGTGTGTGAATGAGAGGCTCAATGTGTGAGGGACCAGTCTGAGGGTCCAGTGATCCAGACCCAGCTGAAGTGTGTGTGAATGTGAGGCTCAGTGTGTGAGGGACCAGTCTCAGGGTCCAGTGATCCAGACCCAGCTGACGTGTGTGTGAATGTGTGGCTCACTGTGTGATGGACCAGTCTCAAGGTCCAGTGATCCAGACCCAGCTGAAGTGTGTGTGAAGGTGAAGCTCAGTGTGTGAGGGACCAGTCTCAGGTTCCAGTGATCCAGACCCAGCTGAAGTGTGTGTGAATGTCAGGCTCAGTGTGTGAGGGACCAGCCTCAGGGTCCAGTGATCCAGACCCAGCTGAAGTGAGTGTGAATGTGAGGCTCAGTGTGTGAGGGACCATTCTCAGGGTCCAGTGATCCAGACCCAGCTGAAGTGTGTGTGAATGTGAGGCTCAGATTTTGAGGAACCAGTCTCAGGGTCCAGTGATATAGACCCAGTTGAAGTGTGTGTGAATGTGAGGCTCAGTTTGTGAGGGACCTGCCTCAGGGTCCAGTGATCCAGACCCGCCTGAAGTGTCTGTGAATGTGAGGCTCAGTGTGTGAGGGACCAGTCTCAGGTTCCAGTGATCCAGACCCAGCTGAAGTGTGTGCGAATGTGAGGCTCAGTGTGTGAGGATCCAGTCTCAGGGTCTAGTGATCCAGACCCAGCTGAAGTATGTGTAAATATGAGGCTCAGGGCGTGAGGGACCTGACTCAGGGTCCAGTGATCCAGACCCAGCTGAAGTGTGTGTGAATGTGAGGCTCAGTGTGTGATGGACCAGTCTCAGGGTCCAGTGATCCAGACCCAGCTGAAGTGTGTGTGAATGTGAGGCTCAGTGTGTGAGGGACCAGTCTCAGGGTCCAGTGATCCAGACCCAGCTGAAGTGTGTGTGAATGTGAGGCTCAGTGTGTGAGGGACCAGTCTCAGGTTCCAGTGATCCAGACCCAGCTGAAGTGTGTGTGAATGAGAGGCTCAATGTGTGAGGGACCAGTCTGAGGGTCCAGTGATGCAGACCCAGCAGAGGTGTGTGTGAGATGAGGCTCAGTGTGTGAGGGACCAGCCTCAGGGTCCAGTGATCCAGACCCAGCTGAAGTGTGTGTGATTGTGAGGCTCAGTGTGTGAGGGACCAGCCTCAGTGTCCAGTGATCCAGACCCAGCTGAAGTGTGTGTGATTGTGAGACTCAGTGTGTGAGGGACCAGTCTCAGGGTCCAGTGATCCAGACCCAGCTGAAGTGTGTGTGAATGTGAGGCTCAGTGTGCGAAGGCCAGTCTCAGGGTCCAGTGCTCCAGACCCAGCTGAAGTGTGTGTGAATGTGAGGCTCAGTGTGTGAGGGACCAGTCTCAGGATCCAGTGATCCTGACCCAGCTGAAGTGTGTGTGAATGTAAGGCTCAGTATGTGAGGGACCAGTCTCAGGGTCCAGTGATCTAGACCCAGCTGAAGTGTGTGTGAATGTGAGGCTCAGTGTGTGAGGGACCAGTCTCAGGATCCAGTGATCCAGACCCAGCTGAAGTGTGTGTGAATGTGAGGCTCAGTGTGTGAGGGACCAGTCTCAGGGTCCAGTGATCCAGACCCAGCTGAAGAGTGTGTGTGAATGTGAGGCTCAGTGTGTGAGGGACCAGTCTCAGGGTCCAGTGATCCAGACCCAGCTGAAGTGTGTGCGAATGTGAGACTCAGTGTGTGAGGAACCAGTCTCAGGGTCCAGTGATCCAGACCCAACTGAAGTGTGTGTGAATGTGTGGCTCAGTGTGTGATGGACCAGTCTCAGGGTCCAGTGATCCAGACCCAGCTGACGTGTGTGTGAATGTGTGGCTCAGTGTGTGATGGACCAGTCTCAGGGTCCAGTGATCCAGACCCAGCTGAAGTGTGTGTGAAGTTGAAGCTCAGTGTGTGAGGGACCAGTCTCAGGTTCCAGTGATCCAGACCCAGCTGAAGTGTGTGTGAATGTGAGGCTCAGTGTGTGAGGGACCAGCCTCAGGGTCCAGTGATCCAGACCCAGCTGAAGTGAGTGTGAATGTGAGGCTCAGTGTGTGAGGGACCATTCTCAGGGTCCAGTGATCCAGACCCAGCTGAAGTGTGTGTGAATGTGAGGCTCAGTTTTTGAGGAACCAGTCTCAGGGTCCAGTGATATAGACCCAGTTGAAGTGTGTGTGAATGTGAGGCTCAGTTTGTGAGGGACCTGCCTCAGGGTCCAGTGATCCAGACCCGGCTGAAGTGTCTGTGAATGTGAGGCTCAGTGTGTGAGGGACCAGTCTCAGGTTCCAGTGATCCAGACCCAGCTGAAGTGTGTGTGAATGAGAGGCTCAATGTGTGAGGGACCAGTCTGAGGGTCCAGTGATGCAGACCCAGATGAAGTGGTTGTGAGATGAGGCTCAGTGTGTGAGGGAGCAGCCTCAGGGTCCAGTGATCCAGACCCAGCTGAAGTGTGTGTGAATGTGAGGCTCAGTGTGTGAGGGACCAGCCTCAGTGTCCAGTGATCCAGACCCAGCTGAAGTGTGTGTGAATGTGAAGCTCAGTGTGCGAAGGGCCAGTCTCAGGGTCCAGTGATGCAGACCCAGCTGAAGTGTGTGTGAATGTGAGACTCAGTGTGTGAGGGACCAGTCTCAGGTTCCAATGATCCAGACCCAGCTGAAGTGTGTGTGAATGTGAAGCTCAGTGTTTGAGGGACCAGTCTCAGGTCCAGTGATCCAGACCCAGCTGAAGTGTGTGTGAATGTGAGGCTCAGTGTGTGAGGATCCAGTCTCAGGGTCTAGTGATCCAGACCCAGCTGAAGTGTGTGTGAATATGAGGCTCAGGGCGTGAGGGACCTGACTCAGGGTCCAGTGATCCAGACCCAGCTGAAGTGTGTGTGAATGTGAGGCTCAGTGTGTGATGGACCAGTCTCAGGGTCCAGTGATCCAGACCCAGCTGAAGTGTGTGTGAATGTGAGGCTCAGTGTGTGAGGGACCAGTCTCAGGGTCCAGTGATCCAGACCCAGCTGAAGTGTGTGTGAATGTGAGGCTCAGTGTGTGAGGGACCAGTCTCAGGGTCCAGTGATCCAGACCCAGCTGAAGAGTGTGTGTGAATGTGAGGCTCAGTGTGTGAGGGACCAGTCTCAGGATCCAGTGATCCAGACCCAGCTGAAGTGTGTGCGAATGTGAGACTCAGTGTGTGAGGAACCAGTCTCAGGGTCCAGTGATCCAGACCCAACTGAAGTGTGTGTGAATGTGTGGCTCAGTGTGTGATGGACCAGTCTCAGGGTCCAGTGATCCAGACCCAGCTGACGTGTGTGTGAATGTGTGGCTCAGTGTGTGATGGACCAGTCTCAGGGTCCAGTGATCCAGACCCAGCTGAAGTGTGTGTGAATGTGAAGCTCAGTGTGTGAGGGACCAGTCTCAGGGTCCAGTGATCCAGACCCAGCTGAAGTGTGTGTGAATGTGAGGCTCAGTGTGTGAGGGACCAGCCTCAGGGTCCAGTGATCCAGACCCAGCTGAAGTGAGTGTGAATGTGAGGCTCAGTGTGTGAGGGACCAGTCTCAGGGTCCAGTGATCCAGACCCAGCTGAAGTGTGTGTGAATGTGAGGCTCAGTTTTTGAGGAACCAGTCTCAGGGTCCAGTGATACAGACCCAGTTGAAGTGTGTGTGAATGTGAGGCTCAGTTTGTGAGGGACCTGCCTCAGGGTCCAGTGATCCAGACCCGGCTGAAGTGTCTGTGAATGTGAGGCTCAGTGTGTGAGGGACCAGTCTCAGGTTCCAGTGATCCAGACCCAGCTGAAGTGTGTGTGAATGAGAGGCTCAATGTGTGAGGGACCAGTCTGAGGGTCCAGTGATCCAGACCCAGCTGAAGTGTGTGTGAATGTGAGGCTCAGTGTGTGAGGGACCAGTCTCAGGGTCCAGTGATCCAGACCCAGCTGAAGTGTGTGTGAATGTGAGGCTCAGTGTGTGAGGGACCAGTCTCAGGGTCCAGTGATCCAGACCCAGCTGAAGAGTGTGTGTGAATGTGAGGCTCAGTGTGTGAGGGACCAGTCTCAGGGTCCAGTGATCCAGACCAAGCTGAAGTGTGTGCGAATGTGAGACTCAGTGTGTGAGGAACCAGTCTCAGGGTCCAGTGATCCAGACCCAACTGAAGTGTGTGTGAATGTGTGGCTCAGTGTGTGATGGACCAGTCTTAGGGTCCAGTGATCCAGACCCAGCTGACGTGTGTGTGAATGTGTGGCTCAGTGTGTGATGGACCAGTCTCAGGGTCCAGTGATCCAGACCCAGCTGAAGTGTGTGTGAATGTGAAGCTCAGTGTGTGAGGGACCAGTCTCAGGGTCCAGTGATCCAGACCCAGCTGAAGTGTGTGTGAATGTGAGGCTCAGTGTGTGAGGGACCAGCCTCAGGGTCCAGTGATCCAGACCCAGCTGAAGTGAGTGTGAATGTGAGGCTCAGTGTGTGAGGGACCAGTCTCAGGGTCCAGTGATCCAGACCCAGCTGAAGTGTGTGTGAATGTGAGGCTCAGTTTTTGAGGAACCAGTCTCAGGGTCCAGTGATACAGACCCAGTTGAAGTGTGTGTGAATGTGAGGCTCAGTTTGTGAGGGACCTGCCTCAGGGTCCAGTGATCCAGACCCGGCTGAAGTGTCTGTGAATGTGAGGCTCAGTGTGTGAGGGACCAGTCTCAGGTTCCAGTGATCCAGACCCAGCTGAAGTGTGTGTGAATGAGAGGCTCAATGTGTGAGGGACCAGTCTGAGGGTCCAGTGATCCAGACCCAGCTGAAGTGTGTGTGAATGTGAGGCTCAGTGTGTGAGGGACCAGTCTCAGGGTCCAGTGATCCAGACCCAGCTGAAGTGTGTGTGAATGTGAGGCTCAGTGTGTGAGGGACCAGTCTCAGGGTCCAGTGATCCAGACCCAGCTGAAGAGTGTGTGTGAATGTGAGGCTCAGTGTGTGAGGGACCAGTCTCAGGGTCCAGTGATCCAGACCCAGCTGAAGTGTGTGCGAATGTGAGACTCAGTGTGTGAGGAACCAGTCTCAGGGTCCAGTGATCCAGACCCAACTGAAGTGTGTGTGAATGTGTGGCTCAGTGTGTGATGGACCAGTCTCAGGGTCCAGTGATCCAGACCCAGCTGACGTGTGTGTTAATGTGTGGCTCAGTGTGTGATGGACCAGTCTCAGGGTCCAGTGATCCAGACCCAGCTGAAGTGTGTGTGAATGTGAAGCTCAGTGTGTGAGGGACCAGTCTCAGGGTCCAGTGATCCAGACCCAGCTGAAGTGTGTGTGAATGTGAGGCTCAGTGTGTGAGGGACCAGCCTCAGGGTCCAGTGATCCAGACCCAGCTGAAGTGAGTGTGAATGTGAGGCTCAGTGTGTGAGGGACCAGTCTCAGGGTCCAGTGATCCAGACCCAGCTGAAGTGTGTGTGAATGTGAGGCTCAGTTTTTGAGGAACCAGTCTCAGGGTCCAGTGATACAGACCCAGTTGAAGTGTGTGTGAATGTGAGGCTCAGTTTGTGAGGGACCTGCCTCAGGGTCCAGTGATCCAGACCCGGCTGAAGTGTCTGTGAATGTGAGGCTCAGTGTGTGAGGGACCAATCTCAGGTTCCAGTGATCCAGACCCAGCTGAAGTGTGTGTGAATGAGAGGCTCAATGTGTGAGGGACCAGTCTGAGGGTCCAGTGATGCAGACCCAGCTGAGGTGTGTGTGAGATGAGGCTCAGTGTGTGAGGGACCAGCCTCAGGGTCCAGTGATCCAGACCCAGCTGAAGTGTGTGTGAATGTGAGGCTCAGTGTGTGAGGATCCAGTCTCAGGGTCTAGTGATCCAGACCCAGCTGAAGTGTGTGTGAATATGAGGCTCAGGGCGTGAGGGACCTGACTCAGGGTCCAGTGATCCAGACCCAGCTGAAGTGTGTGTGAATGTGAGGCTCAGTGTGTGATGGACCAGTCTCAGGGTCCAGTGATCCAGACCCAGCTGAAGTGTGTGTGAATGTGAGGCTCAGTGTGTGAGGGACCAGTCTCAGGGTCCAGTGATCCAGACCCAGCTGAAGTGTGTGTGAATGTGAGGCTCAGTGTGTGAGGGACCAGTCTCAGGGTCCAGTGATCCAGACCCAGCTGAAGAGTGTGTGTGAATGTGAGGCTCAGTGTGTGAGGGACCAGTCTCAGGATCCAGTGATCCAGACCCAGCTGAAGTGTGTGCGAATGTGAGACTCAGTGTGTGAGGAACCAGTCTCAGGGTCCAGTGATCCAGACCCAACTGAAGTGTGTGTGAATGTGTGGCTCAGTGTGTGATGGACCAGTCTCAGGGTCCAGTGATCCAGACCCAGCTGACGTGTGTGTGAATGTGTGGCTCAGTGTGTGATGGACCAGTCTCAGGGTCCAGTGATCCAGACCCAGCTGAAGTGTGTGTGAATGTGAAGCTCAGTGTGTGAGGGACCAGTCTCAGGGTCCAGTGATCCAGACCCAGCTGAAGTGTGTGTGAATGTGAGGCTCAGTGTGTGAGGGACCAGCCTCAGGGTCCAGTGATCCAGACCCAGCTGAAGTGAGTGTGAATGTGAGGCTCAGTGTGTGAGGGACCAGTCTCAGGGTCCAGTGATCCAGACCCAGCTGAAGTGTGTGTGAATGTGAGGCTCAGTTTTTGAGGAACCAGTCTCAGGGTCCAGTGATACAGACCCAGTTGAAGTGTGTGTGAATGTGAGGCTCAGTTTGTGAGGGACCTGCCTCAGGGTCCAGTGATCCAGACCCGGCTGAAGTGTCTGTGAATGTGAGGCTCAGTGTGTGAGGGACCAGTCTCAGGTTCCAGTGATCCAGACCCAGCTGAAGTGTGTGTGAATGAGAGGCTCAATGTGTGAGGGACCAGTCTGAGGGTCCAGTGATCCAGACCCAGCTGAAGTGTGTGTGAATGTGAGGCTCAGTGTGTGAGGGACCAGTCTCAGGGTCCAGTGATCCAGACCCAGCTGAAGTGTGTGTGAATGTGAGGCTCAGTGTGTGAGGGACCAGTCTCAGGGTCCAGTGATCCAGACCCAGCTGAAGAGTGTGTGTGAATGTGAGGCTCAGTGTGTGAGGGACCAGTCTCAGGGTCCAGTGATCCAGACCAAGCTGAAGTGTGTGCGAATGTGAGACTCAGTGTGTGAGGAACCAGTCTCAGGGTCCAGTGATCCAGACCCAACTGAAGTGTGTGTGAATGTGTGGCTCAGTGTGTGATGGACCAGTCTTAGGGTCCAGTGATCCAGACCCAGCTGACGTGTGTGTGAATGTGTGGCTCAGTGTGTGATGGACCAGTCTCAGGGTCCAGTGATCCAGACCCAGCTGAAGTGTGTGTGAATGTGAAGCTCAGTGTGTGAGGGACCAGTCTCAGGGTCCAGTGATCCAGACCCAGCTGAAGTGTGTGTGAATGTGAGGCTCAGTGTGTGAGGGACCAGCCTCAGGGTCCAGTGATCCAGACCCAGCTGAAGTGAGTGTGAATGTGAGGCTCAGTGTGTGAGGGACCAGTCTCAGGGTCCAGTGATCCAGACCCAGCTGAAGTGTGTGTGAATGTGAGGCTCAGTTTTTGAGGAACCAGTCTCAGGGTCCAGTGATACAGACCCAGTTGAAGTGTGTGTGAATGTGAGGCTCAGTTTGTGAGGGACCTGCCTCAGGGTCCAGTGATCCAGACCCGGCTGAAGTGTCTGTGAATGTGAGGCTCAGTGTGTGAGGGACCAGTCTCAGGTTCCAGTGATCCAGACCCAGCTGAAGTGTGTGTGAATGAGAGGCTCAATGTGTGAGGGACCAGTCTGAGGGTCCAGTGATCCAGACCCAGCTGAAGTGTGTGTGAATGTGAGGCTCAGTGTGTGAGGGACCAGTCTCAGGGTCCAGTGATCCAGACCCAGCTGAAGTGTGTGTGAATGTGAGGCTCAGTGTGTGAGGGACCAGTCTCAGGGTCCAGTGATCCAGACCCAGCTGAAGAGTGTGTGTGAATGTGAGGCTCAGTGTGTGAGGGACCAGTCTCAGGGTCCAGTGATCCAGACCCAGCTGAAGTGTGTGCGAATGTGAGACTCAGTGTGTGAGGAACCAGTCTCAGGGTCCAGTGATCCAGACCCAACTGAAGTGTGTGTGAATGTGTGGCTCAGTGTGTGATGGACCAGTCTCAGGGTCCAGTGATCCAGACCCAGCTGACGTGTGTGTTAATGTGTGGCTCAGTGTGTGATGGACCAGTCTCAGGGTCCAGTGATCCAGACCCAGCTGAAGTGTGTGTGAATGTGAAGCTCAGTGTGTGAGGGACCAGTCTCAGGGTCCAGTGATCCAGACCCAGCTGAAGTGTGTGTGAATGTGAGGCTCAGTGTGTGAGGGACCAGCCTCAGGGTCCAGTGATCCAGACCCAGCTGAAGTGAGTGTGAATGTGAGGCTCAGTGTGTGAGGGACCAGTCTCAGGGTCCAGTGATCCAGACCCAGCTGAAGTGTGTGTGAATGTGAGGCTCAGTTTTTGAGGAACCAGTCTCAGGGTCCAGTGATACAGACCCAGTTGAAGTGTGTGTGAATGTGAGGCTCAGTTTGTGAGGGACCTGCCTCAGGGTCCAGTGATCCAGACCCGGCTGAAGTGTCTGTGAATGTGAGGCTCAGTGTGTGAGGGACCAATCTCAGGTTCCAGTGATCCAGACCCAGCTGAAGTGTGTGTGAATGAGAGGCTCAATGTGTGAGGGACCAGTCTGAGGGTCCAGTGATGCAGACCCAGCTGAGGTGTGTGTGAGATGAGGCTCAGTGTGTGAGGGACCAGCCTCAGGGTCCAGTGATCCAGACCCAGCTGAAGTGTGTGTGAATGTGAGGCTCAGTGTGTGAGGGACCAGCCTCAGTGTCCAGTGATCCAGACCCAGCTGAACTGTGTGTGATTGTGAGACTCAGTGTGTGAGGGACCAGTCTCAGGGTCCAGTGATCCAGACCCAGCTGAAGTGTGTGTGAATGTGAGGCTCAGTGTGCGAAGGGCCAGTCTCAGGGTCCAGTGCTCCAGACCCAGCTGAAGTGTGTGTGAATGTGAGGCTTAATGTGTGAGGGACCAGTCTCAGGATCCAGTGATCCTGACCCAGCTGAAGTGTGTGTGAATGTAAGGCTCAGTATGTGAGGGACCAGTCTCAGGGTCCAGTGATCTAGACCCAGCTGAAGTGTGTGTGAATGTGAGGCTCAGTGTGTGAGGGACCAGTCTCAGGATCCAGTGATCCAGACCCAGCTGAAGTGTGTGTGAATGTGAGGCTCAGTGTGTGAGGGACCAGTCTCAGGGTCCAGTGATCCAGACCCAGCTGAAGAGTGTGTGTGAATGTGAGGCTCAGTGTGTGAGGGACCAGTCTCAGGGTCCAGTGATCCAGACCCAGCTGAAGTGTGTGCGAATGTGAGACTCAGTGTGTGAGGAACCAGTCTCAGGGTCCAGTGATCCAGACCCAACTGAAGTGTGTGTGAATGTGTGGCTCAGTGTGTGATGGACCAGTCTCAGGGTCCAGTGATCCAGACCCAGCTGACGTGTGTGTGAATGTGTGGCTCAGTGTGTGATGGACCAGTCTCAGGGTCCAGTGATCCAGACCCAGCTGAAGTGTGTGTGAAGGTGAAGCTCAGTGTGTGAGGGACCAGTCTCAGGTTCCAGTGATCCAGACCGAGCTGAAGTGTGTGTGAATGTGAGGGTCAGTGTGTGAGGGACCAGCCTCAGGGTCCAGTGATCCAGACCCAGCTGAAGTGAGTGTGAATGTGAGGCTCAGTGTGTGAGGGACCATTCTCAGGGTCCAGTGATCCAGACCCAGCTGACGTGTGTGTGAATGTGAGGCTCAGTTTTTGAGGAACCAGTCTCAGGGTCCAGTGATACAGACCCAGTTGAAGTGTGTGTGAATGTGAGGCTCAGTTTGTGAGGGACCTGCCTCAGGGTCCAGTGATCCAGACCCGGCTGAAGTGTCTGTGAATGTGAGGCTCAGTGTGTGAGGGACCAGTCTCAGGTTCCAGTGATCCAGACCCAGCTGAAGTGTGTGTGAATGAGAGGCTCAATGTGTGAGGGACCAGTCTGAGGGTCCAGTGATGCAGACCCAGCTGAAGTGTGTGTGAGATGAGGCTCAGTGTGTGAGGGACCAGCCTCAGGGTCCAGTGATCCAGACCCAGCTGAAGTGTATGTGAATGTGAGGCTCAGTGTGTGAGGGACCAGCCTCAGTGTCCAGTGATCCAGACCCAGCTGAAGTGTGTGTGATTGTGAGACTCAGTGTGTGAGGGACCAGTCTCAGGGTCCAGTGATCCAGACCCAGCTGAAGTGTGTGTGAATGTGAGGCTCAGTGTGCGAAGGGCCAGTCTCAGGGTCCAGTGCTCCAGACCCAGCTGAAGTGTGTGTGAATGTGAGGCTCAGTGTGTGAGGGACCAGTCTCAGGATCCAGTGATCCTGACCCAGCTGAAGTGTGTGTGAATGTAAGGCTCAGTATGTGAGGGACCAGTCTCAGGGTCCAGTGATCTAGACCCAGCTGAAGTGTGTGTGAATGTGAGGCTCAGTGTGTGAGGGACCAGTCTCAGGATCCAGTTATCCAGACCCAGCTGAAGTGTGTGTGACTGTGAGGCTCAGTGTGTGAGGGACCAGTCTCAGTGTCCAGTGATCCTACCCAGCTGAAGTGTGTGTGAATGTGAGGCTCAGTGTGTGAGGGACCAGTCTCAGGGTCCAGTGATCCAGACCCAGCTGAAGTGTTTTTGAATGTGAGGCTCAGTGTGTGAGGGACCAGTCTCAGGGTCCAGTGATCCAGACCCAGCTGAAGTGTGTGTGAATGTGAGGCTCAGTGTGTGAGGAACCAGTCTCAGGGTCCAGTGATCCAGACCTAGCTGAAGTGTGTGTGAATGTGAGGCTCAGTGTGTGAGGAACCAGTCTCAGGTTCCAATGATCCAGACCCAGCTGAAGTGTGTGTGAATGTGAGGCTCAGTGTGTGAGGGACCAGCCTCAGGGTCCAGCGATCCAGACCCAGCTGAAGTGTGTGTGAATGTGAGGCTCAATGTGTGAGGATCCAGTCTCAGGGTCTAGTGATCCAGACCCAGCTGAAGTGTGTGTGAATATGAGGTTCAGGGTGTGAGGGACCTGACTCAGGGTCCAGTGATCCAGACCCAGCTGAAGTGTGTGTGAATGTGAGGCTCAGTGTGTGATGGACCAGTCTCAGGGTCCAGTGATCCAGACCCAGCTGAAGTGTGTGTGAATGTGAGGCTCAGTGTGTGAGGGACCAGTCTGAGGGTCCAGTGATGCAGACCCAGCTGAAGTGTGTGTGAATGTGAGGCTCAGTGTGTGAGGGACCAGTCTCAGGGTCCAGTGATCCAGACCCAGCTGAAGAGTGTGTGTGAATGTGAGGCTCAGTGTGTGAGGGACCAGTCTCAGGGTCCAGTGATCCAGACCCAGCTGAAGTGTGTGCGAATGTGAGACTCAGTGTGTGAGGAACCAGTCTCAGGGTCCAGTGATCCAGACCCAACTGAAGTGTGTGTGAATGTGTGGCTCAGTGTGTGATGGACCAATCTCAGGGTCCAGTGATCCAGACCCAGCTGACGTGTGTGTGAATGTGTGGCTCAGTGTGTGATGGACCAGTCTCAGGGTCCAGTGATCCAGACCCAGCTGAAGTGTGTGTGAATGTGAAGCTCAGTGTGTGAGGGACCAGTCTCAGGGTCCAGTGATCCAGACCCAGCTGAAGTGTGTGTGAATGTGAGGCTCAGTGTGTGAGGGACCAGCCTCAGGGTCCAGTGATCCAGACCCAGCTGAAGTGAGTGTGAATGTGAGGCTCAGTGTGTGATGGACCAGTCTCAGGGTCCAGTGATCCAGACCCAGCTGAAGTGTGTGTGAATGTGAGGCTCAGTTTTTGAGGAACCAGTCTCAGGGTCCAGTGATACAGACCCAGTTGAAGTGTGTGTGAATGTGAGGCTCAGTTTGTGAGGGACCTGCCTCAGGGTCCAGTGATCCAGACCCGGCTGAAGTGTCTGTGAATGTGAGGCTCAGTGTGTGAGGGACCAGTCTCAGGTTCCAGTGATCCAGACCCAGCTGAAGTGTGTGTGAATGAGAGGCTCAATGTGTGAGGGACCAGTCGGAGCGTCCAGTGATCCAGACCCAGCTGAAGTGTGTGTGAATGTGAGGCTCAGTGTGTGAGGGACCAGTCTCAGGGTCCAGTGATCCAGACCCAGCTGAAGTGTGTGTGAATGTGAGGCTCAGTGTGTGAGGGACCAGTCTCAGGGTCCAGTGATCCAGACCCAGCTGAAGAGTGTGTGTGAATGTGAGGCTCAGTGTGTGAGGGACCAGTCTCAGGGTCCAGTGATCCAGACCCAGCTGAAGTGTGTGCGAATGTGAGACTCAGTGTGTGAGGAACCAGTCTCAGGGTCCAGTGATCCAGACCCAACTGAAGTGTGTGTGAATGTGTGGCTCAGTGTGTGATGGACCAGTCTCATAGTCCAGTGATCCAGACCCAGCTGACGTGTGTGTGAATGTGTGGCTCAGTGTGTGATGGACCAGTCTCAGGGTCCAGTGATCCAGACCCAGCTGAAGTGTGTGTGAATGTGAAGCTCAGTGTGTGAGGGACCAGTCTCAGGGTCCAGTGATCCAGACCCAGCTGAAGTGTGTGTGAATGTGAGGCTCAGTGTGTGAGGGACCAGCCTCAGGGTCCAGTGATCCAGACCCAGCTGAAGTGAGTGTGAATGTGAGGCTCAGTGTGTGAGGGACCAGTCTCAGGGTCCAGTGATCCAGACCCAGCTGAAGTGTGTGTGAATGTGAGGCTCAGTTTTTGAGGAACCAGTCTCAGGGTCCAGTGATACAGACCCAGTTGAAGTGTGTGTGAATGTGAGGCTCAGTTTGTGAGGGACCTGCCTCAGGGTCCAGTGATCCAGACCCGTCTGAAGTGTCTGTGAATGTGAGGCTCAGTGTGTGAGGGACCAGTCTCAGGTTCCAGTGATCCAGACCCAGCTGAAGTGTGTGTGAATGAGAGGCTCAATGTGTGAGGGACCAGTCTGAGGGTCCAGTGATGCAGACCCAGCTGAGGTGTGTGTGAGATGAGGCTCAGTGTGTGAGGGACCAGCCTCAGGGTCCAGTGATCCAGACCCAGCTGAAGTGTGTGTGAATGTGAGGCTCAGTGTGTGAGGGACCAGCCTCAGTGTCCAGTGATCCAGACCCAGCTGAAGTGTGTGTGATTGTGAGACTCAGTGTGTGAGGGACCAGTCTCAGGGTCCAGTGATCCAGACCCAGCTGAAGTGTGTGTGAATGTGAGGCTCAGTGTGCGAAGGGCCAGTCTCAGGGTCCAGTGCTCCAGACCCAGATGAAGTGTGTGTGAATGTGAGGCTCAGTGTGTGAGGGACCAGTCTCAGGATCCAGTGATCCTGACCCAGCTGAAGTGTGTGTGAATGTAAGGCTCAGTATGTGAGGGACCAGTCTCAGGGTCCAGTGATCTAGACCCAGCTGAAGTGTGTGTGAATGTGAGGCTCAGTGTGTGAGGGACCAGTCTCAGGATCCAGTTATCCAGACCCAGCTGAAGTGTGTGTGACTGTGAGGCTCAGTGTGTGAGGGACCAGTCTCAGTGTCCAGTGATCCTACCCAGCTGAAGTGTGTGTGAATGCGAGGCTCAGTGTGTGAGGGACCAGTCTCAGGGTCCAGTGATCCAGACCCAGCTGAAGTGTTTTTGAATGTGAGGCTCAGTGTGTGAGGGACCAGTCTCAGGGTCCAGTGATCCAGACCCAGCTGAAGTGTGTGTGAATGTGAGGCTCAGTGTGTGATGGACCAGTCTCAGGGTCCAGTGATTCAGACCCAGCTGAAGTGTGTGTGAATGTGAGGCTCAGTGTGTGAGGGACCAGTCTCAGGGTCCAGTGATCCAGACCCAGCTGAAGTGTGTGTGAATGTGAGGCTCAGTGTGTGAGGGACCAGTCTCAGGGTCCAGTGATCCAGACCCAGCTGAAGAGTGTGTGTGAATGTGAGGCTCAGTGTGTGAGGGACCAGTCTCAGGGTCCAGTGATCCAGACCCAGCTGAAGTGTGTGCGAATGTGAGACTCAGTGTGTGAGGAACCAGTCTCAGGGTCCAGTGATCCAGACCCAACTGAAGTGTGTGTGAATGTGTGGCTCAGTGTGTGATGGACCAGTCTCAGGGTCCAGTGATCCAGACCCAGCTGACGTGTGTGTGAATGTGTGGCTCAGTGTGTGATGGACCAGTCTCAGGGTCCAGTGATCCAGACCCAGCTGAAGTGTGTGTGAATGTGAAGCTCAGTGTGTGAGGGACCAGTCTCAGGGTCCAGTGATCCAGACCCAGCTGAAGTGTGTGTGAATGTGAGGCTCAGTGTGTGAGGGACCAGCCTCAGGGTCCAGTGATCCAGACCCAGCTGAAGTGAGTGTGAATGCGAGGCTCAGTGTGTGAGGGACCATTCTCAGGGTCCAGTGATCCAGACCCAGCTGAAGTGTGTGTGAATGTGAGGCTCAGTTTTTGAGGAACCAGTCTCAGGGTCCAGTGATACAGACCCAGTTGAAGTGTGTGTGAATGTGAGGCTCAGTTTGTGAGGGACCTGCCTCAGGGTCCAGTGATCCAGACCCGGCTGAAGTGTCTGTGAATGTGAGGCTCAGTGTGTGAGGGACCAGTCTCAGGTTCCAGTGATCCAGAACCAGGTGAAGTGTGTGTGAATGAGAGGCTCAATGTGTGAGGGACCAGTCTGAGGGTCCAGTGATCCAGACCCAGCTGAAGTGTGTGTGAATGTGAGGCTCAGTGTGTGAGGGACCAGTCTCAGGGTCCAGTGATCCAGACCCAGCTGAAGTGTGTGTGAATGTGAGGCTCAGTGTGTGAGGGACCAGTCTCAGGGTCCAGTGATCCAGACCCAGCTGAAGAGTGTGTGTGAATGTGAGGCTCAGTGTGTGAGGGACCAGTCTCAGGGTCCAGTGATCCAGACCCAGCTGAAGTGTGTGCGAATGTGAGACTCAGTGTGTGAGGAACCAGTCTCAGGGTCCAGTGATCCAGACCCAACTGAAGTGTGTGTGAATGTGTGGCTCAGTGTGTGATGGACCAGTCTCATGGTCCAGTGATCCAGACCCAGCTGACGTGTGTGTGAATGTGTGGCTCAGTGTGTGATGGACCAGTCTCAGGGTCCAGTGATCCAGACCCAGCTGAAGTGTGTGTGAATGTGAAGCTCAGTGTGTGAGGGACCAGTCTCAGGGTCCAGTGATCCAGACCCAGCTGAAGTGAGTGTGAATGTGAGGCTCAGTTTTTGAGGAACCAGTCTCAGGGTCCAGTGATACAGACCCAGTTGAAGTGTGTGTGAATGTGAGGCTCAGTTTGTGAGGGACCAGCCTCAGGGTCCAGTGATCCAGACCCAGCTGAAGTGTGTGTGAATGTGAGGCTCAGTGTGTGAGGGACCAGCATCAGTGTCCAGTGATCCAGACCCAGCTGAAGTGTGTGTGATTGTGAGACTCAGTGTGTGAGGGACCAGTCTCAGGGTCCAGTGATCCAGACCCAGCTGAAGTGTGTGTGAATGTGAGGCTCAGTGTGCGAAGGGCCGGTCTCAGGGTCCAGTGCTCCAGACTCAGCTGAAGTGTGTGTGAATGTGAGGCTCAGTGTGTGAGGGACCAGTATCAGGATCCAATGATCCAGACCCAGCTGAAGTGTGTGTGAATGTAAGGCTCAGTATGTGAGGGACCAGTCTCAGGGTCCAGTGATCTAGACCCAGCTGAAGTGTGTGTGAATGTGAGGCTCAGTGTGTGAGGGACCAGTCTCAGGATCCAGTGATCCAGACCCAGCTGAAGTGTGTGTGAATGTGAGGCTCAGTGTGTGAGGGACCAGTCTCAGGGTCCAGTGATCCAGACCCAGCTGAAGAGTGTGTGTGAATGTGAGGCTCAGTGTGTGAGGGACCAGTCTCAGGGTCCAGTGATCAAGACCCAGCTGAAGTGTGTGCGAATGTGAGACTCAGTGTGTGAGGAACCAGTCTCAGGGTCCAGTGATCCAGACCCAACTGAAGTGTGTGTGAATGTGTGGCTCAGTGTGTGATGGACCAGTCTCAGGGTCCAGTGATCCAGACCCAGCTGACGTGTGTGTGAATATGTGGCTCAGTGTGTGATGGACCAGTCTCAGGGTCCAGTGATCCTGACCCAGCTGAAGTGTGTGTGAAGGTGAAGCTCAGTGTGTGAGGGACCAGTCTCAGGTTCCAGTGATCCAGACCCAGCTGAAGTGTGTGTGAATGTGAGGCTCAGTGTGTGAGGGACCAGCCTCAGGGTCCAGTGATCCAGACCCAGCTGAAGTGAATGTGAATGTGAGGCTCAGTGTGTGAGGGACCATTCTCAGGGTCCAGTGATCCAGACCCAGCTGAAGTGTGTGTGAATGTGAGGCTCAGTTTTTGAGGAACCAGTCTCAGGGTCCAGTGATACAGACCCAGTTGAAGTGTGTGTGAATGTGAGGCTCAGTTTGTGAGGGACCTGCCTCAGGGTCCAGTGATCCAGACCCGGCTGAAGTGTCTGTGAATGTGAGGCTCAGTGTGTGAGGGACCAGTCTCAGGTTCCAGTGATCCAGACCCAGCTGAAGTGTGTGTGAATGAGAGGCTCAATGTGTGAGGGACCAGTCTGAGGGTCCAGTGATGCAGACCCAGCTGAAGTGTGTGTGAGATGAGGCTCAGTGTGTGAGGGACCAGCCTCAGGGTCCAGTGATCCAGACCCAGCTGAAGTGTGTGTGAATGTGAGGCTCAGTGTGTGAGGGACCAGCCTCAGTGTCCAGTGATCCAGACCCAGCTGAAGTGTGTGTGAATGTGAGGCTCAGTGTGCGAAGGGCCAGTCTCAGGGTCCAGTGCTCCAGACCCAGCTGAAGTGTGTGTGAATGTGAGGCTCAGTGTGTGAGGGACCAGTCTCAGGATCCAGTGATCCTGACCCAGCTGAAGTGTGTGTGAATGTAAGGCTCAGTATGTGAGGGACCAGTCTCAGGGTCCAGTGATCTAGACCCAGCTGAAGTGTGTGTGAATGTGAGGCTCAGTGTGTGAGGGACCAGTCTCAGGATCCAGTTATCCAGACCCAGCTGAAGTGTGTGTGACTGTGAGGCTCAGTGTGTGAGGGACCAGTCTCAGTGTCCAGTGATCCTACCCAGCTGAAGTGTGTGTGAATGTGAGGCTCAGTGTGTGAGGGACCAGTCTCAGGGTCCAGTGATCCAGACCCAGCTGAAGTGTTTTTGAATGTGAGGCTCAGTGTGTGAGGGACCAGTCTCAGGGTCCAGTGATCCAGACCCAGCTGAAGTGTGTGTGAATGTGAGGCTCAGTGTGTGAGGAACCAGTCTCAGGGTCCAGTGACCCAGACCAAGCTGAAGTGTGTGTGAATGTGAGGCTCAGTGTGTGAGGAACCAGTCTCAGGTTCCAATGATCCAGACCCAGCTGAAGTGTGTGTGAATGTGAGGCTCAGTGTGTGAGGGACCAGCCTCAGGGTCCAGCGATCCAGACCCAGCTGAAGTGTGTGTGAATGTGAGGCTCAGTGTGTGAGGGACCAGTCTCAGGGTCCAGTGATCCAGCCCCAGCTGAAGTGTGTGTGAATGTGAGGCTCAGTGTGTGAGGGACCAGACTCAGGGTCCAGTGATCCAGACCCAGCTGAAGTGGGTGTGAATGTAAGGCTCAGTGTCTGAGGGACCAGTCGCAGGGTCCATTGATCCAGACCCAGCTGAAGTGTGTGTGAATGTGAGGCTCAGTGTGTGAGGGACCAGTCTCAGGGTCCAGTGATCCAGACCCAGCTGAAGTGTGTGTGAATGTGAGGCTCAGTGTGTGAGGGACCAGTCTCAGGATCCAGTGATCCAGACCCAGCTGAAGTGTGTGTGAATGTGAGGCTCAGAGTGTGAGGAACCAGTCTCAGGGTCCAGTGATCCAGACCCAGCTGATGTGTGTGTGAATGTGAGGCTCAGTGTGTGAGGAACCAGTCTCAGGTTCCAATGATCCAGACCCAGCTGAAGTGTGTGTGAATGTGAGGCTCAGTGTGTGAGGGACCAGCCTCAGGGTCCAGTGATCCAGACCCAGCTGAAGTGTGTGTGAATGTGAGGCTCAGTGTGTGAGGGACCAGTCTCAAGGTCCAGTGATCCAGCCCCAGCTGAAGTGTGTGTGAATGTGAGGCTCAGTGTGTGAGGGACCAGACTCAGGGTCCAGTGATCCAGACCCAGCTGAAGTGGGTGTGAATGTAAGGCTCAGTGTCTGAGGGACAAGTCGCAGGGTCCAGTGATCCAGACCCAGCTGAAGTGTGTGTGAATGTGAGGCTCAGTGTGTGAGGGACCAGTCTCAGGGTTCAGTGATCCAGACCCAGCTGAAGTGTGTGTGAATGTGAGGCTCAGTGTGTGAGGGACCAATCTCAGGGTCCAGTGATCCAGACCAAGCTGAAGTTTGTGTGAATGTGAGGCTCAGTGTGTGAGGGACCAGTCTCAGGGTCCAGTGATCCAGACCCAGCTGAAGTGTGTGTGAATATGAGGCTCAGTGTATGAGGGACCAGTCTCAGGGTCCAGTGATCCAGACCCAGCTGAAGTGTGTGTAAATGTGAGGCTCAGTGTGTGAGGGATGAGTCTCAGGGTCTCGTGATCCAGACGCAGCTGAAGTGTGTGTGAAGGTGAGGCTCAGTGTGTGAGGGACCAGTCTCAGGGTCCAGTGATCCAGACCCAGCTGAAGTGTGTGTGAATGTGAGGCTCAGTGTGTGAGGGACCAGTCTCAGGGTCCAGTGATCCAGACCCAGCTGAAGTGTGTGTGAATGTGAGGCTCAGTGTGCGAAGGGCCAGTCTCAGGGTCCAGTGATACAGACCCAGTTGAAGTGTGTGCGAATGTGAGGCTCAGTTTGTGAGGGACCTGCCTCAGGGTCCAGTGATCCAGACCCGGCTGAAGTGTCTGTGAATGTGAGGCTCAGTGTGTGAGGGACCAGTCTCAGGTTCCAGTGATCCAGACCCAGCTGAAGTGTGTGTGAATGAGAGGCTCAATGTGTGAGGGACCAGTCTGAGGGTCCAGTGATGCAGACACAGCTGAAGTGTGTGTGAGATGAGGCTCAGTGTGTGAGGGACCAGTCTCAGGGTCCAGTGATCCAGACCCAGCTGAAGTGTGTGTGAATGTGAGGCTCAGTGTGCGAAGGGCCAGTCTCAGGGTCCAGTGCTCCAGACCCAGCTGAAGTGTGTGTGAATGTGAGGCTCAGTGTGTGAGGGACCAGTCTCAGGATCCAGTGATCCTGACCCAGCTGAAGTGTGTGTGAATGTAAGGCTCAGTATGTGAGGGACCAGTCTCAGGGTCCAGTGATCTAGACCCAGCTGAAGTGTGTGTGAATGTGAGGCTCAGTGTGTGAGGGACCAGTCTCAGGGTCCAGTGATCCAGACCCAGCTGAAGTGTGTGTGAATGTGAGGCTCAGTTTCTGAGGAACCAGTCTCAGGGTCCAGTGATACAGACCCAGTTGAAGTGTGTGTGAATGTGAGGCTCAGTTTGTGAGGGACCTGCCTCAGGGTCCAGTGATCCAGACCCGGCTGAAGTGTCTGTGAATGTGAGGCTCAGTGTGTGAGGGACCAGTCTCAGGTTCCAGTGATCCAGACCCAGCTGAAGTTTGTGTGAATGAGAGGCTCAATGTGTGAGGGACCAGTCTGAGGGTCCAGTGATGCAGACCCAGCTGAAGTGGGTGTGAGATGAGGCTCAGTGTGTGAGGGACCAGCCTCAGGGTCCAGTGATCCAGACCCAGCTGAAGTGTGTGTGAATGTGAGGCTCAGTGTGTGAGGGACCAGCCTCAGTGTCCAGTGATCCAGACCCAGGTGAAGTGTGTGTGAATGTGAGACTCAGTGTGTGAGGGACCAGTCTCAGGGTCCAGTGATCCAGACCCAGCTGAAGTGTGTGTGAATGTGAAGCTCAGTGTGTGAGGGACCAGTCTCAGGGTCCAGTGATCCAGACCCAGCTGAAGTGTGTGTGAATGTGAGGCTCAGTGTGTGAGGGTCCAGCCTCAGGGTCCAGTGATCCAGATCCAGCTGAAGTGTGTGTGAATCTGAGGCTCAGTGTATGAGGGACCAGTCTCAGGGTCCAGTGATCCAGACCCAGCTGAAGTGTGTGTGAATCTGAGGCTCAGTGTGTGAGGGACCAGCCTCAGGCTCCAGTGATCCAGACCCAGCTGAAGTGTGTGTGAATGTGAGGCTCAGTGTGTGATGGACCAGTCTCAGGGTCCAGTGATCCAGACCCAGCTGAAGTGTGTGTGAATGTGAGGCTCAGTGTGTGAGGGACCAGTCTGAGGATCCAGTGATCCAGACCCAGCTGAAGTGTGTGTGACTGTGAGACTCAGTGTGTGAGGGACCAGTCTCATTGTCCAGTGATCCTACCAAGCTGAAGTGTGTGTGAATGTGAGGCTCAGTTGTGTGAGGGACCAGTCTCAGCGTCCAGTGATCCAGACCCAGCTGAAGTGTGTGTGAATGTGAGGCTCAGTGTCTGAGGGACAAGTCTCAGGGTCCAGTGATCCAGACCCAGCTGAAGTGTGTGTGAATGTGAGGCTCAGTGTGTGAGGGACCAGTCTCAGGGTCCAGTGATCCAGACCCAGCTGAAGTGTGTGTGAATGTGTGGCTCAGTGTATGAGGAACCAGTCTCAGGGTCCAGTGATCCAGACCCAACTGAAGTGTGTGTGAATGTGAGGCTCAGTGTGTGATGGACCAGTCTCAGGGTCCAGTGATCCAGACCCAGCTAAGGTGTGTGTGAATGTGTGGCTCAGTGTGTGATGGACCAGTCTCAGGGTCCAGTGATCCAGACCCAGCTGAAGTGTGTGTGAATGTGAGGCTCAGTGTGTGAGGGACCAGTCCCAGGGTCCAGTGATCCAGACCCAGCTGAAGTGTGTGTGAATGTGAGGCTCAGTGTGTGAGGGACCAGTCTCAGGATCCAGTGATCCAGACCCAGCTGAAGTATGTGTGACAGTGAGGCTCAGTGTGTGAGGAACCAGTCTCAGTGTCCAGTGATCCTACCCAGCTGAAGTGTGTGTGAATGTGAGGCTCAGTGTGTGAGGGACCAGTCTCAGGGTCCAGTGATCCAGACCAGGCTGAAGTGTGTGTGAATGTGAGGCTCAGTGTGTGAGGGACCAGTCTCAGGGTCCAGTGATCCAGACCCAGCTGAAGTGTGTGTGAATGTGAGGCTCAGTGTGTGAGGAAACAGTCTCAGGTTCCAGTGATCCAGACCCAGCTGAAGTGTGTGTGAATGTGAGGCTCAGTGTGTGAGGAACCAGTCTCAGGGTCCAGTGATCCAGACACAGCTGAAGTGAGTGTGAATGTGAGGCTCAGTGTGTGATGGACCAGTCTCAGGGCCCAGTGATCCAGACCCAGCTGAAGTTTGTGTGAATGTGAGGCTCAGTATATGAAGGACCCGTCTCAGGGTCCAGTGATCCAGACCCAGCTGAAGTGTGTGTGAATGTGAGGCTCAGTGTGTGAGGAACCAGTCTCAGGGTCCAGTGATGCAGACCCAGCTGAAGTGTGTGTGAATGTGAGGCTCAGTGTGTGAGGGACCAGTCTCAGGGTCCAATGATCCAGACCCAGCTGAAGTGTGTGTGAATGTGAAGCTTAGTGTGTGAGGGACCAGTCTCAGGTCCAGTGATCCAGACCCAGCTGAAGTGTGTGTGAATGTGAGGCTCAGTGTGTGAGGATCCAGTCTCAGGGTCTAGTGATCCAGACCCAGCTGAAGTGTGTGTGAATATGAGGCTCAGGGTGTGAGGGACCTGACTCAGGGTCCAGTGATCCAGACCCAGCTGAAGTGTGTGTGAATGTGAGGCTCAGTGTGTGATGGACCAGTCTCAGGGTCCAGTTATCCAGACCCAGCTGAAGTGTGTGTGAATGTGAGGCTCAGTGTGTGAGGGACCAGTCTCAGGGTCCAGTGATCCAGACCCAGCTGAAGTGTGTGTGAATGTGAGGCTCAGTGTGTGAGGGACCAGTCTCAGGGTCCAGTGATCCAGACCCAGCTGAAGAGTGTGTGAATGTGATGCTCAGTGTGTGAGGGACCAGTCTCAGAGTCCAGTGATCCAGACCCAGCTGAAGAGTGTGTGTGAATGTGAGGCTCAGTGTGTGAGGGACCAGTCTCAGGGTCCAGTGATCCAGACCCAGCTGAAGTGTGTGCGAATGTGAGGCTCAGTGTGTGAGGAACCAGTCTCAGGGTCCAGTGATCCAGACCCAACTGAAGTGTGTGTGAATGTGTGGCTCAGTGTGTGATGGACCTGTCTCAGGGTCCAGTGATCCAGACCCAGCTGACGTGTGTGTGAATGTGTGGCTCAGTGTGTGATGGACCAGTCTCAGGGTCCAGTGATCCAGACCCAGCTGAAGTGTGTGTGAATGTGAGGCTCAGTGTGTGAGGGACCAGTCTCAGGGTCCAGTGATCTAGACCCAGCTGAAGTGTGTGTGAATGTGAGGCTCAGTGTGTGAGGGACCAGTCTCAGGGTCCAGTGATCCAGACCCAGCTGAAGTGTGTGTGAATGTGAGGCTCAGTTTCTGAGGAACCAGTCTCAGGGTCCAGTGATACAGACCCAGTTGAAGTGTGTGTGAATGTGAGGCTCAGTTTGTGAGGGACCTGCCTCAGGGTCCAGTGATCCAGACCCGGCTGAAGTGTCTGTGAATGTGAGGCTCAGTGTGTGAGGGACCAGTCTCAGGTTCCAGTGATCCAGACCCAGCTGAAGTTTGTGTGAATGAGAGGCTCAATGTGTGAGGGACCTGTCTGAGGGTCCAGTGATGCAGACCCAGCTGAAGTGGGTGTGAGATGAGGCTCAGTGTGTGAGGGACCAGCCTCAGGGTCCAGTGATCCAGACCCAGCTGAAGTGTGTGTGAATGTGAGGCTCAGTGTGTGAGGGACCAGCCTCAGTGTCCAGTGATCCAGACCCAGGTGAAGTGTGTGTGAATGTGAGACTCAGTGTGTGAGGGACCAGTCTCAGGGTCCAGTGATCCAGACCCAGCTGAAGTGTGTGTGAATGTGAAGCTCAGTGTGTGAGGGACCAGTCTCAGGGTCCAGTGATCCAGACCCAGCTGAAGTGTGTGTGAATGTGAGGCTCAGTGTGTGAGGGTCCAGCCTCAGGGTCCAGTGATCCAGATCCAGCTGAAGTGTGTGTGAATCTGAGGCTCAGTGTATGAGGGACCAGTCTCAGGGTCCAGTGATCCAGACCCAGCTGAAGTGTGTGTGAATCTGAGGCTCAGTGTGTGAGGGACCAGCCTCAGGCTCCAGTGATCCAGACCCAGCTGAAGTGTGTGTGAATGTGAGGCTCAGTGTGTGATGGACCAGTCTCAGGGTCCAGTGATCCAGACCCAGCTGAAGTGTGTGTGAATGTGAGGCTCAGTGTGTGAGGGACCAGTCTGAGGATCCAGTGATCCAGACCCAGCTGAAGTGTGTGTGACTGTGAGACTCAGTGTGTGAGGGACCAGTCTCATTGTCCAGTGATCCTACCAAGCTGAAGTGTGTGTGAATGTGAGGCTCAGTTGTGTGAGGGACCAGTCTCAGCGTCCAGTGATCCAGACCCAGCTGAAGTGTGTGTGAATGTGAGGCTCAGTGTCTGAGGGACAAGTCTCAGGGTCCAGTGATCCAGACCCAGCTGAAGTGTGTGTGAATGTGAGGCTCAGTGTGTGAGGGACCAGTCTCAGGGTCCAGTGATCCAGACCCAGCTGAAGTGTGTGTGAATGTGTGGCTCAGTGTATGAGGAACCAGTCTCAGGGTCCAGTGATCCAGACCCAACTGAAGTGTGTGTGAATGTGTGGCTCAGTGTGTGATGGACCAGTCTCAGGGTCCAGTGATCCAGACCCAGCTAAGGTGTGTGTGAATGTGTGGCTCAGTGTGTGATGGACCAGTCTCAGGGTCCAGTGATCCAGACCCAGCTGAAGTGTATGTGAATGTGAGGCTCAGTGTGTGAGGGACCAGTCTCAGGGTCCAGTGATCCAGACCCAGCTGAAGTGTGTGTGAATGTGAGGCTCAGTGTGTGAGGGACCAGTCTCAGGATCCAGTGATCCAGACCCAGCTGAAGTATGTGTGACAGTGAGGCTCAGTGTGTGAGGAACCAGTCTCAGTGTCCAGTGATCCTACCCAGCTGAAGTGTGTGTGAATGTGAGGCTCAGTGTGTGAGGGACCAGTCTCAGGGTCCAGTGATCCAGACCAGGCTGAAGTGTGTGTGAATGTGAGGCTCAGTGTGTGAGGGACCAGTCTCAGGGTCCAGTGATCCAGACCCAGCTGAAGTGTGTGTGAATGTGAGGCTCAGTGTGTGAGGAAACAGTCTCAGGTTCCAGTGATCCAGACCCAGCTGAAGTGTGTGTGAATGTGAGGCTCAGTGTGTGAGGAACCAGTCTCAGGGTCCAGTGATCCAGACACAGCTGAAGTGAGTGTGAATGTGAGGCTCAGTGTGTGATGGACCAGTCTCAGGGCCCAGTGATCCAGACCCAGCTGAAGTTTGTGTGAATGTGAGGCTCAGTATATGAAGGACCCGTCTCAGGGTCCAGTGATCCAGACCCAGCTGAAGTGTGTGTGAATGTGAGGCTCAGTGTGTGAGGAACCAGTCTCAGGGTCCAGTGATGCAGACCCAGCTGAAGTGTGTGTGAATGTGAGGCTCAGTGTGTGAGGGACCAGTCTCAGGGTCCAATGATCCAGACCCAGCTGAAGTGTGTGTGAATGTGAAGCTTAGTGTGTGAGGGACCAGTCTCAGGTCCAGTGATCCAGACCCAGCTGAAGTGTGTGTGAATGTGAGGCTCAGTGTGTGAGGATCCAGTCTCAGGGTCTAGTGATCCAGACCCAGCTGAAGTGTGTGTGAATATGAGGCTCAGGGTGTGAGGGACCTGACTCAGGGTCCAGTGATCCAGACCCAGCTGAAGTGTGTGTGAATGTGAGGCTCAGTGTGTGATGGACCAGTCTCAGGGTCCAGTTATCCAGACCCAGCTGAAGTGTGTGTGAATGTGAGGCTCAGTGTGTGAGGGACCAGTCTCAGGGTCCAGTGATCCAGACCCAGCTGAAGTGTGTGTGAATGTGAGGCTCAGTGTGTGAGGGACCAGTCTCAGGGTCCAGTGATCCAGACCCAGCTGAAGAGTGTGTGAATGTGATGCTCAGTGTGTGAGGGACCAGTCTCAGAGTCCAGTGATCCAGACCCAGCTGAAGAGTGTGTGTGAATGTGAGGCTCAGTGTGTGAGGGACCAGTCTCAGGGTCCAGTGATCCAGACCCAGCTGAAGTGTGTGCGAATGTGAGGCTCAGTGTGTGAGGAACCAGTCGCAGGGTCCAGTGATCCAGACCCAACTGAAGTGTGTGTGAATGTGTGGCTCAGTGTGTGATGGACCTGTCTCAGGGTCCAGTGATCCAGACCCAGCTGACGTGTGTGTGAATGTGTGGCTCAGTGTGTGATGGACCAGTCTCAGGGTCCAGTGATCCAGACCCAGCTGAAGTGTGTGTGAATGTGAGGCTCAGTGTGTGAGGGACCAGTCCCAGGGTCCAGTGATCCAGACCCAGCTGAAGTGTGTGTGAATGTGAGGCTCAGTGTGTGAGGGACCAGTCTCAGGATCCAGTGATCCAGACCCAGCTGAAGTGTGTGTGACTGTGAGGCTCAGTGTGTGAGGGACCAGTCTCAGTGTCCAGTGATCCTACCCAGCTGAAGTGTATGTGAATGTGAGGCTCAGTGTGTGAGGGACCAGTCTCAGGGTCCAGTGATCCAGACCCAGCTGAAGTGTGTGTGAATGTGAGGCTCAGTGTGTGAGGGACCAGTCTCAGGGTCCAGTGATCCAGACCCAGCTGAAGTGTGTGTGAATGTGAGGCTCAGTGTGTGAGGAAACAGTCTCAGGGTCCAGTGATCCAGACCCAGCTGAAGTGTGTGTGAATGTGAGGCTCAGTGTGTGAGGAACCAGACTCAGGGTCCAGTGATCCAGACACAGCTGAAGTGAGTGTGAATGTGAGGCTCAGTGTGTGATGGACCAGTCTCAGGGTCCAGTGATCCAGACCCAGCTGAAGTGTGTGTGAATGTGAGGCTCAGTATATGAAGGACCCGTCTCAGGGTCCAGTGATCCAGACCCAGCTGAAGTGTGTGTGAATGTGAGGCTCAGTGTGTGAGGGACCAGTCTCAGGGTCCAGTGATGCAGACCCAGCTGAAGTGTGTGTGAATGTGAGGCTCAGTGTGTGAGGGACCAGTCTCAGGGTCCAGTGATCCAGACCCAGCTGAAGTGTGTGTGAATGTGAAGCTCAGTGTGTGAGGGACCAGTCTCAGGTCCAGTGATCCAGACCCAGCTGAAGTGTGTGTGAATGTGAGGCTCAGTGTGTGAGGATCCAGTCTCAGGGTCTAGTGATCCAGACCCAGCTGAAGTGTGTGTGAATATGAGGCTCAGGGTGTGAGGGACCTGACTCAGGGTCCAGTGATCCAGACCCAGCTGAAGTGTGTGTGAATGTGAGGCTCAGTGTGTGATGGACCAGTCTCAGGGTCCAGTGATCCAGACCCAGCTGAAGTGTGTGTGAATGTGAGGCTCAGTGTGTGAGGGACCAGTCTCAGGGTCCAGTGATCCAGACCCAGCTGAAGTGTGTGTGAATGTGAGGCTCAGTGTGTGAGGGACCAGTCTCAGGGTCCAGTGATCCAGACCCAACTGAAGAGTGTGTGAATGTGATGCTCAGTGTGTGAGGGACCAGTCTCAGAGTCCACTGATCCAGACCCAGCTGAAGAGTGTGTGTGAATGTGAGGCTCAGTGTGTGAGGGACCAGTCTCAGGGTCCAGTGATCCAGACCCAGCTGAAGTGTGTGTGAATGTGTGGCTCAGTGTATGAGGAACCAGTCTCAGGGTCCAGTGATCCAGACCCAACTGAAGTGTGTGTGAATGTGTGGCTCAGTGTGTGAAAGACCAGTCTCAGGGTCCAGTGATCCAGACCCAGCTGACGTGTGTGTGAATGTGTGGCTCAGTGTGTGATGGACCAGTCTCAGGGTCCAGTGATCCAGACCCAGCTGAAGTGTGTGTGAATGTGAGGCTCATTGTGTGAGGGACCAGTCTCAGGGTCCAGTGATCCAGACCCAGCTGATGTGTGTGTGAATGTGAGGCTCAGTGTGTGAGGGACCAGTCTCAGGGTCCAGTGATCCAGACCCAGCTGAAGTGTGTGTGAATGTGAGGCTCAGTGTGTGAGGAACCAGTCTCAGGGTCCAGTGCTCCAGACCCAGCTGAAGTGTGTGTGAATGTGAGGCTCAGTGTGTGAGGGACCAGCCTCAGGGTCCAGCGATCCAGACCCAGCTGAAGTGTGTGTGAATGTGAGGCTCAGTGTGTGAGGGACCAGTCTCAGGGTCCAGTGATCCAGACCCAGCTGACGTGTGTGTGAATGTGTGGCTCAGTGTGTGATGGACCAGTCTCAGGGTCCAGTGATCCAGACCCAGCTGAAGTGTGTGTGAATGTGAGGCTCAGTGTGTGAGGGACCAGTCCCAGGGTCCAGTGATCCAGACCCAGCTGAAGTGTGTGTGAATGTGAGGCTCAGTGTGTGAGGGACCAGTCTCAGGATCCAGTGATCCAGACCCAGCTGAAGTGTGTGTGACTGTGAGGCTCAGTGTGTGAGGGACCAGTCTCAGGGTCCAGTGATCCTACCCAGCTGAAGTGTGTGTGAATGTGAGGCTCATTGTGTGAGGGACCAGTCTCAGGGTCCAGTGATCCAGACCCAGCTGATGTGTGTGTGAATGTGAGGCTCAGTGTGTGAGGGACCAGTCTCAGGGTCCAGTGATCCAGACCCAGCTGAAGTGTGTGTGAATGTGAGGCTCAGTGTGTGAGGAAACAGTCTCAGGGTCCAGTGCTCCAGACCCAGCTGAAGTGTGTGTGAATGTGAGGCTCAGTGTGTGAGGGACCAGCCTCAGGGTCCAGCGATCCAGACCCAGCTGAAGTGTGTGTGAATGTGAGGCTCAGTGTGTGAGGGACCAGTCTCAGGGTCCAGTGATCCAGCCCCAGCTGCAGTGTGTGTGAATGTGAGGCTCAGTGTGTGAGGGACCAGACTCAGGGTCCAGTGATCCAGACCCAGCTGAAGTGGGTGTGAATGTAAGGCTCAGTGTCTGAGGGACCAGTCGCAGGGTCCATTGATCCAGACCCAGCTGAAGTGTGTGTGAATGTGAGAATCAGTGTGTGAGGGACCAGTCTCAGGGTCCAGTGATCCAGACCCAGCTGAAGTGTGTGTGAATGTGAGGCTCAGAGTGTGAGGAACCAGTCTCAGGGTCCAGCGATCCAGACCCAGCTGAAGTGTGTCTGAATGTGAGGCTCAGTGTGTGAGGAACCAGTCTCAGGTTCCAATGATCCAGACCCAGCTGAAGTGTGTGTGAATGTGAGGCTCAGTGTGTGAGGGACCTGCCTCAGGGTCCAGTGATCCAGACCCAGCTGAAGTGTGTGTGAATGTGAGGCTCAGTGTGTGAGGGACCAGTCTCAGGGTCCAGTGATCCAGCCCCAGCTGAAGTGTGTGTGAATGTGAGGCTCAGTGTGTGAGGGACCAGACTCAGGGTCCAGTGATCCAGACCCAGCTGAAGTGGGTGTAAATGTAAGGCTCAGTGTCTGAGGGACAAGTCGCAGGGTCCAGTGATCCAGACCCAGCTGAACTGTGTGTGAATGTGAGGCTCAGTGTGTGAGGGACCAATCTCAGGGTTCAGTGATCCAGACCCAGCTGAAGTGTGTGTGAATGTGAGGCTCAGTGTGTGAGAGACCAATCTCAGGGTCCAGTGATCCAGACCCAGCTGAAGTTTGTGTGAATGTGTGGCTCAGTGTGTGAGGGACCAGTCTCAGG
The DNA here is from genome assembly GCF_044704955.1 of Pristiophorus japonicus. Lineage (NCBI taxonomy): Eukaryota > Metazoa > Chordata > Chondrichthyes > Pristiophoridae > Pristiophorus > Pristiophorus japonicus. The sequence goes on along the minus strand of NW_027254645.1, from coordinate 3,270,664 downwards.
GTCCAGTGATCCAGACCCAGCTGAAGTGTGTGTGTATATGAGGCTCAGTGTATGAGGGACCAGTCTCAGGGTCCAGTGATCCAGACCCAGCTGAAGTGTGTGTAAATGTGAGGCTCAGTGTTTGAGGGATGAGTCTCAGGGTCTCGTGATCCAGACGCAGCTGAAGTGTGTGTGAAGGTGAGGCTCAGTGTGTGAGGGACCAGTCTCAGGGTCCAGTGATCCAGACCCAGCTGAAGTGTGTGTGAATGTGAGGCTCAGTGTGTGAGGGACCAGTCTAAGGGTCCAGTGATCCAGACCCAGCTGAAGTGTGTGTGAATGTGAGGCTCAGTGTGCGAAGGGCCATTCTCAGGGTCCAGTGCTCCAGACCCAGCTGAAGTGTGTGTGAATGTGAGGCTCAGTGTGTGAGGGACCAGTCTCAGGATCCAGTGATCCTGACCCAGCTGAAGTGTGTATGAATGTAAGGCTCAGTATGTGAGGGACCAGTCTCAGGGTCCAGTGATCTAGACCCAGCTGAAGTGTGTGTTAATGTGAGGCTCAGTGTGTGAGGGACCAGTCTCAGGGTCCAGTGATCCAGACCCAGCTGAAGTGTGTGTGAATGTGAGGCTCAGTTTCTGAGGAACCAATCTCAGGGTCCAGTGATACAGACCCAGTTGAAGTGTGTGTGAATGTGAGGCTCAGTTTGTGAGGGACCTGCCTCAGGGTCCAGTGATCCAGACCCGGCTGAAGTGTCTGTGAATGTGAGGCTCAGTGTGTGAGGGACCAGTCTCAGGGTCCAGTGATCCAGACCCAGCTGAAGAGTGTGTGAATGTGATGCTCAGTGTGTGAGGGACCAGTCTCAGAGTCCAGTGATCCAGACCCAGCTGAAGAGTGTGTGTGAATGTGAGGCTCAGTGTGTGAGGGACCAGTCTCAGGGTCCAGTGATCCAGACCCAGCTGAAGTGTGTGTGAATGTGTGGCTCAGTGTATGAGGAACCAGTCTCAGGGTCCAGTGATCCAGACCCAACTGAAGTGTGTGTGAATGTGTGGCTCAGTGTGTGATGGACCAGTCTCAGGGTCCAGTGATCCAGACCCAGCTGACGTGTGTGTGAATGTGTGGCTCAGTGTGTGATGGACCAGTCTCAGGGTCCAGTGATCCAGACCCAGCTGAAGTGTGTGTGAATGTGAGGCTCAGTGTGTGAGGGACCAGTCCCAGGGTCCAGTGATCCAGACCCAGCTGAAGTGTGTGTGAATGTGAGGCTCAGTGTGTGAGGGACCAGTCTCAGGATCCAGTGATCCAGACCCAGCTGAAGTGTGTGTGACTGTGAGGCTCAGTGTGTGAGGGACCAGTCTCAGTGTCCAGTGATCCTACCCAGCTGAAGTGTGTGTGAATGTGAGGCTCAGTGTGTGAGGGACCAGTCTCAGGGTCCAGTGATCCAGACCCAGCTGATGAGTGTGTGAATGTGAGGCTCAGTGTGTGAGGGACCAGTCTCAGGTTCCAGTGATCCAGACCCAGCTGAAGTGTGTGTGAATGTGAGGCTCAGTGTGTGAGGAACCAGTCTCAGGGTCCAGTGATCCAGACCCAGCTGAAGTGTGTGTGAATGTGAGGCTCAGTGTGTGAGGAACCAGTCTCAGGGTCCAGTGATCCAGACCCAGCTGAAGTGTGTGTGAATGTGAGGCTCAGTGTGTGAGGAACCAGTCTCAGGTTCCAATGATCCAGACCCAGCTGAAGTGTGTGTGAATGTGAGGCTCAGTGTGTGAGGGACCTGCCTCAGGGTCCAGTGATCCAGACCCAGCTGAAGTGTGTGTGAATGTGAGGCTCAGTGTGTGAGGAACCAGTCTCAGGGTCCAATGATCCAGACCCAGCTGAAGTGTGTGTGAATGTGAGGCTCAGTGTGTGAGGGACCTGCCTCAGGGTCCAGTGATCCAGACCCAGCTGAAGTGTGTGTGAATGTGAGGCTCAGTGTGTGAGGGACCAGTCTCAGGGTCCAGTGATCCAGCCCCAGCTGAAGTGTGTGTGAATGTGAGGCTCATTGTGTGAGGGACCAGTCTCAGGGTCCAGTGATCGAGACCCAGCTGATGTGTGTGTGAATGTGAGGCTCAGTGTGTGAGGGACCAGTCTCAGGGTCCAGTGATCCAGACCCAGCTGAAGTGTGTGTGAATGTGAGGCTCAGTGTGTGAGGAACCAGTCTCAGGGTCCAGTGATCCAGACCCAGCTGAAGTGTGTGTGAATGTGAGGCTCAGTGTGTGAGGGACCAGCCTCAGGGTCCAGCGATCCAGACCCAGCTGAAGTGTGTGTGAATGTGAGGCTCAGTGTGTGAGGGACCAGTCTCAGGGTCCAGTGATCCAGCCCCAGCTGAAGTTTGTGTGAATGTGAGGCTCAGTGTGTGAGGGACCAGTCTCAGGGTCCAGTGATCCAGCCCCAGCTGAAGTGTGTGTGAATGTGAGGCTCAGTGTGTGAGGGACCAGTCTCAGGGTCCAGTGATCGAGACCCAGCTGATGTGTGTGTGAATGTGAGGCTCAGTGTGTGAGGGACCAGTCTCAGGGTCCAGTGATCCAGACCCAGCTGAAGTGTGTGTGAATGTGAGGCTCAGTGTGTGAGGAACCAGTCTCAGGGTCCAGTGATCCAGACCCAGCTGAAGTGTGTGTGAATGTGAGGCTCAGTGTGTGAGGGACCAGCCTCAGGGTCCAGCGATCCAGACCCAGCTGAAGTGTGTGTGAATGTGAGGCTCAGTGTGTGAGGGACCAGTCTCAGGGTCCAGTGATCCAGCCCCAGCTGAAGTGTGTGTGAATGTGAGGCTCAGTGTGTGAGGGACCAGACTCAGGGTCCAGTGATCCAGACCCAGCTGAAGTGGGTGTGAATGTAAGGCTCAGTGTCTGAGGGACCAGTCGCAGGGTCCATTGATCCAGACCCAGCTGAAGTGTGTGTGAATGTGAGAATCAGTGTGTGAGGGACCAGTCTCAGGGTCCAGTGAGCCAGACCCAGCTGAAGTGTGTGTGAATGTGAGGCTCAGAGTGTGAGGAACCAGTCTCAGGGTCCAGTGATCCAGACCCAGCTGAAGTGTGTCTGAATGTGAGGCTCAGTGTGTGAGGAACCAGTCTCAGGTTCCAATGATCCAGACCCAGCTGAAGTGTGTGTGAATGTGAGGCTCAGTGTGTGAGGGACCTGCCTCAGAGTCCAGTGATCCAGACCCAGCTGAAGTGTGTGTGAATGTGAGGCTCAGTGTGTGAGGGACCAGTCTCAGGGTCCAGTGATCCAGCCCCAGCTGAAGTGTGTGTGAATGTGAGGCTCAGTGTGTGAGGGACCAGACTCAGGGTCCAGTGATCCAGAACCAGCTGAAGTGGGTGTGAATGTAAGGCTCAGTGTCTGAGGGACAAGTCGCAGGGTCCAGTGATCCAGACCCAGCTGAACTGTGTGTGAATGTGAGGCTCAGTGTTTGAGGGACCAATCTCAGGGTTCAGTGATCCAGACCCAGCTGAAGTGTGTGTGAATGTGAGGCTCAGTGTGTGAGAGACCAATCTCAGGGTCCAGTGATCCAGACCCAGCTGAAGTTTGTGTGAATGTGTGGCTCAGTGTGTGAGGGACCAGTCTCAGGGTCCAGTGATCCAGCCCCAGCTGAAGTTTGTGTGAATGTGAGGCTCAGTGTGTGAGGGACCAGTCTCAGGGTCCAGTGATCCAGCCCCAGCTGAAGTGTGTCTGAATGTGAGGCTCAGTGTGTGAGGAACCAGTCTCAGGTTCCAATGATCCAGACCCAGCTGAAGTTTGTGTGAATGTGAGGCTCAGTGTGTGAGGGACCTGCCTCAGGGTCCAGTGATCCAGACCCAGCTGAAGTGTGTGTGAATGTGAGGCTCAGTGTGTGAGGGACCAGTCTCAGGGTCCAGTGATCCAGCCCCAGCTGAAGTGTGTGTGAAGGTGAGGCTCAGTGTGTGAGGGACCAGACTCAGGGTCCAGTGATCCAGACCCAGCTGAAGTGGGTGTAAATGTAAGGCTCAGTGTCTGAGGGACAAGTCGCAGGGTCCAGTGATCCAGACCCAGCTGAACTGTGTGTGAATGTGAGGCTCAGTGTGTGAGGGACCAATCTCAGGGTTCAGTGATCCAGACCCAGCTGAAGTGTGTGTGAATGTGAGGCTCAGTGTGTGAGAGACCAATCTCAGGGTCCAGTGATCCAGACCCAGCTGAAGTTTGTGTGAATGTGTGGCTCAGTGTGTGAGGGACCAGTCTCAGGGTCCAGTGATCCAGACCCAGCTGAAGTGTGTGTGTATATGAGGCTCAGTGTATGAGGGACCAGTCTCAGGGTCCAGTGATCCAGACCCAGCTGAAGTGTGTGTAAATGTGAGGCTCAGTGTTTGAGGGATGAGTCTCAGGGTCTCGTGATCCAGACGCAGCTGAAGTGTGTGTGAAGGTGAGGCTCAGTGTGTGAGGGACCAGTCTCAGGGTCCAGTGATCCAGACCCAGCTGAAGTGTGTGTGAATGTGAGGCTCAGTGTGTGAGGGACCAGTCTAAGGGTCCAGTGATCCAGACCCAGCTGAAGTGTGTGTGAATGTGAGGCTCAGTGTGCGAAGGGCCATTCTCAGGGTCCAGTGCTCCAGACCCAGCTGAAGTGTGTGTGAATGTGAGGCTCAGTGTGTGAGGGACCAGTCTCAGGATCCAGTGATCCTGACCCAGCTGAAGTGTGTATGAATGTAAGGCTCAGTATGTGAGGGACCAGTCTCAGGGTCCAGTGATCTAGACCCAGCTGAAGTGTGTGTTAATGTGAGGCTCAGTGTGTGAGGGACCAGTCTCAGGGTCCAGTGATCCAGACCCAGCTGAAGTGTGTGTGAATGTGAGGCTCAGTTTCTGAGGAACCAATCTCAGGGTCCAGTGATACAGACCCAGTTGACGTGTGTGTGAATGTGAGGCTCAGTTTGTGAGGGACCTGCCTCAGGGTCCAGTGATCCAGACCCGGCTGAAGTGTCTGTGAATGTGAGGCTCAGTGTGTGAGGGACCAGTCTCAGGGTCCAGTGATCCAGACCCAGCTGAAGAGTGTGTGAATGTGATGCTCAGTGTGTGAGGGACCAGTCTCAGAGTCCAGTGATCCAGACCCAGCTGAAGAGTGTGTGTGAATGTGAGGCTCAGTGTGTGAGGGACCAGTCTCAGGGTCCAGTGATCCAGACCCAGCTGAAGTGTGTGTGAATGTGTGGCTCAGTGTATGAGGAACCAGTCTCAGGGTCCAGTGATCCAGACCCAACTGAAGTGTGTGTGAATGTGTGGCTCAGTGTGTGATGGACCAGTCTCAGGGTCCAGTGATCCAGACCCAGCTGACGTGTGTGTGAATGTGTGGCTCAGTGTGTGATGGACCAGTCTCAGGGTCCAGTGATCCAGACCCAGCTGAAGTGTGTGTGAATGTGAGGCTCAGTGTGTGAGGGACCAGTCCCAGGGTCCAGTGATCCAGACCCAGCTGAAGTGTGTGTGAATGTGAGGCTCAGTGTGTGAGGGACCAGTCTCAGGATCCAGTGATCCAGACCCAGCTGAAGTGTGTGTGACTGTGAGGCTCAGTGTGTGAGGGACCAGTCTCAGTGTCCAGTGATCCTACCCAGCTGAAGTGTGTGTGAATGTGAGGCTCAGTGTGTGAGGGACCAGTCTCAGGGTCCAGTGATCCAGACCCAGCTGATGAGTGTGTGAATGTGAGGCTCAGTGTGTGAGGGACCAGTCTCAGGTTCCAGTGATCCAGACCCAGCTGAAGTGTGTGTGAATGTGAGGCTCAGTGTGTGAGGAACCAGTCTCAGGGTCCAGTGATCCAGACCCAGCTGAAGTGTGTGTGAATGTGAGGCTCAGTGTGTGAGGGACCTGCCTCAGGGTCCAGTGATCCAGACCCAGCTGAAGTGTGTGTGAATGTGAGGCTCAGTGTGTGAGGAACCAGTCTCAGGGTCCAATGATCCAGACCCAGCTGAAGTGTGTGTGAATGTGAGGCTCAGTGTGTGAGGGACCTGCCTCAGGGTCCAGTGATCCAGACCCAGCTGAAGTGTGTGTGAATGTGAGGCTCAGTGTGTGAGGGACCAGTCTCAGGGTCCAGTGATCCAGCCCCAGCTGAAGTGTGTGTGAATGTGAGGCTCAGTGTGTGAGGGACCAGTCTCAGGGTCCAGTGATCGAGACCCAGCTGATGTGTGTGTGAATGTGAGGCTCAGTGTGTGAGGGACCAGTCTCAGGGTCCAGTGATCCAGACCCAGCTGAAGTGTGTGTGAATGTGAGGCTCAGTGTGTGAGGAACCAGTCTCAGGGTCCAGTGATCCAGACCCAGCTGAAGTGTGTGTGAATGTGAGGCTCAGTGTGTGAGGGACCAGCCTCAGGGTCCAGCGATCCAGACCCAGCTGAAGTGTGTGTGAATGTGAGGCTCAGTGTGTGAGGGACCAGTCTCAGGGTCCAGTGATCCAGCCCCAGCTGAAGTTTGTGTGAATGTGAGGCTCAGTGTGTGAGGGACCAGTCTCAGGGTCCAGTGATCCAGCCCCAGCTGAAGTGTGTGTGAATGTGAGGCTCAGTGTGTGAGGGACCAGTCTCAGGGTCCAGTGATCGAGACCCAGCTGATGTGTGTGTGAATGTGAGGCTCAGTGTGTGAGGGACCAGTCTCAGGGTCCAGTGATCCAGACCCAGCTGAAGTGTGTGTGAATGTGAGGCTCAGTGTGTGAGGAACCAGTCTCAGGGTCCAGTGATCCAGACCCAGCTGAAGTGTGTGTGAATGTGAGGCTCAGTGTGTGAGGGACCAGCCTCAGGGTCCAGCGATCCAGACCCAGCTGAAGTGTGTGTGAATGTGAGGCTCAGTGTGTGAGGGACCAGTCTCAGGGTCCAGTGATCCAGCCCCAGCTGAAGTGTGTGTGAATGTGAGGCTCAGTGTGTGAGGGACCAGACTCAGGGTCCAGTGATCCAGACCCAGCTGAAGTGGGTGTGAATGTAAGGCTCAGTGTCTGAGGGACCAGTCGCAGGGTCCATTGATCCAGACCCAGCTGAAGTGTGTGTGAATGTGAGAATCAGTGTGTGAGGGACCAGTCTCAGGGTCCAGTGAGCCAGACCCAGCTGAAGTGTGTGTGAATGTGAGGCTCAGAGTGTGAGGAACCAGTCTCAGGGTCCAGTGATCCAGACCCAGCTGAAGTGTGTCAGAATGTGAGGCTCAGTGTGTGAGGAACCAGTCTCAGGTTCCAATGATCCAGACCCAGCTGAAGTGTGTGTGAATGTGAGGCTCAGTGTGTGAGGGACCTGCCTCAGAGTCCAGTGATCCAGACCCAGCTGAAGTGTGTGTGAATGTGAGGCTCAGTGTGTGAGGGACCAGTCTCAGGGTCCAGTGATCCAGCCCCAGCTGAAGTGTGTGTGAATGTGAGGCTCAGTGTGTGAGGGACCAGACTCAGGGTCCAGTGATCCAGAACCAGCTGAAGTGGGTGTGAATGTAAGGCTCAGTGTCTGAGGGACAAGTCGCAGGGTCCAGTGATCCAGACCCAGCTGAACTGTGTGTGAATGTGAGGCTCAGTGTGTGAGGGACCAATCTCAGGGTTCAGTGATCCAGACCCAGCTGAAGTGTGTGTGAATGTGAGGCTCAGTGTGTGAGAGACCAATCTCAGGGTCCAGTGATCCAGACCCAGCTGAAGTTTGTGTGAATGTGTGGCTCAGTGTGTGAGGGACCAGTCTCAGGGTCCAGTGATCCAGACCCAGCTGAAGTGTGTGTGTATATGAGGCTCAGTGTATGAGGGACCAGTCTCAGGGTCCAATGATCCAGACCCAGCTGAAGTGTGTGTAAATGTGAGGCTCAGTGTGTGAGGGATGAGTCTCAGGGTCTCGTGTTCCAGACGCAGCTGAAGTGTGTGTGAAGGTGAGGCTCAGTGTGTGAGGGACCAGTCTCAGGGTCCAGTGATCCAGACCCAGCTGAAGTGTGTGTGAATGTGAGGCTCAGTGTGTGAGGGACCAGTCTCAGGGTCCAGTGATCCAGACCCAGCTGAAGTGTGTGTGAATGTGAGGCTCAGTGTGCGAAGGGCCAGTCTCAGGGTCCAGTGCTCCAGACCCAGCTGAAGTGTGTGTGAATGTGAGGCTCAGTGTGTGAGGGACCAGTCTCAGGATCCAGTGATCCTGACCCAGCTGAAGTGTGTGTGAATGTAAGGCTCAGTATGTGAGGGACCAGTCTCAGGGTCCAGTGATCTAGACCCAGCTGAAGTGTGTGTTAATGTGAGGCTCAGTGTGTGAGGGACCAGTCTCAGGGTCCAGTGATCCAGACCCAGCTGAAGTGTGTGTGAATGTGAGGCTCAGTTTCTGAGGAACCAATCTCAGGGTCCAGTGATACAGACCCAGTTGAAGTGTGTGTGAATGTGAGGCTCAGTTTGTGAGGGACCTGCCTCAGGGTCCAGTGATCCAGACCCGGCTGAAGTGTCTGTGAATGTGAGGCTCAGTGTGTGAGGGACCAGTCTCAGGGTCCAGTGATCCAGACCCAGCTAAAGAGTGTGTGAATGTGATGCTCAGTGTGTGAGGGACCAGTCTCAGAGTCCAGTGATCCAGACCCAGCTGAAGAGTGTGTGTGAATGTGAGGCTCAGTGTGTGAGGGACCAGTCTCAGGGTCCAGTGATCCAGACCCAGCTGAAGTGTGTGTGAATGTGTGGCTCAGTGTATGAGGAACCAGTCTCAGGGTCCAGTGATCCAGACCCAACTGAAGTGTGTGTGAATGTGTGGCTCAGTGTGTGATGGACCAGTCTCAGGGTCCAGTGATCCAGACCCAGCTGACGTGTGTGTGAATGTGTGGCTCAGTGTGTGATGGACCAGTCTCAGGGTCCAGTGATCCAGACCCAGCTGAAGTGTGTGTGAATGTGAGGCTCAGTGTGTGAGGGACCAGTCCCAGGTTCCAGTGATCCAGACCCAGCTGAAGTGTGTGTGAATGTGAGGCTCAGTGTGTGATGGACCAGTCTCAGGATCCAGTGATCCAGACCCAGCTGAAGTGTGTGTGACTGTGAGGCTCAGTGTGTGAGGGACCAGTCTCAGTGTCCAGTGATCCTACCCAGCTGAAGTGTGTGTGAATGTGAGGCTCAGTGTGTGAGGGACCAGTCTCAGGGTCCAGTGATCCAGACCCAGCTGATGAGTGTGTGAATGTGAGGCTCATTGTGTGAGGGACCAGTCTCAGGGTCCAGTGATCCAGACCCAGCTGAAGTGTGTGTGAATGTGAGGCTCAGTGTGTGAGGAACCAGTCTCAGGGTCCAGTGATCCAGACCCAGCTGAAGTGTGTGTGAATGTGAGGCTCAGTGTGTGAGGAACCAGTCTCAGGTTCCAATGATCCAGACCCAGCTGAAGTGTGTGTGAATGTGAGGCTCAGTGTGTGAGGGACCAGCCTCAGTGTCCATTGATCCAGACCCAGCTGAAGTGTGTGTGAATGTGAGGCTCAGTGTGTGAGGGACCAGTCTCAGGGTCCAGTGATCCAGCCCCAGCTGAAGTGTGTGTGAATGTGAGGCTCAGTGTGTGAGGGACCAGACTCAGGGTCCAGTGATCCAGACCCAGCTGAAGTGGGTGTGAATGTAAGGCTCAGTGTCTGAGGGACCAGTCGCAGGGTCCATTGATCCAGACCCAGCTGAAGTGTGTGTGAATGTGAGGCTCAGTGTGTGAGGGACCAGTCTCAGGGTCCAGTGATCCAGACCCAGCTGAAGTGTGTGTGAATGTGAGGCTCAGAGTGTGAGGAACCAGTCTCAGGGTCCAGTGATCCAGACCCAGCTGAAGTGTGTGTGAATGTGAGGCTCAGTGTGTGAGGAACCAGTCTCAGGTTCCAATGATCCAGACCCAGCTGAAGTGTGTGTGAATGTGAGGCTCAGTGTGTGAGGGACCTGCCTCAGGGTCCAGTGATCCAGACCCAGCTGAAGTGTGTGTGAATGTGAGGCTCAGTGTGTGAGGGACCAGTCTCAGGGTCCAGTGATCCAGCCCCAGCTGAAGTGTGTGTGAATGTGAGGCTCAGTGTGTGAGGGACCAGACTCAGGGTCCAGTGATCCAGACCCAGCTGAAGTGGGTGTGAATGTAAGGCTCAGTGTCTGAGGGACAAGTCGCAGGGTCCAGTGATCCAGACCCAGCTGAAGTGTGTGTGAATGTGAGGCTCAGTGTGTGAGGGACCAGTGTCAGGGTTCAGTGATCCAGACCCAGCTGAAGTGTGTGTGAATGTGAGGCTCAGTGTGTGAGGGACCAATCTCAGGGTCCAGTGATCCAGACCCAGCTGAAGTTTGTGTGAATGTGAGGCTCAGTGTGTGAGGGACCAGTCTCAGGGTCCAGTGATCCAGACCCAGCTGAAGTGTGTGTGAATATGAGGCTCAGTGTATGAGGGACCAGTCTCATGGTCCAGTGATCCAGACCCAGCTGAAGTGTGTGTAAATGTGAGGCTCAGTGTGTGAGGGATGAGTCTCAGGGTCTCGTGATCCAGACGCAGCTGAAGTGTGTGTGAAGGTGAGGCTCAGTGTGTGGGACCTGTCTCAGGGTCCAGTAATCCAGACCCAGCTGAAGTGTGTGTGAATGTGAGGCTCAGTGTGTGAGGGACCAGTCTCAGGGTCCAGTGATCCAGACCCAGCTGAAGTGTGTGTGAATGTGAGGCTCAGTGTGCGAAGGGCCAGTCTCAGGGTCCAGTGCTCCAGACCCAGCTGAAGTGTGTGTGAATGTGAGGCTCAGTGTGTGAGGGACCAGTCTCAGGATCCAGTGATCCTGACCCAGCTGAAGTGTGTATGAATGTAAGGCTCAGTATGTGAGGGACCAGTCTCAGGGTCCAGTGATCTAGACCCAGCTGAAGTGTGTGTGAATGTGAGGCTCAGTTTCTGAAGAACCAGTCTCAGGGTCCAGTGATACAGACCCAGTTGAAGTGTGTGTGAATGTGAGGCTCAGTTTGTGAGGGACCTGCCTCAGGGTCCAGTGATCCAGACTAGGCTGAAGTGTCTGTGAATGTGAGGCTCAGTGTGTGAGGGACCAGTCTCAGGGTTCAGTGATCCAGACCCGGCTGAAGTGTGTGTGAATGTGAGGCTCAGTGTGTGAGGGACCAGTCTCAGGTTCCAGTGATCCAGACCCAGCTGAAGTGTGTGTGAATGAGAGGCTCAATGTGTGAGGGACCAGTCTGAGGGTCCAGTGATGCAGACCCAGCTGAAGTGTGTGTGAGATGAGGCTCAGTGTGTGAGGGACCAGCCTCAGGGTCCAGTGATCCAGACCCAGCTGAAGTGTGTGTGAATGTGAGGCTCAGTGTGTGAGGGACCAGCCTCAGTGTCCAGTGATCCAGACCCAGCTGAAGTGTGTGTGAATGTGAGACTCAGTGTGTGAGGGACCAGTCTCAGGGTCCAGTGATCCAGACCCAGCTGAAGTGTGTGTGAATGTGAGGCTCAGTGTGCGAAGGGCCAGTCTCAGGGTCCAGTGCTCCAGACCCAGCTGAAGTGTGTGTGAATGTGAGGCTCAGTGTGTGAGGGACCAGTCTCAGGATCCAGTGATCCTGACCCAGCTGAAGTGTGTGTGAATGTAAGGCTCAGTATGTGTGAGACCAGTCTCAGGGTCCAGTGATCTAGACCCAGCTGAAGTGTGTGTGAATGTGAGGCTTAGTGTGTGAGGGACCAGTCTCAGGGTCCAGTGATCCAGATCCAGCTGAAGTTGTGTGAATGTGAGGCTCAGTTTCTGAGGAACCAGTCTCAGGGTCCAGTGATACAGACCCAGTTGAAGTGTGTGTGAATGTGAGGCTCAGTTTGTGAGGGACCTGCCTCAGGGTCCAGTGATCCAGTCCCGGCTGAAGTGTCTGTGAATGTGAGGCTCAGTGTGTGAGGGACCAGTCTCAGGTTCCAGTGATCCAGACCCAGCTGAAGTTTGTGTGAATGAGAGGCTCAATGTGTGAGGGACCAGTCTGAGGGTCCAGTGATGCAGACCCAGCTGAAGTGTGTGTGAGATGAGGCTCAGTGTGTGAGGGACCAGCCTCAGGGTCCAGTGATCCAGACCCAGCTGAAGTGTGTGTGAATGTGAGGCTCAGTGTGTGAGGGACCAGCCTCAGTGTCCAGTGATCCAGACCCAGCTGAAGTGTGTGTGAATGTGAGACTCAGTGTGTGAGGGACCAGTCTCAGGGTCCAGTGATCCAGACCCAGCTGAAGTGTGTGTGAATGTGAAGCTCAGTGTGTGAGGGACCAGTCTCAGGGTCCAGTGATCCTGACCCAGCTGAAGTGTGTGTGAATGTGAGGCTCAGTGTGTGAGGGTCCAGCCTCAGGGTCCAGTGATCCAGATCCAGCTGAAGTGTGTGTGAATCTGAGGCTCAGTGTATGAGGGACCAGTCTCAGGGTCCAGTGATCCAGACCCAGCTGAAGTGTGTGTGAATGTGAGGCTCAGTGTGTGAGGGACCAGCCTCAGGCTCCAGTGATCCAGACCCAGCTGAAGTGTGTGTGAATGTGAGGCTCAGTGTGTGATGGACCAGTCTCAGGGTCCAGTGATCCAGACCCAGCTGAAGTGTGTGTGAATGTGAGGCTCAGTGTGTGAGGGACCAGTCTCAGGATCCAGTGATCCAGACCCAGCTGAAGTGTGTGTGACTGTGAGGCTCAGTGTGTGAGGGACCAGTCTCATTGTCCAGTGATCCTACCCAGCTGAAGTGTGTGTGAATGTGAGGCTCAGTGTGTGAGGGACCAGTCTCAGGGTCCAGTGATCCAGACCCAGCTGAAGTGTGTGTGAATGTGAGGCACAGTGTCTGAGGGACAAGTCTCAGGGTCCAGTGATCTAGACCCAGCTGAAGTGTGTGTGAATGTGAGGCTCAGTGTGTGAGGGACCAGTCTCAGGGTCCAGTGATCCAGACCCAGCTGAAGTGTGTGTGAATGTGTGGCTCAGTGTATGAGGAACCAGTCTCAGGGTCCAGTGATCCAGACCCAACTGAAGTGTGTGTGAATGTGTGGCTCAGTGTGTGATGGACCAGTCTCAGGGTCCAGTGATCCAGACCCAGCTGACGTGTGTGTGAATGTGTGGCTCAGTGTGTGATGGACCAGTCTCAGGGTCCAGTGATCCAGACCCAGCTGAAGTGTGTGTGAATGTGAGGCTCAGTGTGTGAGGGACCAGTCTCAGGGTCCAGTGATCCAGACCCAGCTGAAGTGTGTGTGAATGTGAGGCTCAGTGTGTGAGGAACCAGTCTCAGGGTCCAGTGATCCAGACCCAGCTGAAGTGTGTGTGAATGTGAGGCTCAGTGTGTGAGGAACCAGTCTCAGGTTCCAATGATACAGACCCAGCTGAAGTGTGTGTGAATGTGAGGCTCAGTGTGTGAGGGAGCAGTCTCAGGGTCCAGCGATCCAGACCCAGCTGAAGTGTGTGTGAATGTGAGGCTCAGTGTGTGAGGGACCAGTCTCAGGGTCCAGTGATCCAGCCCCAGCTGAAGTGTGTGTGAATGTGAGGCTCAGTGTGTGAGGGACCAGACTCAGGGTCCAGTGATCCAGACCAAGCTGAAATGGGTGTGAATGTAAGGCTCAGTGTCTGAGGGACCAGTCGCAGGGTCCATTGATCCAGAGCCAGCTGAAGTGTGTGTGAATGTGAGGCTCAGTGTGTGAGGGACCAGTCTCAGGGTCCAGTGATCCAGACCCAGCTGAAGTGTGTGTGAATGTGGGGCTCAGAGTGTGAGGAACCAGTCTCAGGGTCCAGTGATCCAGACACAGCTGAAGTGTGTGTGAATGTGAGGCTCAGTGTGTGAGGAACCAGTCTCAGGTTCCAATGATCCAGACCCAGCTGAAGTGTGTGTGAATGTGAGGCTCAGTGTGTGTGGGACCAGCCTCAGGGTCCAGTGATCCAGACCCAGCTGAAGTGTGTGTGAATGTGAGGCTCAGTGTGTGAGGGACCAGTCTCAGGGTCCAGTGATCCAGCCCCAGCTGAAGTGTGTGTGAATGTGAGGCTCAGTGTATGAGGGACCAGACTCAGGGTCCAGTGATCCAGACCCAGCTGAAGTGCGTGTGAATGTAAGGCTCAGTGTCTGAGGGACAAGTCGCAGGGTCCAGTGATCCAGACCCAGCTGAAGTTTGTGTAAATATGAGGCTCAGTGTGTGAGGGATGAGTCTCAGGGTCTCGTGATCCAGACGCAGCTGAAGTTTGTGTGAAGGTGAGGCTCAGTGTGTGAGGGACCAGTCTCAGGGTCCAGTGATCCAGACCCAGCTGAAGTGTGTGTGAATGTGAGGCTCAGTGTGTGAGGGACCAGTCTCAGGGTCCAGTGATCCAGACCAAGCTGAAGTGTGTGTGAATGTGAGGCTCAGTGTGCGAAGGGCCAGTCTCAGGGTCCAGTGCTCCAGACCCAGCTGAAGTGTGTGTGAATGTGAGGCTCAATGTGTGAGGGACCAGTCTCAGGATCCAGTGATCCTGACCCAGCTGAAGTGTGTGTGAATGTAAGGCTCAGTATGTGAGGGACCAGTCTCAGGGTCCAGTGATCTAGACCCAGCTGAAGTGTGTGTGAATGTGAGGCTCAGTGTGTGAGGGACCAGTCTCAGGGTCCAGTGATCCAGACCCAGCTGAAGTGTGTGTGAATGAGAGGCTCAATGTGTGAGGGACCAGTCTGAGGGTCCAGTGATGCAGACCCAGCTGAAGTGTGTGTGAGATGAGGCTCAGTGTGTGAGGGACCAGCCTCAGGGTCCAGTGATCCAGACCCAGCTGAAGTGTGTGTGAATGTGAGGCTCAGTGTGCGAAGGGCCAGTCTCAGGGTCCAGTGCTCCAGACCCAGCTGAAGTGTGTGTGAATGTGAGGCTCAGTGTGTGAGGGACCAGTCTCAGGATCCAGTGATCCTGACCCAGCTGAAGTGTGTGTGAATGTAAGGCTCAATATGTGAGGGACCAGTCTCAGGGTCCAGTGATCTAGACCCAGCTGAAGTGTGTGTGAATGTGAGGCTCAGTGTGTGAGGGACCAGTCTCAGGGTCCAGTGATCCAGACCCAGCTGAAGTGTGTGTGAATGTGAGGCTCAGTGTGTGAGGGACCAGTCTCAGATTCCAGTGATCCAGACCCAGCTGAAATTTGTGTGAATGAGAGGCTCAATGTGTGAGGGACCAGTCTGAGGGTCCAGTGATGCAGACCCAGCTGAAGTGTGTGTGAGATGAGGCTCAGTGTGTGAGGGACCAGCCTCAGGGTCCAGTGATCCAGACCCAGCTGAAGTGTGTGTGAATGTGAGGCTCAGTGTGTGAGGGACCAGCCTCAGTGTCCAGTGATCCAGACCCAGCTGAAGTGTGTGTGAATGTGAGACTCAGTGTGTGAGGGCCAGTCTCAGGGTCCAGTGATCCAGACCCAGCTGAAGTGTGTGTGAATGTGAAGCTCAGTGTGTGAGGGACCAGTCTCAGGGTCCAGTGATCCAGACCCAGCTGAAGTGTGTGTGAATGTGAGGCTCAGTGTGTGAGGGTCCAGCCTCAGGGTCCAGTGATCCAGATCCAGCTGAAGTGTGTGTGAATCTGAGGCTCAGTGTATGAGGGACCAGTCTCAGGGTCCAGTGATCCAGACCCAGCTGAAGTGTGTGTGAATGTGAGGCTCAGTGTGTGAGGGACCAGCCTCAGGCTGCAGTGATCCAGACCCAGCTGAAGTGTGTGTGAATGTGAGGCTCAGTGTGTGATGGACCAGTCTCAGGGTCCAGTGATCCAGACCCAGCTGAAGTGTGTGTGAATGTGAGGCTCAGTGTGTGAGGAACCAGTCTCAGGTTCCAATGATCCAGACCCAGCTGAAGTGTGTGTGAATGTGAGGCTCAGTGTGTGAGGGACCAGCCTCAGGGTCCAGTGATCCAGACCCAGCTGAAGTGTGTGTGAATGTGAGGCTCAGTGTGTGAGGGACCAGTCTCAGGGTCCAGTGATCCAGCCCCAGCTGAAGTGTGTGTGAATGTGAGGCTCAGTGTGTGAGGGACCAGACTCAGGGTCCAGTGATCCAGACCCAGCTGAAGTGGGTGTGAATGTAAGGCTCAGTGTCTGAGGGACCAGTCGCAGGGTCCAGTGATCCAAACCCAGCTGAAGTGTGTGTGAATGTGAGGCTCAGTGTGTGAGGGACCAGTCTCAGGGTTCAGTGATCCAGACCCAGCTGAAGTGTGTGTGAATGTGAGGCTCAGTGTGTGAGGGACCAATCTCAGGGTCCAGTGACCCAGACCCAGCTGAAGTTTGAGTGAATGTGAGGCTCAGTGTGTGAGGGACCAGTCTCAGGGTCTAGTGATCCAGACCCAGCTGAAGTGTGTGTGAATGTGAGGCTCAGTGTATGAGGGACCAGTCTCAGGGTCCAGTGATCCAGACCCAGCTGAAGTGTGTGTAAATGTGAGGCTCAGTGTGTGAGGGATGAGTCTCAGGGTCTCGTGATCCAGACGCAGCTGAAGTGTGTGTGAAGGTGAGGCTCAGTGTGTGAGGGACCAGTCTCAGGGTCCAGTGATCCAGACCTGGCTGAAGTGTGTGTGAATGTGAGGCTCAGTGTGTGAGGCACCAGTCTCAGGGTCCAGTGATCCAGACCCAGCTGAAGTGTGTGTGAATGTGAGGCTCAGTGTGCGAAGGGCCAGTCTCAGGGTCCAGTGCTCCAGACCCAGCTGAAGTGTGTGTGAATGTGAGGCTCAGTGTGTGAGGGACCAGTCTCAGGATCCAGTGATCCTGACCCAGCTGAAGTTTGTGTGAATGTAAGGCTCAGTATGTGAGGGACCACTCTCAGGGTCTAGTGATCTAGACCCAGCTGAAGTGTGTGTGAATGTGAGGCTCAGTGTGTGAGGGACCAGTCTCAGGGTCCAGTGATTCAGACCCAGCTGAAGTGTGTGTGAATGTGAGGCTCAGTTTCTGAGGAACCAGTCTCAGGGTCCAGTGATACAGACCCAGTTGAAGTGTGTGTGAATGTGAGGCTCAGTTTGTGAGGGACCTGCCTCAGGGTCCAGTGATCCAGACCCGGCTGAAGTGTCTGTGAATGTGAGGCTCAGTGTGTGAGGGACCAGTCTCAGGTTCCAGTGATCCAGACCCAGCTGAAGTGTGTGTGAATGTGAGGCTCAGTGTGTGAGGGACCAGTCTCAGGGTCCAGTGATCCCGACCCAGCTGAAGTGTGTGTGAATGTGAGGCTCAGTGAGTGAGGGTCCAGCCTCAGGGTCCAGTGATCCAGATCCAGCTGAAGTGTGTGTGAATCTGAGGCTCAGTGTATGAGGGACCAGTCTCAGGGTCCAGTGATCCAGACCCAGCTGAAGAGTGTGTGAATGTGAGGCTCAGTGTGTGAGGGACCAGCCTCAGGCTCCAGTGATCCAGACCCAGCTGAAGTGTGTGTGAATGTGAGGCTCAGTGTGTGATGGACCAGTCTCAGGGTCCAGTGATCCAGACCCAGCTGAAGTGTGTGTGAATGTGAGGCTCAGTGTGTGAGGGACCAGTCTCAGGATCCAGTGATCCAGACCCAGCTGAAGTGTGTGTGATTGTGAGGCTCAGTGTGTGAGGGACCAGTCTCATTGTCCAGTGATCCTACCCAGCTGAAGTGTGTGTGAATGTGAGGCTCAGTGTGTGAGGGACCAGTCTCAGGGTCCAGTGATCCAGACCCAGCTGAAGTAAGTGTGAATGTGAGGCTCAGTGTCTGAGGGACAAGTCTCAGTGTCCAGTGATCCAGACCCAGCTGAAGTGTGTGTGAATGTGAGGCTCAGTGTGTGAGGAACCAGTCTCAGGGTCCAGTGATCCAGACCCAGCTGAAGTGTGTGTGAATGTGAGGCTCAGTGTGTGAGGAACCAGTCTCAGGTTCCAATGATCCAGACCCAGCTGAAGTGTGTGTGAATGTGAGGCTCAGTGTGTGAGGGACCAGACTCAGGGTCCAGTGATCCAGACCCAGCTGAAGTGTGTGTGAATGTGAGGCTCAGTGTGTGAGGGACCAGTCTCAGGGTCCAGTGATCCAGCCCCAGCTGAAGTGTGTTTGAATGTGAGGCTCAGTGTGTGAGGGACCAATCTCAGGGTCCAGTGATCCAGACCCAGCTGAAGTTTGAGTGAATGTGAGGCTCAGTGTGTGAGGGACCAGTCTCAGGGTCTAGTGATCCAGACCCAGCTGAAGTGTGTGTGAATGTGAGGCTCAGTGTATGAGGGACCAGTCTCAGGGTCCAGTGATCCAGATCCAGCTGAAGTGTGTGTGAATGTGAGGCTCAGTGTGTGTGGGACCAGTCTCAGTGTCCAGTGATCCAGACCCAGCTGAAGTGTGTGTGAATGTGAGGCTCAGTGTGTGAGGGACCAGTCTCAGGATCCAGTGATCCAGACCCAGCTGAAGTGTGTGTGAATGTGAGGCTCAGTGTGTGAGGGACCAGTCTCAGGGTCCAGTGATTCAGACCCAGCTGAAGTGTGTGTGAATGTGAGGCTCAGTGTGTGAGGGACCAGTCTCAGGGTCCAGTGATCCAGACCCAGCTGAAGTGTGTGTGAATGTGAGGCTCAGTGTGTGAGGGACCAGTCTCAGGGTCCTGTGATCCAGACGCAGCTGAAGTGTGTGTGAATGTGAGGCTCAGTATGTGACGGACCAGTCTCAGGATCCAGTGATCCAGACCTAGCAGAAGTGAGTGTGAATGTGAGGCTCAGTGTGTGAGGAATCAGCCTCAGGGTCAAGTGATCCAGACCCAGCTGAAGTGTGTGTGAATGTGAGGCTCAGTGTGTGAGGGACAAGTGTCAGGGTCCAGTGATCCAGACCCAGCTGAAGAGTGTGCGAATGTGAGGCTCAGTGTGTGAGGAACCAGTCTCAGGGTCCAGTGATCCAGACACAGCTGAAGTGAGTGTGAATGTGAGGCTCAGTGTGTGATGGACCAGTCTCAGGGTCCAGTGATCCAGACCCAGCTGAAGTGTGTGTGAATGTGAGGCTCAGTATATGAAGGACCCGTCTCAGGGTCCAGTGATCCAGACCCAGCTGAAGTGTGTGTGAATGTGAGGCTCAGTGTGTGAGGGACCAGTCTCAGGGTCCAGTGATGCAGACCCAGCTGAAGTGTGTGTGAATGTGAGGCTCAGTGTGTGAGGGACCAGTCTCAGGGTCCAGTGATCCAGACCCAGCTGAAGTGTGTGTGAATGTGAGGCTCAGTGTGTGAGGGACCAGTCTCAGGTTCCAGTGATCCAGACCCAGCTGAAGTTTGTGTGAATGAGAGGCTCAATGTGTGAGGGACCAGTCTGAGGGTCCAGTGATGCAGACCCAGCTGAAGTGTGTGTGAGATGAGGCTCAGTGTGTGAGGGACCAGCCTCAGGGTCCAGTGATCCAGACCCAGCTGAAGTGTGTGTGAATGTGAGGCTCAGTGTGTGAGGGACCAGCCTCAGTGTCCAGTGATCCAGACCCAGCTGAAGTGTGTGTGAATGTGAATCTCAGTGTGTGAGGGACCAGTCTCAGGGTCCAGTGATCCAGACCCAGCTGAAGTGTGTGTGAATGTGAGGCTCAGTGTGTGAGGGTCCAGCCTCAGGGTCCAGTGATCCAGATCCATCTGAAGTGTGTGTGAATCTGAGCCTCAGTGTATGAGGGACCAGTCTCAGGGTCCAGTGATCCAGACCCAGCTGAAGTGTGTGTGAATGTGAGGCTCAGTGTGTGAGGGACCAGCCTCAGGCTCCAGTGATCCAGACCCAGCTGAAGTGTGTGTGAATGTGAGGCTCAGTGTGTGATGGACCAGTCTCAGGGTCCAGTGATCCAGACCCAGCTGAAGTGTGTGTGAATGTGAGGCTCAGTGTGTGAGGGACCAGTCTCAGGGTCCAGTGATCCAGCCCCAGCTGAAGTGTGTGTGAATGTGAGGCTCAGTGTGTGAGGGACCAGACTCAGGGTCCAGTGATCCAGACCCAGCTGAAGTGGGTGTGAATGTAAGGCTCAGTGTCTGAGGGACCAGTCTCAGGGTCCAGTGATCCAGACCCAGCTGAAGTGTGTGTGAATGTGAGGCTCAGTGTGTGAGGAACGAGTCTCAGGTTCCAATGATCCAGACCCAGCTGAAGTGTGTGTGAATGTGAGGCTCAGTGTGTGAGGGACCAGCCTCAGGGTCCAGTGATCCAGACCCAGCTGAAGTGTGTGTGAATGTGAGGCTCAGTGTGTGAGGGACCAGTCTCAGGGTCCAGTGATCCAGCCCCAGCTGAAGTGTGTGTGAATGTGAGGCTCAGTGTGTGAGGGACCAGACTCAGGGTCCAGTGATCCAGACCCAGCTGAAGTGGGTGTGAATGTAAGGCTCAGTGTCTGAGGGACCAGTCGCAGGGTCCAGTGATCCAGACCCAGCTGAAGTGTGTGTGAATGTGAGGCTCAGTGTGTGAGGGACCAGTCTCAGGGTTCAGTGATCCAGACCCAGCTGAAGTGTGTGTGAATGTGAGGCTCAGTGTGTGAGGGACCAATCTCAGGGTCCAGTGATCCAGACCCAGCTGAAGTTTGAGTGAATGTGAGGCTCAGTGTGTGAGGGACCAGTCTCAGGGTCTAGTGATCCAGACCCAGCTGAAGTGTGTGTGAATGTGAGGCTCAGTGTTTGAGGGACCAGTCTCAGGGTCCAGTGATCCAGACCCAGCTGAAGTGTGTGTAAATGTGAGGCTCAGTGTGTGAGGGATGAGTCTCAGGGTCTCGTGATCCAGACGCAGCTGAAGTGTGTGTGAAGGTGAGGCTCAGTGTGTGAGGGACCAGTGTCAGGATCCAGTGATCCAGACCCAGCTGAAGTGTGTGTGAATGTGAGGCTCAGTGTGTGAGGGACCAGTCTCAGGATCCAGTGATCCAGACCCAGCTGAAGTGTGTGTGAATGTGAGGCTCAGTGTGCGAAGGGCCAGTCTCAGGGTCCAGTGCTCCAGACCCAGCTGAAGTGTGTGTGAATGTGAGGCTCAGTGTGTGAGGGACCAGTCTCAGGATCCAGTGATCCTGACCCAGCTGAAGTGTGTGTGAATGTAAGGCTCAGTATGTGAGGGACCAGTCTCAGGGTCCAGTGATCTAGACCCAGCTGAAGTGTGTGTGAATGTGAGGCTCAGTGTGTGAGGGACCAGTCTCAGGGTCCAGTGATCCAGACCCAGCTGAAGTGTGTGTGAATGTGAGGCTCAGTTTCTGAGGAACCAGTCTCAGGGTCCAGTGTTACAGACCCAGTTGAAGTGTGTGTGAATGTGAGGCTCAGTTTGTGAGGGACCTGCCTCAGGGTCCAGTGATCCAGACCCGGCTGAAGTGTCTGTGAATGTGAGGCTCAGTGTGTGAGGGACCAGTCTCAGGTTCCAGTGATCCAGACCCAGCTGAAGTGTGTGTGAATGAGAGGCTCAATGTGTGAGCGACCAGTCTGAGGGTCCAGTGATGCAGACCCAGCTGAAGTGTGTGTGAGATGAGGCTCAGTGTGTGAGGGACCAGCCTCAGGGTCCAGTGATCCAGACCCAGCTGAAGTGTGTATGAATGTGAGGCTCAGTGTGTGAGGGACCAGTCTCAGGGTCCAGTGATCCAGACCCAGCTGAAGTGTGTGTGAATGTGAGGCTCAGTGTGTGAGGGTCCAGCCTCAGGGTCCAGTGATCCAGATCCAGCTGAAGTGTGTGTGAATCTGAGGCTCAGTGTATGAGGGACCAGTCTCAGGGTCCAGTGATCCAGACCCAGCTGAAGTGTGTGTGAATGTGAGGCTCAGTGTGTGAGGGACCAGCCTCAGGCTCCAGTGATCCAGACCCAGCTGAAGTGTGTGTGAATGTGAGGCTCAGTGTGTGATGGACCAGTCTCAGGGTCCAGTGATCCAGACCCAGCTGAAGTGTGTGTGAATGTGAGGCTCAGTGTGTGAGGGACCAGTCTCAGGGTCCAGTGATCCAGACCCAGCTGAAGTGTGTGTGACTGTGAGGCTCAGTGTGTGAGGGACCAGTCTCATTGTCCAGTGATGCTACCCAGCTGAAGTTTGTGTGAATGTGAGGCTCAGTGTGTGAGGGACCAGTCTCAGGGTCCAGTGATCCAGACCCAGCTGAAGTGTGTGTGAATGTGAGGCTCAGTGTGTGAGGAACCAGTCTCAGGGTCCAGTGATCCAGACCCAGCTGAAGTGTGTGTGAATGTGAGGCTCAGTGTGTGAGGAACCAGTCTCAGGTTCCAATGATCCAGACCCAGCTGAAGTGTGTGTGAATGTGAGGCTCAGTGTGTGAGGGACCAGCCTCAGGGTCCAGTGATCCAGACCCAGCTGAAGTGTGTGTGAATGTGAGGCTCAGTGTGTGAGGGACCAGTCTCAGGGTCCAGTTATCCAGCCCGAGCTGAAGTGTGTGTGAATGTGAGGCTCAGTGTGTGAGGGACCAGACTCAGGTTCCAGTGATCCAGACCCAGCTGAAGTGGGTGTGAATGTAAGGCTCAGTGTCTGAGGGACCAGTCGCAGGGTCCAGTGATCCAGACCCAGCTGAAGTGTGTGTGAATGTGAGGCTCAGTGTGTGAGGGACCAGTCTCAGGATTCAGTGATCCAGACCCAGCTGAAGTGTGTGTGAATGTGAGGCTCAGTGTGTGAGGGACCAATCTCAGGGTCCAGTGATCCAGACCCAGCTGAAGTTTGAGTGAATGTGAGGCTCAGTGTGTGAGGGACCAGTCTCAGGGTCTAGTGATCCAGACCCAGCTGAAGTGTGTGTGAATGTGAGGCTCAGTGTATGAGGGACCAGTCTCAGGGTCCAGTGATCCAGATCCAGCTGAAGTGTGTGTGAATGTGAGGCTCAGTGTGTGTGGGACCAGTCTCAGTGTCCAGTGATCCAGACCCAGCTGAAGTGTGTGTGAATGTGAGGCTCAGTGTGTGAGGGACCAGTCTCAGGATCCAGTGATCCAGACCCAGCTGAAGTGTGTGTGAATGTGAGGCTCAGTGTGTGAGGGACCAGTCTCAGGGTCCAGTGATTCAGACCCAGCTGAAGTGTGTGTGAATGTGAGGCTCAGTGTGTGAGGGACCAGTCTCAGGGTCCAGTGATCCAGACCCAGCTGAAGTGTGTGTGAATGTGAAGCTCAGTGTGTGAGGGACCAGTCTCAGGGTCCTGTGATCCAGACGCAGCTGAAGTGTGTGTGAATGTGAGGCTCAGTATGTGACGGACCAGTCTCAGGATCCAGTGATCCAGACCTAGCAGAAGTGTGTGTGAATGTGAGGCTCAGTGTGTGAGGAATCAGCCTCAGGGTCAAGTGATCCAGACCCAGCTGAAGTGTGTGTGAATGTGAGGCTCAGTGTGTGAGGGACAAGTGTCAGGGTCCAGTGATCCAGACCCAGCTGAAGAGTGTGCGAATGTGAGGCTCAGTGTGTGAGGAACCAGTCTCAGGGTCCAGTGATCCAGACACAGCTGAAGTGAGTGTGAATGTGAGCCTCAGTGTGTGATGGACCAGTCTCAGGGTCCAGTGATCCAGACCCAGCTGAAGTGTGTGTGAATGTGAGGCTCAGTATATGAAGGACCCGTCTCAGGGTCCAGTGATCCAGACCCAGCTGAAGTGTGTGTGAATGTGAGGCTCAGTGTGTGAGGGACCAGTCTCAGGGTCCAGTGATGCAGACCCAGCTGAAGTGTGTGTGAATGTGAGGCTCAGTGTGTGAGGGACCAGTCTCAGGGTCCAGTGATCCAGACCCAGCTGAAGTGTGTGTGAATGTGAAGCTCAGTGTGTGAGGGACCAGTCTCAGGTCCAGTGATCCAGACCCAGCTGAAGTGTGTGTGAATGTGAGGCTCAGTGTGTGAGGATCCAGTCTCAGGGTCTAGTGATCCAGACCCAGCTGAAGTGTGTGTGAATATGAGGCTCAGGGTGTGAGGGACCTGACTCAGGGTCCAGTGATCCAGACCCAGCTGAAGTGTGTGTGAATGTGAGGCTCAGTGTGTGATGGACCAGTCTCAGGGTCCAGTGATCCAGACCCAGCTGAAGTGTGTGTGAATGTGAGGCTCAGTGTGTGAGGGACCAGTCTCAGGGTCCAGTGATCCAGACCCAGCTGAAGTGTGTGTGACTGTGAGGCTCAGTGTGTGAGGGACCAGTCTCAGGGTCCAGTGATCCAGACCCAGCTGAAGAGTGTGTGAATGTGATGCTCAGTGTGTGAGGGACCAGTCTCAGAGTCCAGTGATCCAGACCCAGCTGAAGAGTGTGTGTGAATGTGAGGCTCAGTGTGTGAGGGACCAGTCTCAGTGTGCAGTGATCCAGACCCAGCTGAAGTGTGTGTGAATGTGTGGCTCAGTGTATGAGGAACCAGTCTCAGGGTCCAGTGATCCAGACCCAACTGAAGTGTGTGTGAATGTGTGGCTCAGTGTGTGATGGACCAGTCTCAGGGTCCAGTGATCCAGACCCAGCTGACCTGTGTGTGAATGTGTGGCTCAGTGTGTGATGGACCAGTCTCAGGGTCCAGTGATCCAGACCCAGCTGAAGTGTGTGTGAATGTGAGGCTCAGTGTGTGAGGGACCAGTCCCAGGGTCCAGTGATCCAGACCCAGCTGAAGTGTGTGTGAATGTGAGGCTCAGTGTGTGAGGGACCAGTCTCAGGATCCAGTGATCCAGTCCCAGCTGAAGTGTGTGTGACTGTGAGGCTCAGTGTGTGAGGGACCAGTCTCAGTGTCCAGTGATCCTACCCAGCTGAAGTGTGTGTGAATGTGAGGCTCAGTGTGTGAGGGACCAGTCTCAGGGTCCAGTGATCCAGACCCAGCTGAAGTGTGTGTGAATGTGAGGCTCAGTGTGTGAGGGACCAGTCTCAGGGGCCAGTGATCCAGACCCAGCTGAAGTGTGTGTGAATGTGAGGCTCAGTGTGTGAGGAACCAGTCTCAGGGTCCAGTGATCCAGACCCAGCTGAAGTGTGTGTGAATGTGAGGCTCAGTGTGTGAGGAACCAGTCTCAGGTTCCAATGATCCAGACCCAGCTGAAGTGTGTGTGAATGTGAGGCTCAGTGTGTGAGGGACCAGCCTCAGTGTCCAGCGATCCAGACCCAGCTGAAGTGTGTGTGAATGTGAGGCTCAGTGTGTGAGGGACCAGTCTCAGGGTCCAGTGATCCAGCCCCAGCTGAAGTGTGTGTGAATGTGAGGCTCAGTGTGTGAGGGACCAGACTCAGGGTCCAGAGATCCAAACCCAGCTGAAGTGGGTGTGAATGTAAGGCTCAGTGTCTGAGGGACAAGTCGCAGGGTCCAGTGATCCAGACCCAGCTGAAGTGTGTGTGAATGTGAGGCTCAGTGTGTGAAGGACCAGTCTCAGGGTTCAGTGATCCAGACCCAGCTGAAGTATGTGTGAATGTGAGGCTCAGTGTGTGAGGGACCAATCTCAGGGTCCAGTGATCCAGACCCAGCTGAAGTTTGTGTGAATGTGAGGCTCAGTGTGTGAGGGACCAGTCTCAGGGTCTAGTGATCCAGACCCAGCTGAAGTTTGTGTGAATGTGAGGCTCAGTGTATGAGGGACCAGTCTCAGGGTCCAGTGATCCAGATCCAGCTGAAGTGTGTGTGAATGTGAGGCTCAGTGTGTGTGGGACCAGTCTCAGTGTCCAGTGATCCAGACCCAGCTGAAGTGTGTGTGAATGTGAGGCTCAGTGTGTGAGGGATCAGTCTCAGGATCCAGTGATCCAGACCCAGCTGAAGTGTGTGTGAATGTGAGGCTCAGTGTGTGAGGGACCAGTCTCAGGGTCCAGTGATTCAGACCCAGCTGAAGTGTGTGTGAATGTGAGGCTCAGTGTGTGAGGGACCAGTCTCAGGGTCCAGTGACCCAGACCCAGCTGAAGTGTGTGTGAATGTGAGGCTCAGTGTGTGAGGGATCAGTCTCAGGGTCCAGTGATCCAGACGCAGCTGAAGTGTGTGTGAATGTGAGGTTCAGTATGTGACGGACCAGTCTCAGGATCCAGTGATCCAGACCTAGCTGAAGTGTGTGTGAATGTGAGGCTCAGTGTGTGAGGGACCAGTCTCAGGGTCCAGTGATGCAGACCCAGCTGAAGTGTGTGTGAATGTGAGGCTCAGTGTGTGAGGGACCAGTCTCAGGGTCCAGTGATCCAGACCCAGCTGAAGTGTGTGTGAATGTGAGGCTCAGTGTGTGAGGGACCAGTCTCAGGGTCCAGTGATCCAGACCCAGCTGAAGTGTGTGTGAATGTGAGCCTCAGTGTGTGAGGGACCAGTCTCAGGTCCAGTGATCCAGACCCAGCTGAAGTGTGTGTGAATATGAGGCTCAGGGAGTGAGGGACCTGCCTCAGGGTCCAGTGATCCAGACCCAGTTGAAGTGTGTGTGAATGTGAGGCTCAGTGTGTGAGGGACCAGTCTCAGGGTGCAATGATCCAGACCCAGCTGAAGTTTGTGTGAATGTGAGGCTCAGTGTATGAGGGACCAGCCTCAGGGTCCAGTGATCCCGACCCAGCTGAAGTGTGTGTGAATGTGAGGCTCAGTGTGTGAGGGACCAGTCTCAGGGTGCAGTGATGCAGACCCAGCTGAAGTGTGTGTGAATGTCAGGCTCAGTGTGTGAGGGACCAGTCTCCGGGTCCAGTGATCCAGACCCAGCTGAAGTGTGTGTGAATGTGAGGCTCAGTGTATGAGGGACCAGTCTCAGGGTCCAGTGATCCAGATCCAGCTGAAGTGTGTGTGAATGTGAGGCTCAGTGTGTGTGGGACCAGTCTCAGTGTCCAGTGATCCAGACCCAGCTGAAGTGTGTGTGAATGTGAGGCTCAGTGTGTGAGGGACCAGTCTCAGGATCCAGTGATCCAGACCCAGCTGAAGTGTGTGTGAATGTGAGGCTCAGTGTGTGAGGGACCAGTCTCAGGGTCCAGTGATTCAGACCCAGCTGAAGTGTGTGTGAATGTGAGGCTCAGTGTGTGAGGGACCAGTCTCAGGGTCCAGTGATCCAGACCCAGCTGAAGTGTGTGTGAATGTGAAGCTCAGTGTGTGAGGGACCAGTCTCAGGGTCCTGTGATCCAGACGCAGCTGAAGTGTGTGTGAATGTGAGGCTCAGTATGTGACGGACCAGTCTCAGGATCCAGTGATCCAGACCTAGCAGAAGTGTGTGTGAATGTGAGGCTCAGTGTGTGAGGAATCAGCCTCAGGGTCAAGTGATCCAGACCCAGCTGAAGTGTGTGTGAATGTGAGGCTCAGTGTGTGAGGGACAAGTGTCAGGGTCCAGTGATCCAGACCCAGCTGAAGAGTGTGCGAATGTGAGGCTCAGTGTGTGAGGAACCAGTCTCAGGGTCCAGTGATCCAGACACAGCTGAAGTGAGTGTGAATGTGAGCCTCAGTGTGTGATGGACCAGTCTCAGGGTCCAGTGATCCAGACCCAGCTGAAGTGTGTGTGAATGTGAGGCTCAGTATATGAAGGACCCGTCTCAGGGTCCAGTGATCCAGACCCAGCTGAAGTGTGTGTGAATGTGAGGCTCAGTGTGTGAGGGACCAGTCTCAGGGTCCAGTGATGCAGACCCAGCTGAAGTGTGTGTGAATGTGAGGCTCAGTGTGTGAGGGACCAGTCTCAGGGTCCAGTGATCCAGACCCAGCTGAAGTGTGTGTGAATGTGAAGCTCAGTGTGTGAGGGACCAGTTTCAGGTCCAGTGATCCAGACCCAGCTGAAGTGTGTGTGAATGTGAGGCTCAGTGTGTGAGGATCCAGTCTCAGGGTCTAGTGATCCAGACCCAGCTGAAGTGTGTGTGAATATGAGGCTCAGGGTGTGAGGGACCTGACTCAGGGTCCAGTGATCCAGACCCAGCTGAAGTGTGTGTGAATGTGAGGCTCAGTGTGTGATGGACCAGTCTCAGGGTCCAGTGATCCAGACCCAGCTGAAGTGTGTGTGAATGTGAGGCTCAGTGTGTGAGGGACCAGTCTCAGGGTCCAGTGATCCAGACCCAGCTGAAGTGTGTGTGAATGTGAGGCTCAGTGTGTGAGGGACCAGTCTCAGGGTCCAGTGATCCAGACCCAGCTGAAGAGTGTGTGAATGTGATGCTCAGTGTGTGAGGGACCAGTCTCAGAGTCCAGTGATCCAGACCCAGCTGAAGAGTGTGTGTGAATGTGAGGCTCAGTGTGTGAGGGACCAGTCTCAGTGTGCAGTGATCCAGACCCAGCTGAAGTGTGTGTGAATGTGTGGCTCAGTGTATGAGGAACCAGTCTCAGGGTCCAGTGATCCAGACCCAACTGAAGTGTGTGTGAATGTGTGGCTCAGTGTGTGATGGACCAGTCTCAGGGTCCAGTGATCCAGACCCAGCTGACCTGTGTGTGAATGTGTGGCTCAGTGTGTGATGGACCAGTCTCAGGGTCCAGTGATCCAGACCCAGCTGAAGTGTGTGTGAATGTGAGGCTCAGTGTGTGAGGGACCAGTCCCAGGGTCCAGTGATCCAGACCCAGCTGAAGTGTGTGTGAATGTGAGGCTCAGTGTGTGAGAGACCAGTCTCAGGATCCAGTGATCCAGTCCCAGCTGAAGTGTGTGTGACTGTGAGGCTCAGTGTGTGAGGGACCAGTCTCAGTGTCCAGTGATCCTACCCAGCTGAAGTGTGTGTGAATGTGAGGCTCAGTGTGTGAGGGACCAGTCTCAGGGTCCAGTGATACAGACCCAGCTGAAGTGTGTGTGAATGTGAGGCTCAGTGTGTGAGGGACCAGTCTCAGGGGCCAGTGATCCAGACCCAGCTGAAGTGTGTGTGAATGTGAGGCTCAGTGTGTGAGGAACCAGTCTCAGGGTCCAGTGATCCAGACCCAGCTGAAGTGTGTGTGAATGTGAGGCTCAGTGTGTGAGGAACCAGTCTCAGGTTCCTATGATCCAGACCCAGCTGAAGTGTGTGTGAATGTGAGGCTCAGTGTGTGAGGGACCAGCCTCAGTGTCCAGCGATCCAGACCCAGCTGAAGTGTGTGTGAATGTGAGGCTCAGTGTGTGAGGGACCAGTCTCAGGGTCCAGTGATCCAGCCCCAGCTGAAGTGTGTGTGAATGTGAGGCTCAGTGTGTGAGGGACCAGACTCAAGGTCCAGTGATCCAAACCCAGCTGAAGTGGGTGTGAATGTAAGGCTCAGTGTCTGAGGGACAAGTCGCAGGGTCCAGTGATCCAGACCCAGCTGAAGTGTGTGTGAATGTGAGGCTCAGTGTGTGAGGGACCAGTCTCAGGGTTCAGTGATCCAGACCCAGCTGAAGTATGTGTGAATGTGAGGCTCAGTGTGTGAGGGACCAATCTCAGGGTCCAGTGATCCAGACCCAGCTGAAGTTTGTGTGAATGTGAGGCTCAGTGTGTGAGGGACCAGTCTCAGGGTCTAGTGATCCAGACCCAGCTGAAGTTTGTGTGAATGTGAGGCTCAGTGTATGAGGGACCAGTCTCAGGGTCCAGTGATCCAGATCCAGCTGAAGTGTGTGTGAATGTGAGGCTCAGTGTGTGTGGGACCAGTCTCAGTGTCCAGTGATCCAGACCCAGCTGAAGTGTGTGTGAATGTGAGGCTCAGTGTGTGAGGGATCAGTCTCAGGATCCAGTGATCCAGACCCAGCTGAAGTGTGTGTGAATGTGAGGCTCAGTGTGTGAGGGACCAGTCTCAGGGTCCAGTGATTCAGACCCAGCTGAAGTGTGTGTGAATGTGAGGCTCAGTGTGTGAGGGACCAGTCTCAGGGTCCAGTGACCCAGACCCAGCTGAAGTGTGTGTGAATGTGAGGCTCAGTGTGTGAGGGATCAGTCTCAGGGTCCAGTGATCCAGACGCAGCTGAAGTGTGTGTGAATGTGAGGTTCAGTATGTGACGGACCAGTCTCAGGATCCAGTGATCCAGACCTAGCTGAAGTGTGTGTGAATGTGAGGCTCAGTGTGTGAGGGACCAGTCTCAGGGTCCAGTGATGCAGACCCAGCTGAAGTGTGTGTGAATGTGAGGCTCAGTGTGTGAGGGACCAGTCTCAGGGTCCAGTGATCCAGACCCAGCTGAAGTGTGTGTGAATGTGAGGCTCAGTGTGTGAGGGACCAGTCTCAGGGTCCAGTGATCCAGACCCAGCTGAAGTGTGTGTGAATGTGAGCCTCAGTGTGTGAGGGACCAGTCTCAGGTCCAGTGATCCAGACCCAGCTGAAGTGTGTGTGAATATGAGGCTCAGGGAGTGAGGGACCTGCCTCAGGGTCCAGTGATCCAGACCCAGTTGAAGTGTGTGTGAATGTGAGGCTCAGTGTGTGAGGGACCAGTCTCAGGGTGCAATGATCCAGACCCAGCTGAAGTTTGTGTGAATGTGAGGCTCAGTGTATGAGGGACCAGCCTCAGGGTCCAGTGATCCCGACCCAGCTGAAGTGTGTGTGAATGTGAGGCTCAGTGTGTGAGGGACCAGTCTCAGGGTGCAGTGATGCAGACCCAGCTGAAGTGTGTGTGAATGTCAGGCTCAGTGTGTGAGGGACCAGTCTCCGGGTCCAGTGATCCAGACCCAGCTGAAGTGTGTGTGAATGTGAGGCTCAGTGTGTGAGGAACCAGTCTCAGGGTCCAGTGATCCAGACCCAGCTGAAGTGTGTGTGAATGTGAGGCTCAATGTGTGAGGGACCAGTCTCAGGGTCCAGTGATCCAGACACAGCTGAAGTGTGTGTGAGTTGAGGCTCAGTGTGTGAGGGACCAGCCTCAGGGTCCAGTGATCCAGACCCAGCTGAAGTATGTGTGAATGTGAGGCTCAGTGTGTGAGGGACCAGTCTCAGGGTCCAGTGATCCAGACCCAGCTGAAGAGTGCGTGTGAATGTGAGGCTCAGTGTGTGAGGGACCAGTCTCAGGGTCCAGTGATCCAGACCCAGCTGAAGTGTGTGTAAATGTGAGGCTCAGTGTGTGAGGGATGAGTCTCAGGGTCTCGTGATCCAGACGCAGCTGAAGTGTGTGTGAAGGTGAGGCTCAGTGTGTGAGGGACCAGTGTCAGGATCCAGTGATCCAGACCCAGCTGAAGTGTGTGTGAATGTGAGGCTCAGTGTGTGAGGGACCAGTCTCAGGATCCAGTGATCCAGACCCAGCTGAAGTGTGTGTGAATGTGAGGCTCAGTGTGCGAAGGGCCAGTCTCAGGGTCCAGTGCTCCAGACCCAGCTGAAGTGTGTGTGAATGTGAGGCTCAGTGTGTGAGGGACCAGTCTCAGGATCCAGTGATCCTGACCCAGCTGAAGTGTGTGTGAATGTAAGGCTCAGTATGTGAGGGACCAGTCTCAGGGTCCAGTGATCTAGACCCAGCTGAAGTGTGTGTGAATGTGAGGCTCAGTGTGTGAGGGACCAGTCTCAGGGTCCAGTGATCCAGACCCAGCTGAAGTGTGTGTGAATGTGAGGCTCAGTTTCTGAGGAACCAGTCTCAGGGTCCAGTGTTACAGACCCAGTTGAAGTGTGTGTGAATGTGAGGCTCAGTTTTTGAGGGACCTGCCTCAGGGTCCAGTGATCCAGACCCGGCTGAAGTGTCTGTGAATGTGAGGCTCAGTGTGTGAGGGACCAGTCTCAGGTTCCAGTGATCCAGACCCAGCTGAAGTGTGTGTGAATGAGAGGCTCAATGTGTGAGCGACCAGTCTGAGGGTCCAGTGATGCAGACCCAGCTGAAGTGTGTGTGAGATGAGGCTCAGTGTGTGAGGGACCAGCCTCAGGGTCCAGTGATCCAGACCCAGCTGAAGTGTGTATGAATGTGAGGCTCAGTGTGTGAGGGACCAGTCTCAGGGTCCAGTGATCCAGACCCAGCTGAAGTGTGTGTGAATGTGAGGCTCAGTGTGTGAGGGTCCAGCCTCAGGGTCCAGTGATCCAGATCCAGCTGAAGTGTGTGTGAATGTGAGGCTCAGTGTATGAGGGACCAGTCTCAGGGTCCAGTGATCCAGACCCAGCTGAAGTGTGTGTGAATGTGAGGCTCAGTGTGTGAGGGACCAGCCTCAGGCTCCAGTGATCCAGACCCAGCTGAAGTGTGTGTGAATGTGAGGCTCAGTGTGTGATGGACCAGTCTCAGGGTCCAGTGATCCAGACCCAGCTGAAGTGTGTGTGAATGTGAGGCTCAGTGTGTGAGGGACCAGTCTCAGGATCCAGTGATCCAGACCCAGCTGAAGTGTGTGTGACTGTGAGGCTCAGTGTGTGAGGGACCAGTCTCATTGTCCAGTGATGCTACCCAGCTGAAGTTTGTGTGAATGTGAGGCTCAGTGTGTGAGGGACCAGTCTCAGGGTCCAGTGATCCAGACCCAGCTGAAGTGTGTGTGAATGTGAGGCTCAGTGTGTGAGGAACCAGTCTCAGGGTCCAGTGATCCAGACCCAGCTGAAGTGTGTGTGAATGTGAGGCTCAGTGTGTGAGGAACCAGTCTCAGGTTCCAATGATCCAGACCCAGCTGAAGTGTGTGTGAATGTGAGGCTCAGTGTGTGAGGGACCAGCCTCAGGGTCCAGTGATCCAGACCCAGCTGAAGTGTGTGTGAATGTGAGGCTCAGTGTGTGAGGGACCAGTCTCAGGGTCCAGTTATCCAGCCCGAGCTGAAGTGTGTGTGAATGTGAGGCTCAGTGTGTGAGGGACCAGACTCAGGTTCCAGTGATCCAGACCCAGCTGAAGTGGGTGTGAATGTAAGGCTCAGTGTCTGAGGGACCAGTCGCAGGGTCCAGTGATCCAGACCCAGCTGAAGTGTGTGTGAATGTGAGGCTCAGTGTGTGAGGGACCAGTCTCAGGGTTCAGTGATCCAGACCCAGCTGAAGTGTGTGTGAATGTGAGGCTCAGTGTGTGAGGGACCAATCTCAGGGTCCAGTGATCCAGACCCAGCTGAAGTTTGAGTGAATGTGAGGCTCAGTGTGTGAGGGACCAGTCTCAGGGTCTAGTGATCCAGACCCAGCTGAAGTGTGTGTGAATGTGAGGCTCAGTGTATGAGGGACCAGTCTCAGGGTCCAGTGATCCAGATCCAGCTGAAGTGTGTGTGAATGTGAGGCTCAGTGTGTGTGGGACCAGTCTCAGTGTCCAGTGATCCAGACCCAGCTGAAGTGTGTGTGAATGTGAGGCTCAGTGTGTGAGGGACCAGTCTCAGGATCCAGTGATGCAGACCCAGCTGAAGTGTGTGTGAATGTGAGGCTCAGTGTGTGAGGGACCAGTCTCAGGGTCCAGTGATTCAGACCCAGCTGAAGTGTGTGTGAATGTGAGGCTCAGTGTGTGAGGGACCAGTCTCAGGGTCCAGTGATCCAGACCCAGCTGAAGTGTGTGTGAATGTGAAGCTCAGTGTGTGAGGGACCAGTCTCAGGGTCCTGTGATCCAGACGCAGCTGAAGTGTGTGTGAATGTGAGGCTCAGTATGTGACGGACCAGTCTCAGGATCCAGTGATCCAGACCTAGCAGAAGTGTGTGTGAATGTGAGGCTCAGTGTGTGAGGAATCAGCCTCAGGGTCAAGTGATCCAGACCCAGCTGAAGTGTGTGTGAATGTGAGGCTCAGTGTGTGAGGGACAAGTGTCAGGGTCCAGTGATCCAGACCCAGCTGAAGAGTGTGCGAATGTGAGGCTCAGTGTGTGAGGAACCAGTCTCAGGGTCCAGTGATCCAGACACAGCTGAAGTGAGTGTGAATGTGAGCCTCAGTGTGTGATGGACCAGTCTCAGGGTCCAGTGATCCAGACCCAGCTGAAGTGTGTGTGAATGTGAGGCTCAGTATATGAAGGACCCGTCTCAGGGTCCAGTGATCCAGACCCAGCTGAAGTGTGTGTGAATGTGAGGCTCAGTGTGTGAGGGACCAGTCTCAGGGTCCAGTGATGCAGACCCAGCTGAAGTGTGTGTGAATGTGAGGCTCAGTGTGTGAGGGACCAGTCTCAGGGTCCAGTGATCCAGACCCAGCTGAAGTGTGTGTGAATGTGAAGCTCAGTGTGTGAGGGACCAGTCTCAGGTCCAGTGATCCAGACCCAGCTGAAGTGTGTGTGAATGTGAGGCTCAGTGTGTGAGGATCCAGTCTCAGGGTCTAGTGATCCAGACCCAGCTGAAGTGTGTGTGAATATGAGGCTCAGGGTGTGAGGGACCTGACTCAGGGTCCAGTGATCCAGACCCAGCTGAAGTGTGTGTGAATGTGAGGCTCAGTGTGTGATGGACCAGTCTCAGGGTCCAGTGATCCAGACCCAGCTGAAGTGTGTGTGAATGTGAGGCTCAGTGTGTGAGGGACCAGTCTCAGGGTCCAGTGATCCAGACCCAGCTGAAGTGTGTGTGAATGTGAGGCTCAGTGTGTGAGGGACCAGTCTCAGGGTCCAGTGATCCAGACCCAGCTGAAGAGTGTGTGAATGTGATGCTCAGTGTGTGAGGGACCAGTCTCAGAGTCCAGTGATCCAGACCCAGCTGAAGAGTGTGTGTGAATGTGAGGCTCAGTGTGTGAGGGACCAGTCTCAGTGTGCAGTGATCCAGACCCAGCTGAAGTGTGTGTGAATGTGTGGCTCAGTGTATGAGGAACCAGTCTCAGGGTCCAGTGATCCAGACCCAACTGAAGTGTGTGTGAATGTGTGGCTCAGTGTGTGATGGACCAGTCTCAGGGTCCAGTGATCCAGACCCAGCTGACCTGTGTGTGAATGTGTGGCTCAGTGTGTGATGGACCAGTCTCAGGGTCCAGTGATCCAGACCCAGCTGAAGTGTGTGTGAATGTGAGGCTCAGTGTGTGAGGGACCAGTCCCAGGGTCCAGTGATCCAGACCCAGCTGAAGTGTGTGTGAATGTGAGGCTCAGTGTGTGAGGGACCAGTCTCAGGATCCAGTGATCCAGTCCCAGCTGAAGTGTGTGTGACTGTGAGGCTCAGTGTGTGAGGGACCAGTCTCAGTGTCCAGTGATCCTACCCAGCTGAAGTGTGTGTGAATGTGAGGCTCAGTGTGTGAGGGACCAGTCTCAGGGTCCAGTGATCCAGACCCAGCTGAAGTGTGTGTGAATGTGAGGCTCAGTGTGTGAGGGACCAGTCTCAGGGGCCAGTGATCCAGACCCAGCTGAAGTGTGTGTGAATGTGAGGCTCAGTGTGTGAGGAACCAGTCTCAGGGTCCAGTGATCCAGACCCAGCTGAAGTGTGTGTGAATGTGAGGCTCAGTGTGTGAGGAACCAGTCTCAGGTTCCAATGATCCAGACCCAGCTGAAGTGTGTGTGAATGTGAGGCTCAGTGTGTGAGGGACCAGCCTCAGTGTCCAGCGATCCAGACCCAGCTGAAGTGTGTGTGAATGTGAGGCTCAGTGTGTGAGGGACCAGTCTCAGGGTCCAGTGATCCAGCCCCAGCTGAAGTGTGTGTGAATGTGAGGCTCAGTGTGTGAGGGACCAGACTCAGGGTCCAGAGATCCAAACCCAGCTGAAGTGGGTGTGAATGTAAGGCTCAGTGTCTGAGGGACAAGTCGCAGGGTCCAGTGATCCAGACCCAGCTGAAGTGTGTGTGAATGTGAGGCTCAGTGTGTGAGGGACCAGTCTCAGGGTTCAGTGATCCAGACCCAGCTGAAGTATGTGTGAATGTGAGGCTCAGTGTGTGAGGGACCAATCTCAGGGTCCAGTGATCCAGACCCAGCTGAAGTTTGTGTGAATGTGAGGCTCAGTGTGTGAGGGACCAGTCTCAGGGTCTAGTGATCCAGACCCAGCTGAAGTTTGTGTGAATGTGAGGCTCAGTGTATGAGGGACCAGTCTCAGGGTCCAGTGATCCAGATCCAGCTGAAGTGTGTGTGAATGTGAGGCTCAGTGTGTGTGGGACCAGTCTCAGTGTCCAGTGATCCAGACCCAGCTGGAGTGTGTGTGAATGTGAGGCTCAGTGTGTGAGGGATCAGTCTCAGGATCCAGTGATCCAGACCCAGCTGAAGTGTGTGTGAATGTGAGGCTCAGTGTGTGAGGGACCAGTCTCAGGGTCCAGTGATTCAGACCCAGCTGAAGTGTGTGTGAATGTGAGGCTCAGTGTGTGAGGGACCAGTCTCAGGGTCCAGTGACCCAGACCCAGCTGAAGTGTGTGTGAATGTGAGGCTCAGTGTGTGAGGGATCAGTCTCAGGGTCCAGTGATCCAGACGCAGCTGAAGTGTGTGTGAATGTGAGGTTCAGTATGTGACGGACCAGTCTCAGGATCCAGTGATCCAGACCTAGCTGAAGTGTGTGTGAATGTGAGGCTCAGTGTGTGAGGGACCAGTCTCAGGGTCCAGTGATGCAGACCCAGCTGAAGTGTGTGTGAATGTGAGGCTCAGTGTGTGAGGGACCAGTCTCAGGGTCCAGTGATCCAGACCCAGCTGAAGTGTGTGTGAATGTGAGGCTCAGTGTGTGAGGGACCAGTCTCAGGGTCCAGTGATCCAGACCCAGCTGAAGTGTGTGTGAATGTGAGCCTCAGTGTGTGAGGGACCAGTCTCAGGTCCAGTGATCCAGACCCAGCTGAAGTGTGTGTGAATATGAGGCTCAGGGAGTGAGGGACCTGCCTCAGGGTCCAGTGATCCAGACCCAGTTGAAGTGTGTGTGAATGTGAGGCTCAGTGTGTGAGGGACCAGTCTCAGGGTGCAATGATCCAGACCCAGCTGAAGTTTGTGTGAATGTGAGGCTCAGTGTATGAGGGACCAGCCTCAGGGTCCAGTGATCCCGACCCAGCTGAAGTGTGTGTGAATGTGAGGCTCAGTGTGTGAGGGACCAGTCTCAGGGTGCAGTGATGCAGACCCAGCTGAAGTGTGTGTGAATGTCAGGCTCAGTGTGTGAGGGACCAGTCTCCGGGTCCAGTGATCCAGACCCAGCTGAAGTGTGTGTGAATGTGAGGCTCAGTGTATGAGGGACCAGTCTCAGGGTCCAGTGATCCAGATCCAGCTGAAGTGTGTGTGAATGTGAGGCTCAGTGTGTGTGGGACCAGTCTCAGTGTCCAGTGATCCAGACCCAGCTGAAGTGTGTGTGAATGTGAGGCTCAGTGTGTGAGGGACCAGTCTCAGGATCCAGTGATCCAGACCCAGCTGAAGTGTGTGTGAATGTGAGGCTCAGTGTGTGAGGGACCAGTCTCAGGGTCCAGTGATTCAGACCCAGCTGAAGTGTGTGTGAATGTGAGGCTCAGTGTGTGAGGGACCAGTCTCAGGGTCCAGTGATCCAGACCCAGCTGAAGTGTGTGTGAATGTGAAGCTCAGTGTGTGAGGGACCAGTCTCAGGGTCCTGTGATCCAGACGCAGCTGAAGTGTGTGTGAATGTGAGGCTCAGTATGTGACGGACCAGTCTCAGGATCCAGTGATCCAGACCTAGCAGAAGTGTGTGTGAATGTGAGGCTCAGTGTGTGAGGAATCAGCCTCAGGGTCAAGTGATCCAGACCCAGCTGAAGTGTGTGTGAATGTGAGGCTCAGTGTGTGAGGGACAAGTGTCAGGGTCCAGTGATCCAGACCCAGCTGAAGAGTGTGCGAATGTGAGGCTCAGTGTGTGAGGAACCAGTCTCAGGGTCCAGTGATCCAGACACAGCTGAAGTGAGTGTGAATGTGAGCCTCAGTGTGTGATGGACCAGTCTCAGGGTCCAGTGATCCAGACCCAGCTGAAGTGTGTGTGAATGTGAGGCTCAGTATATGAAGGACCCGTCTCAGGGTCCAGTGATCCAGACCCAGCTGAAGTGTGTGTGAATGTGAGGCTCAGTGTGTGAGGGACCAGTCTCAGGGTCCAGTGATGCAGACCCAGCTGAAGTGTGTGTGAATGTGAGGCTCAGTGTGTGAGGGACCAGTCTCAGGGTCCAGTGATCCAGACCCAGCTGAAGTGTGTGTGAATGTGAAGCTCAGTGTGTGAGGGACCAGTTTCAGGTCCAGTGATCCAGACCCAGCTGAAGTGTGTGTGAATGTGAGGCTCAGTGTGTGAGGATCCAGTCTCAGGGTCTAGTGATCCAGACCCAGCTGAAGTGTGTGTGAATATGAGGCTCAGGGTGTGAGGGACCTGACTCAGGGTCCAGTGATCCAGACCCAGCTGAAGTGTGTGTGAATGTGAGGCTCAGTGTGTGATGGACCAGTCTCAGGGTCCAGTGATCCAGACCCAGCTGAAG
The DNA here is from genome assembly GCF_044704955.1 of Pristiophorus japonicus. Lineage (NCBI taxonomy): Eukaryota > Metazoa > Chordata > Chondrichthyes > Pristiophoridae > Pristiophorus > Pristiophorus japonicus. Next base: position 3,233,063 of record NW_027254645.1, on the reverse strand, counting down.
TGTGTGTGAATGTGAGGCTCAGTGTGTGAGGGACCAGTCTCAGGGTCCAGTGATCCAGACCCAGCTGAAGTGTGTGTGAATGTGAGGCTCAGTGTGTGAGGGACCAGTCTCAGGGTCCAGTGATCCAGACCCAGCTGAAGAGTGTGTGAATGTGATGCTCAGTGTGTGAGGGACCAGTCTCAGAGTCCAGTGATCCAGACCCAGCTGAAGAGTGTGTGTGAATGTGAGGCTCAGTGTGTGAGGGACCAGTCTCAGTGTGCAGTGATCCAGACCCAGCTGAAGTGTGTGTGAATGTGTGGCTCAGTGTATGAGGAACCAGTCTCAGGGTCCAGTGATCCAGACCCAACTGAAGTGTGTGTGAATGTGTGGCTCAGTGTGTGATGGACCAGTCTCAGGGTCCAGTGATCCAGACCCAGCTGACCTGTGTGTGAATGTGTGGCTCAGTGTGTGATGGACCAGTCTCAGGGTCCAGTGATCCAGACCCAGCTGAAGTGTGTGTGAATGTGAGGCTCAGTGTGTGAGGGACCAGTCCCAGGGTCCAGTGATCCAGACCCAGCTGAAGTGTGTGTGAATGTGAGGCTCAGTGTGTGAGAGACCAGTCTCAGGATCCAGTGATCCAGTCCCAGCTGAAGTGTGTGTGACTGTGAGGCTCAGTGTGTGAGGGACCAGTCTCAGTGTCCAGTGATCCTACCCAGCTGAAGTGTGTGTGAATGTGAGGCTCAGTGTGTGAGGGACCAGTCTCAGGGTCCAGTGATCCAGACGCAGCTGAAGTGTGTGTGAATGTGAGGCTCAGTGTGTGAGGGACCAGTCTCAGGGGCCAGTGATCCAGACCCAGCTGAAGTGTGTGTGAATGTGAGGCTCAGTGTGTGAGGAACCAGTCTCAGGGTCCAGTGATCCAGACCCAGCTGAAGTGTGTGTGAATGTGAGGCTCAGTGTGTGAGGAACCAGTCTCAGGTTCCAATGATCCAGACCCAGCTGAAGTGTGTGTGAATGTGAGGCTCAGTGTGTGAGGGACCAGCCTCAGTGTCCAGCGATCCAGACCCAGCTGAAGTGTGTGTGAATGTGAGGCTCAGTGTGTGAGGGACCAGTCTCAGGGTCCAGTGATCCAGCCCCAGCTGAAGTGTGTGTGAATGTGAGGCTCAGTGTGTGAGGGACCAGACTCAAGGTCCAGTGATCCAAACCCAGCTGAAGTGGGTGTGAATGTAAGGCTCAGTGTCTGAGGGACAAGTCGCAGGGTCCAGTGATCCAGACCCAGCTGAAGTGTGTGTGAATGTGAGGCTCAGTGTGTGAGGGACCAGTCTCAGGGTTCAGTGATCCAGACCCAGCTGAAGTATGTGTGAATGTGAGGCTCAGTGTGTGAGGGACCAATCTCAGGGTCCAGTGATCCTGACCCAGCTGAAGTTTGTGTGAATGTGAGGCTCAGTGTGTGAGGGACCAGTCTCAGGGTCTAGTGATCCAGACCCAGCTGAAGTTTGTGTGAATGTGAGGCTCAGTGTATGAGGGACCAGTCTCAGGGTCCAGTGATCCAGATCCAGCTGAAGTGTGTGTGAATGTGAGGCTCAGTGTGTGTGGGACCAGTCTCAGTGTCCAGTGATCCAGACCCAGCTGAAGTGTGTGTGAATGTGAGGCTCAGTGTGTGAGGGATCAGTCTCAGGATCCAGTGATCCAGACCCAGCTGAAGTGTGTGTGAATGTGAGGCTCAGTGTGTGAGGGACCAGTCTCAGGGTCCAGTGATTCAGACCCAGCTGAAGTGTGTGTGAATGTGAGGCTCAGTGTGTGAGGGACCAGTCTCAGGGTCCAGTGACCCAGACCCAGCTGAAGTGTGTGTGAATGTGAGGCTCAGTGTGTGAGGGATCAGTCTCAGGGTCCAGTGATCCAGACGCAGCTGAAGTGTGTGTGAATGTGAGGTTCAGTATGTGACGGACCAGTCTCAGGATCCAGTGATCCAGACCTAGCTGAAGTGTGTGTGAATGTGAGGCTCAGTGTGTGAGGGACCAGTCTCAGGGTCCAGTGATGCAGACCCAGCTGAAGTGTGTGTGAATGTGAGGCTCAGTGTGTGAGGGACCAGTCTCAGGGTCCAGTGATCCAGACCCAGCTGAAGTGTGTGTGAATGTGAGGCTCAGTGTGTGAGGGACCAGTCTCAGGGTCCAGTGTTCCAGACCCAGCTGAAGTGTGTGTGAATGTGAGCCACAGTGTGTGAGGGACCAGTCTCAGGTCCAGTGATCCAGACCCAGCTGAAGTGTGTGTGAATATGAGGCTCAGGGAGTGAGGGACCTGCCTCAGGGTCCAGTGATCCAGACCCAGTTGAAGTGTGTGTGAATGTGAGGCTCAGTGTGTGAGGGACCAGTCTCAGGGTGCAATGATCCAGACCCAGCTGAAGTTTGTGTGAATGTGAGGCTCAGTGTATGAGGGACCAGCCTCAGGGTCCAGTGATCCCGACCCAGCTGAAGTGTGTGTGAATGTGAGGCTCAGTGTGTGAGGGACCAGTCTCAGGGTGCAGTGATGCAGACCCAGCTGAAGTGTGTGTGAATGTCAGGCTCAGTGTGTGAGGGACCAGTCTCAGGGTCCAGTGATCCAGACCCAGCTGAAGTGTGTGTGAATGTGAGGCTCAGTGTGTGAGGAACCAGTCTCAGGGTCCAGTGATCCAGACCCAGTTGAAGTTTGTGTGAATGTGAGGCTCAGTGTGTGAGGGACCAGTCTCAGGGTCCAGTGATCCAGACCCAGCTGAAGTGTGTGTGAATGTGAGGCTCAATGTGTGAGGGACCAGTCTCAGGGTCCAGTGATCCAGACACAGCTGAAGTGTGTGTGAGTTGAGGCTCAGTGTGTGAGGGACCAGCCTCAGGGTCCAGTGATCCAGACCCAGCTGAAGTGTGTGTGAATGTGAGGCTCAGTGTGTGAGGGACCAGTCTCAGGGTCCAGTGATCCAGACCCAGCTGAAGAGTGCGTGTGAATGTGAGGCTCAGTGTGTGAGGGACCAGTCTCAGGGTCCAGTGATCCAGACCCAGCTGAAGTTTGTGTGAATGTGAGGCTCAGTGTGTGAGGGACCAGTCTCAGGGTCTAGTGATCCAGACACAGCTGAAGTGTGTGTGAATGTGAGGCTCAGTCTGTGAGTGTCCAGCCTCAGGGTCCAATGATCCAGACCCAGCTGAAGTGTGTGTGAATGTGAGGCTCAGTGTGTGAGGGACCAGTCTCAGGTTCCAGTGATCCAGACCCAGCTGAAGTGTGTGTGAATGTGAGGTTCAGTGTGTGAGGGACCAGCCTCAGAATCCAGTGATCCAGACCCAGCTGAAGTGTGTGTGAATGTGAGGCTCAGTGTGTGAGGGACCAGTCTCAGGATCCAGTGATGCAGACCCAGCTGAAGTGTGTGTGAATGTGAGGCTCAGTGTGTGAGGGACCAGTCTCAGGGTCCAGTGATCCAAACCCAGCTGAAGTGTGTGTGAATGTGAGGCTCAGTGTGTGAGGGACCAGTCTCAGGGTCCAGTGATCCAGACCCAGCTGAAGTCTGTGTGAATGTGAGGCTCAGGGTGTGAGGAACCAGTCTCAGGGTCCAGTGATCCAGACCCAGCTGAAGTGTGTGTGAATGTGAGGCTCAGTGTGTGAGGAACCAGTCTCAGGGTCCAGTGATCCAGACTCAGCTGAAGTGTGTGTGAATGTGAGGCTCAGTGTGTGAGGGACCAGCCTCAGGGTCCAGTGATTATGAGCCAGCTGAAGTGTGTGAGAATGTGAGGCTCAGTGTGTGAGGGAAGAGTCTCAGGGTCTAGTGATCCAGACGCAGCTGAAGTGTGTCTGAATGTGAGGCTCAGGGTGTGAGGGACCAGTCTCAGGGTCCAGTGATCCAGACCCAGCTGAAGTGTTTGTGAATGTGAGGCTCAGTGTGTGAGGGACCAGTCTCAGGGTCCAGTGATCCAGACCCAGCTGAAGTGTGTGTGAATGTGAGGCTCAGTGTGTGAAGGACCAGTCTCAGGGTCCAGTGATCCAGACCCAGCTGAAGTGTGTGTGAATGTGAGGCTCAGTGTGTGAGGGACCAGTCTCAGGATCCAGTGATCCAGACCCAGCTGAAGTGTGTGTGAATGTGAGGCTCAGTGTGTGAGGGACCAGTCTCAGGGTCTTGTGATTCAGACCCAGCTGAAGTGTGTGTGAATGAGAGGCTCAGTGTGTGAGGGACCAGTCTCAGGGTCCAGTGATCCAGACCCAGCTGAAGTGTGTGTGAATGTGAGGCTCAGTGTGTGAGTGACCAGTCTCAGGGTCCAGTGATCCAGACCCAGCTGAAGTGTGTGTGAATGTGAGGCTCAGTGTGTGAGGGGCCAGCCTCAGAATCCAGTGATCCAGAACCAGCTGAAGTGTGTGTGAATGTGAGGCTCAGTGTGTGAGGGACCAGTCTCAGGGTCCAGTGATCGAGACCCAGCTGAAGTGTGTGTGCATCTGATGCTCAGTGTGTGAGGGACCAGTCTCAGGGTCCAGTGATCCAAATCCAGCTGAAGTATGTGTGAATGTGAGGCTCATTGTATGAGGGACCAGTCTCAGGGTCCAGTGATCCAGATCCAGCTGAAGTGTGTGTGAATGTGAGGCTCAGTGTGTGAGGGACCAGTCTCAGTGTCCAGTGATCCAGACCCAGCTGAAGTGTGTGTGAATGTGAGGCTCAGTGTGTGAGGGACCAGTCTCAGGATCCAGTGATCCAGACCCAGCTGAAGTGTGTGTGAATGTGAGGCTCAGTGTGTGAGGGACCAGTCTCAGGGTCCAGTGATTCAGACCCAGCTGAAGTGTGTGTGAATGTGAGGCTCAGTGTGTGAGGGACCAGTCTCAGGGTCCAGTGATCCAGACCCAGTTGAAGTGTGTGTGAATGTGAGGCTCACTGTGTGAGGGACCAGTCTCAGGGTCCAGTGATCCAGACACAGCTGAAGTGTGTGTGAATGTGAGGCTCCGTGTGTGAGGGACCAGTCTCAGGGTCCAGTGATCCAGCCCCAGCTGAAGTGTGTGTGAATGTGAGGCTCAGTGTGTGAGGGACCAGTCTCAGGGTCCAGTGATCCAGCCCCAGCTGAAGTGTGTGTGAATGTGAGGCTCAGTGTGTGAGGGACCAGACTCAGGGTCCAGTGATCCAAACCCAGCTGAAGTGGGTGTGAATGTAAGGCTCAGTGTCTGAGGGACAAGTCGCAGGGTCCAGTGATCCAGACCCAGCTGAAGTGTGTGTGAATGTGAGGCTCAGTGTGTGAGGGACCAGTCTCAGGGTTCAGTGATCCAGACCCAGCTGAAGTATGTGTGAATGTGAGGCTCAGTGTGTGAGGGACCAATCTCAGGGTCCAGTGATCCAGACCCAGCTGAAGTTTGTGTGAATGTGAGGCTCAGTGTGTGAGGGACCAGTCTCAGGGTCTAGTGATCCAGACCCAGCTGAAGTTTGTGTGAATGTGAGGCTCAGTGTATGAGGGACCAGTCTCAGGGTCCAGTGATCCAGATCCAGCTGAAGTGTGTGTGAATGTGAGGCTCAGTGTGTGTGGGACCAGTCTCAGTGTCCAGTGATCCAGACCCAGCTGAAGTGTGTGTGAATGTGAGGCTCAGTGTGTGAGGGATCAGTCTCAGGATCCAGTGATCCAGACCCAGCTGAAGTGTGTGTGAATGTGAGGCTCAGTGTGTGAGGGACCAGTCTCAGGGTCCAGTGATTCAGACCCAGCTGAAGTGTGTGTGAATGTGAGGCTCAGTGTGTGAGGGACCAGTCTCAGGGTCCAGTGACCCAGACCCAGCTGAAGTGTGTGTGAATGTGAGGCTCAGTGTGTGAGGGATCAGTCTCAGGGTCCAGTGATCCAGACGCAGCTGAAGTGTGTGTGAATGTGAGGTTCAGTATGTGACGGACCAGTCTCAGGATCCAGTGATCCAGACCTAGCTGAAGTGTGTGTGAATGTGAGGCTCAGTGTGTGAGGGACCAGTCTCAGGGTCCAGTGATGCAGACCCAGCTGAAGTGTGTGTGAATGTGAGGCTCAGTGTGTGAGGGACCAGTCTCAGGGTCCAGTGATCCAGACCCAGCTGAAGTGTGTGTGAATGTGAGGCTCAGTGTGTGAGGGACCAGTCTCAGGGTCCAGTGATCCAGACCCAGCTGAAGTGTGTGTGAATGTGAGCCTCAGTGTGTGAGGGACCAGTCTCAGGTCCAGTGATCCAGACCCAGCTGAAGTGTGTGTGAATATGAGGCTCAGGGAGTGAGGGACCTGCCTCAGGGTCCAGTGATCCAGACCCAGTTGAAGTGTGTGTGAATGTGAGGCTCAGTGTGTGAGGGACCAGTCTCAGGGTGCAATGATCCAGACCCAGCTGAAGTTTGTGTGAATGTGAGGCTCAGTGTATGAGGGACCAGCCTCAGGGTCCAGTGATCCCGACCCAGCTGAAGTGTGTGTGAATGTGAGGCTCAGTGTGTGAGGGACCAGTCTCAGGGTGCAGTGATGCAGACCCAGCTGAAGTGTGTGTGAATGTCAGGCTCAGTGTGTGAGGGACCAGTCTCCGGGTCCAGTGATCCAGACCCAGCTGAAGTGTGTGTGAATGTGAGGCTCAGTGTGTGAGGAACCAGTCTCAGGGTCCAGTGATCCAGACCCAGTTGAAGTTTGTGTGAATGTGAGGCTCAGTGTGTGAGGGACCAGTCTCAGGGTCCAGTGATCCAGACCCAGCTGAAGTGTGTGTGAATGTGAGGCTCAATGTGTGAGGGACCAGTCTCAGGGTCCAGTGATCCAGACACAGCTGAAGTGTGTGTGAGTTGAGGCTCAGTGTGTGAGGGACCAGCCTCAGGGTCCAGTGATCCAGACCCAGCTGAAGTGTGTGTGAATGTGAGGCTCAGTGTGTGAGGGACCAGTCTCAGGGTCCAGTGATCCAGACCCAGCTGAAGAGTGCGTGTGAATGTGAGGCTCAGTGTGTGAGGGACCAGTCTCAGGGTCCAGTGATCCAGACCCAGCTGAAGTTTGTGTGAATGTGAGGCTCAGTGTGTGAGGGACCAGTCTCAGGGTCTAGTGATCCAGACACAGCTGAAGTGTGTGTGAATGTGAGGCTCAGTCTGTGAGTGTCCAGCCTCAGGGTCCAATGATCCAGACCCAGCTGAAGTGTGTGTGAATGTGAGGCTCAGTGTGTGAGGGACCAGTCTCAGGTTCCAGTGATCCAGACCCAGCTGAAGTGTGTGTGAATGTGAGGTTCAGTGTGTGAGGGACCAGCCTCAGAATCCAGTGATCCAGACCCAGCTGAAGTGTGTGTGAATGTGAGGCTCAGTGTGTGAGGGACCAGTCTCAGGATCCAGTGATGCAGACCCAGCTGAAGTGTGTGTGAATGTGAGGCTCAGTGTGTGAGGGACCAGTCTCAGGGTCCAGTGATCCAAACCCAGCTGAAGTGTGTGTGAATGTGAGGCTCAGTGTGTGAGGGACCAGTCTCAGGGTCCAGTGATCCAGACCCAGCTGAAGTCTGTGTGAATGTGAGGCTCAGGGTGTGAGGAACCAGTCTCAGGGTCCAGTGATCCAGACTCAGCTGAAGTGTGTGTGAATGTGAGGCTCAGTGTGTGAGGAACCAGTCTCAGGGTCCAGTGATCCAGACCCAGCTGAAGTGTGTGTGAATGTGAGGCTCAGTGTGTGAGGGACCAGCCTCAGGGTCCAGTGATTATGAGCCAGCTGAAATGTGTGAGAATGTGAGGCTCAGTGTGTGAGGGAAGAGTCTCAGGGTCTAGTGATCCAGACGCAGCTGAAGTGTGTCTGAATGTGAGGCTCACGGTGTGAGGGACCAGTCTCAGGGTCCAGTGATCCAGACCCAGCTGAAGTGTTTGTGAATGTGAGGCTCAGTGTGTGAGGGACCAGTCTCAGGGTCCAGTGATCCAGACCCAGCTGAAGTGTGTGTGAATGTGAGGCTCAGTGTGTGAAGGACCAGTCTCAGGGTCCAGTGATCCAGACCCAGCTGAAGTGTGTGTGAATGTGAGGCTCAGTGTGTGAGGGACCAGTCTCAGGATCCAGTGATCCAGACCCAGCTGAAGTGTGTGTGAATGTGAGGCTCAGTGTGTGAGGGACCAGTCTCAGGGTCTTGTGATTCAGACCCAGCTGAAGTGTGTGTGAATGAGAGGCTCAGTGTGTGAGGGACCAGTCTCAGGGTCCAGTGATCCAGACCCAGCTGAAGTGTGTGTGAATGTGAGGCTCAGTGTGTGAGTGACCAGTCTCAGGGTCCAGTGATCCAGACCCAGCTGAAGTGTGTGTGAATGTGAGGCTCAGTGTGTGAGGGACCAGCCTCAGAATCCAGTGATCCAGAACCAGCTGAAGTGTGTGTGAATGTGAGGCTCAGTGTGTGAGGGACCAGTCTCAGGGTCCAGTGATCGAGACCCAGCTGAAGTGTGTGTGCATCTGATGCTCAGTGTGTGAGGGACCAGTCTCAGGGTCCAGTGATCCAAATCCAGCTGAAGTATGTGTGAATGTGAGGCTCATTGTATGAGGGACCAGTCTCAGGGTCCAGTGATCCAGATCCAGCTGAAGTGTGTGTGAATGTGAGGCTCAGTGTGTGAGGGACCAGTCTCAGTGTCCAGTGATCCAGACCCAGCTGAAGTGTGTGTGAATGTGAGGCTCAGTGTGTGAGGGACCAGTCTCAGGATCCAGTGATCCAGACCCAGCTGAAGTGTGTGTGAATGTGAGGCTCAGTGTGTGAGGGACCAGTCTCAGGGTCCAGTGATTCAGACCCAGCTGAAGTGTGTGTGAATGTGAGGCTCAGTGTGTGAGGGACCAGTCTCAGGGTCCAGTGATCCAGACCCAGTTGAAGTGTGTGTGAATGTGAGGCTCACTGTGTGAGGGACCAGTCTCAGGGTCCAGTGATCCAGACACAGCTGAAGTGTGTGTGAATGTGAGGCTCCGTGTGTGAGGGACCAGTCTCAGGGTCCAGTGATCCAGACGCAGCTGAAATGTGTGTGAATGTGAGGCTCAGTGTATGAGGGACCAATCTCAGGGTCCGCTGATACAGACCCAGCTCAAGTGTGTGTGAATGTGAGGCTCAGTGTGTGAGGGATGAGTCTCAGGGTCTCGTGATCCAGACGCAGCTGAAGTGTGTGTGAAGGTCAGGCTCAATGTGTGAGGGACCAGTCTCAGGGTCCAGTGATCCAGACCCAGCTGAAGTGTGTGTGAATGTGATACTCAATGTGTGAGGGACCAGTCTCAGGGTCCAGTGATCCAGACCCAGCTGAAGTGTGTGTGAATGTGAGGCTCAGTGTGTGAGGGACCAGTCTCAGGGTCCAGTGATACAGACCCAGCTGAAGTGTGTGTGAATGTGAGGCTCAGTGTGTGAGGGACCAGTCTCAGGATCCAGTGATCCAGACCCAGCTGAAGTGTGTGTGAATGTGAGGCTCAGTGTGCGAAGGGCCAGTCTCAGGGTCCAGTGCTCCAGACCCAGCTGAAGTTTGTGTGAATGTGAGGCTCAGTGTGTGAGGGACCAGTCTCAGGATCCAGTGATTCTGACCCAGCTGAAGTGTGTGTGAATGTAAGGCTCAGTATGTGAGGGACCAGTCTCAGGGTCCAGTGATCCAGACCCAGCTGAAGTGTGTGTGAATGTGAGGCTCAGTGTGTGAGGGACCAGTCTCAGGGTCCAGTGATCCAGACCCAGCTGAAGTGTGTGTGAATGTGAGGCTCAGTGTGTGAGGAACCAGTCTCAGGGTCCAGTGATCCAGACCCAGTTGAAGTGTGTGTGAATGTGAGTCTCAGTTTGAGGGACCTGCCTCAGGGTCCAGTGATCCAGACCCGGCTGAAGTGTCTGTGAATGTGAGGCTCAGTGTGTGAGGGACCAGTCTCAGGGTCCAGTGATCCAGACCCAGCTGAAGTGTGTGTGAATGTGAGGCTCAATGTGTGAGGGACCAGTCTCAGGGTCCAGTGATCCAGACCCAGCTGAAGAGTGTGTGAGATGAGGCTCAGTGTGTGAGGGACCAGCCTCAGGGTCCAGTGATCCAGACCCAGCTGAAGTGTGTGTGAATGTGAAGCTCAGTGTGTGAGGGACCAGTCTCAGGGTCCAGTGATCCAGACCCAGCTGAAGTGTGTGTGAATGTGAGGCTCAGTGTGTGAGGGACCAGCCTCAGGGTCCAGTGATCCAGACCCAGCTGAAGTGTGTGTGAATGTGAGGCTCAGTGTATGAGGGATGAGTCTCAGGGTCTCGTGATCCAGACGCAGCTGAAGCGTGTGTGAAGGTGAGGCTCAGTGTGTGAGGGACCAGTCTCAGGGTCCAGTGATCCAAACCCAGCTGAAGTGTGTGTGAATGTGAGGCTCAGTGTGTGATGGACCAGTCACAGGGTCCAGTGATCCAGACCCAGCTGAAGTGTGTGTGAATGTGAGGCTCAGTGTGTGAGGGACCAGTCTCAGGGTCCAGTGATCCAGACCCGGCTGAAGTGTCTGTGAATGTGAGGCTCAGTGTGTGAGGGACCAGTCTCAGGGTCCAGTGATCCAGACCCAGCTGAAGTGTGTGTGAATGTGAGGCTCAATGTGTGAGGGACCAGTCTCAGGGTCCAGTGATCCAGACCCAGCTGAAGAGTGTGTGAAATGAGGCTCAGTGTGTGAGGGACCAGCCTCAGGGTCCGGTGATCCAGACCCAGCTGAAGTGTGTGTGAATGTGAAGCTCAGTGTGTGAGGGACCAGTCTCAGGGTCCAGTGATCCAGACCCAGCTGAAGTGTGTGTGAATGTGAGGCTCAGTGTGTGAGGGACCAGCCTCAGGGTCCAGTGATCCAGACCCAGCTGAAGTGTGTGTGAATGTGAGGCTCAGTGTATGAGGGATGAGTCTCAGGGTCTCGTGATCCAGACGCAGCTGAAGTTTGTGTGAAGGTGAGGCTCAGTGTGTGAGGGACCAGTCTCAGGGTCCAGTGATCCAAACCCAGCTGAAGTGTGTGTGAATGTGAGGCTCAGTGTGTGATGGACCAGTCACAGGGTCCAGTGATCCAGACCCAGCTGAAGTGTGTGTGAATGTGAGGCTCAGTGTGTGAGGGACCAGTCTCAGGGTCCAGTGATCCAGACTCAGCTGAAGTGTGTGTGAATGTGAGGCTCAGTGTGTGAGGGACCAGTCTCAGGGTCCAGTGATCCAGACCCAGCTGAAATGTGCGTGAATGTGAGGCTCAGTGTGTGAGGGACCAGTCTCAGGGTCCAGTGATCCAGACCTAGCTGAAGTGTGTGTGAATGTGAAGCTCAGTGTGTGAGGGACCAGCCTCAGGGTCCAGTGATCCAGACCCAGCTGAAGTGTGTGTGAATGTGAGGCTCAGTGTGTGAGGGACCAGCCTCAGAATCCAGTGATCCAGATCCAGCTGAAGTGTGTGTGAATGTGAGGCTCAGTGTGTGAGGGACCAGTCTCAGGGTCCAGTGATCCAGACGCAGCTGAAATTTGTGTGAATGTGAGGCTCAGTGTATGAGGGACCAGTCTCAGGGTCCAGTGATCCAGACCCAGCTGAAGTATGTGTGAATGTGAGGCTCAGTGTGTGAGGGACCAGTCTCAGGGTCCAGTGAACCAGACCCAGCTGAAATGTGTGTGAATGTGAGGCTCAGTGTGTGAGGGACCAGTCTCAGGGTCCAGTGATCCAGACCCAGCTGAAGTGTGTGTGAATGTGAGGCTCAGTGTGTGAGGGACCAGTCTCAGGGTCCAGTGATCCAGACCCAGCTGAAGTGTGTGTGAATGTGAAGCTCAGTGTGTGAGGGACCAGTCTCAGGGTCCAGTGATCCAGACCCAGCTGAAATGTGTGTGAATGTGAGGCTCATTGTGCGAAGGGCCAGTCTCAGGGTCCAGTGCTCCAGACCCAGCTGAAGTGTGTGTGAATGTGAGGCTCAGTGTGTGAGGGACCAGTCTCAGGATCCAGTGATCCTGACCCAGCTGAAGTGTGTGTGAATGTAAGGCACAGTATGTGACGGACCAGTCTCAGGGTCCAGTGATCCAGACCCAGCTGAAGTGTGTGTGAATGTGAGGCTCATTGTGTGAGGGACCAGTCTCAGGGGCCAGTGATCCAGACCCAGCTGAAGTGTGTGTGAGATGAGGCTCAGTGTGTGAGGGATCAGCCTCAGGATCCAGTGATCCAGACCCAGCTGAAGTGTGTGTGAATGTGAGGCTCAGTGTGTGAGGGACCAGTCTCAGGGGCCAGTGATCCAGACCCAGCTGAAATGTGTGTGAATGTGAGGCTCAGTGTGTGAGGGACCAGTGTCAGGGTCCAGTGATCCAGACCCAGCTGAAGTGTGTGTGAATGTGAGGCTTAGTGTGTGAGGGACCAGTCTCAGGTTCCAGTGATCCAGACCCAGCTGAAATGTGTGTGAATGTGAGACTCAGTGTGTGAGGGACCAGTCTCAGGGTCCAGTGATCCAGACCCAGCTGAAGTGTGTGTGAATGTGAAGCTCAGTGTGTGAGGGACCAGTCTCAGTTCCAGTGATCCAGACCGAGCTGAAGTGTGTGTGAATGTGAGGCTCAGTGTGTGAGGGTCCAGCCTCAGGGTCCAGTGATTCAGATCCAGCTGAAGTGTGTGTGAATGTGAGGCTCAGTGTATGAGGGACCAGTCTCAGGGTCCAGTGATCCAGACCCAGCTGAAGTGTGTGTGAATGTGAGGCTCAGTGTGTGAGGGACCAGCCTCAGGCTCCAGTGATCCAGACCCAGCTGAAGTATGTGTGAATGTGAGGCTCAGTGTGTGATGGACCAGTCTCAGGGTCCAGTGATCCAGACCCAGCTGAAGTGCGTGTGAATGTGAGGCTCAGTGTGTGAGGGACCAGTCTCAGGGTCCAGTGATCCAGACCCAGCTGAAGTGTGTGTGAATGTGAGGCTCAGTGTGTGAGGGACCAGTCTCAGGGTCCAGTGATCCAGACCCAGCTGAAGTGAGTGTGAATGTGAGGCTCAGTGTGTGAGGGACCAGTCTCAGGGTCCAGTGATCCAGACCCAGCTGAAGTGTGTGTGAATGTGAAGCTCAGTGTGTGAGGGACCAGCCTCAGGGTCCAGTGATCCAGACCCAGCTGAATTGTGTGTGAATGTGAGGCTCAGTGTGTGAGGGACCAGCCTCAGAATCCAGTGATCCAGACCCAGCTGAAGTGTGTGTGAATGTGAGGCTCAGTGTGTGAGGGACCAGTCTCAGGGTCCAGTGATCCAGACGCAGCTGAAATTTGTGTGAATGTGAGGCTCAGTGTATGAGGGACCTGTCTCAGGGTCCAGTGATCCAGACCCAGCTGAAGTGTGTGTAAATGTGAGGCTCAGTGTGTGAGGGATGAGTCTCAGGGTCTCTTGATCCAGACGCAGCTGAAGTGTGTGTGAAGGTGAGGCTCAGTGTGTGAGGGACCAGTCTCAGGGTCCAGTGATCCAGACCCAGCTGAAGTGTGTGTGAATGTGAGGCTCAGTGTGTGAGGGACCAGTCTCAGGGTCCAGTGATCCAGACGCAGCTGAAGTGTGTGTGAATGTGAGGCTCAGTGTGTGAGGGACCAGTCTCAGGGTCTAGTGATCCAGACCCAGCTGAAGTGTGTGTGAATGTGAGGCTCAGTGTGCGATGGGCCAGTCTCAGGGTCCAGTGCTCCAGACCCAGCTGAAGTGTGTGTGAATGTGAGGCTCAGTGTGTGAGGGACCAGTCTCAGGATCCAGTGATCCTGACCCACCTGAAGTGTGTGTGAATGTAAGGCTCACTATGTGAGGGACCAGTCTCAGGGTCCAGTGATCCAGACCCAGCTGAAGTGTGTGTGAATGTGAGGCTCAGTGTGCGAAGGGCCAGTCTCAGGGTCCAGTGCTCCAGACCCAGCTGAAGTGTGTGTGAATGTGAGGCTCAGTGTGTGAGGGACCAGTCTCAGGATCCAGTGATCCTGACCCAGCTGAAGTGTGTGTGAATGTAAGGCTCAGAATGTGAGTGACCAGTCTCAGGGTCCAGTGATCCAGACCCAGCTGAAGTGTGTGTGAATGTGAGGCTCAGTTTCTGAGGAACCAGTCTCAGGGTCCAGTGATCCAGACCCAGTTGAAGTGTGTGTGAATGTGAGGCTCAGTTTGTGAGGGACCTGCCTCAGGGTCCTGTGATCCAGACCCGGCTGAAGTGTCTGTGAATGTGAGGCTCAGTGTGTGAGGGACCAGTCTCAGGGTCCAGTGATCCAGACCCAGCTGAAGTGTGTGTGAATGAGAGGCTCAATGTGTGAGGGACCAGTCTCAGGGTCCAGTGATCCAGACCCAGCTGAAGTGTGTGTGAGATGAGGCTCAGTGTGTGTGGGACCAGCCTCAGGGTCCAGTGATCCAGACCCAGCTGAAGTGTGTGTGAATGTGAGGCTCAGTGTGTGAGGGACCAGTCTCAGGGTCTAGTGATCCAGACCCAGCTGAAGTGTGTGTGAATGTGAGGCTCAGTGTGTGAGGGACCAGCCTCAGTGTCCAGTGATCCATACCCAGCTGAAGTGTGTGTGAATGTGAGACTCAGTGTGTGAGGGACCAGTCTCAGTGTCCAGTGATCCAGACCCAGCTGAAGTGTGTGTAAATGTGAAGCTCAGTGTGTGAGGGAGCAGTCTCAGGGTCCAGTGATCCAGACCCTGCTGAAGTGTGTGTGAATGTGAGGCTCAGTGTGTAAGGGTCCAGGTTCAGGGTCCAGTGATCCAGACCCAGCTGAAGTGTGTGTGAATGTGAGGCTCAGTGTGTGAGGGACCAGTCTCAGGGTCCAGTGATCCAGACCCAGCTGAAGTGTGTGTGAATGTGAGGCTCAGTGTGTGAGGAACCAGTCTCAGTGTCCAGTGATCCTACCCAGCTGAAGTGCGTGTGAATGTGAGGCTCAGTGTGTGAGGGACCAGTCTCAGGGTGCAATGATCCAGACGCAGCAGAAGTGAGTGTGAATGTTAGGCTCAGTGTGTGAGGGACCAGTCTCAGGGTCCAGTGATCCAGACCCAGCTGAAGTGTGTGTGAATGTGAGGCTCAGTGTGTGAGGGACCAGTCTCAGGGTCTAGTGATCCAGACCTAGCTGAAGTGTGTGTGAATGTGAGGCTCAGTGTGTGAGGGACCAGCCTCAGAATCCAGTGATCCAGACCCAGCTGAAGTGTGTGTGAATGTGAGGCTCAGTGTGTGAGGGACCAGTATCAGGGTCCAGTGATCCAGACCCAGCTGAAGTGTGTGTGAATGTGAGGCTCAGTTAATGAGTGACCAGTCTCAGGGTCCAGTGATCCAGACCCAGCTGAAGTGTGTGTGAATGTGAGGCTCAGTGTGTGAGGGACCAGTCTCAGGGTCCAGTGATCCAGACCCAGCTGAAGTGTGTGTGAATGTGAGTCTCAGTGTATGAGGGATGAGTCTCAGGGTCACGTGATCCAGACGCAGCTGAAGTGTGGGTGAAGGTGAGGCTCAGTGTGTGAGGGACCAGTCTCAGGGTCCAGTGATCCAGACCCAGTTGAAGTGTGTGTGAATGTGAGACTCAGTGTGTGAGGGACCAGTCTCAGGGTCCAGTGATCCAGACCCAGCTGAAGTATGTGTGAATGTGAAGCTCAGTGTGTGAGGGACCAGTCTCAGGGTCAGTGATCCAGACCCAGCTGAAGTGTGTGTGAATGTGAGGCTCAGTGTGTGAGGGACCAGCCTCAGAATCCAGTGATCCAGACCCAGCTGAAGTGCGTGTGAATGTGAGGCTCAATGTGTGAGGGACCAGTCTCAGGGTCCAGTGATCCAGACCCAGCTGAAGTGTGTGTGAATGTGAGGCTCAGTTTCTGAGGAACCAGTCTCAGGGTCCAGTGATACAGACCCAGTTGAAGTGTGTGTGAATGTGAGGCTCAGTTTGTGAGGGACCTGCCTCAGGGTCCAGTGATCCAGACCCAGCTGAAGTGTGTGGAATGTAAGGCTCAGTTTCTGAGGAACCAGTCTCAGGGTCCAGTGATCCAGACACAGCTGAAGTGTGTGTGAATGTGAGGCTCAGTGTGTGAGGGACCAGTCTCATGGTCCAGTGATCCAGACGCAGCTGAAGTGTGTGTGAATGTGAGGCTCAGTGTGTGAGGGGCCAGTCTCAGGGTCCAGTGATCCAGACCCAGCTGAAGTGTGTGTGAATGTGAGGCTCAGTGTATGATTGACCAGTCTCAGGGTCCAGTGCTCCAGACCCAGCTGAAGTGTGTGTGAATGTGAGGCTCAGTGTGTGAGGGACCAGTCTCAGGGTCCAGTGATCCAGACCCAGCTGAAGTGTGTGTGAGATGAGGCTCAGTGTGTGAGGGACCAGACTCAGGGTCCAGTGATCCAGACCCAGCTGAAGTGTGTGTGAATGTGAGGCTCAGTGTGTGAGGGACAAGTCTCAGGTTCCAGTGATCCAGACCCAGCTGAAGTGTGTGTGAATGTGAAGCTCAGTGTGTGAGGGACCAATCTCAGGATCCAGTGATCCAGACCCAGCTGAAGTGTGTGTGAATGTGAGGCTCAGTGTGTGAGGGACCAGCCTCAGGGTCCAGTGATCCAGACCCAGCTGAAATATGTGTGAATGTGAGGCTCAATGAATGAGGGACCAGTCTCAGGGTCCAGTGATCCAGACCCAGCTGAAGTGTGTGTGAATGTGAGGCTCAGTGTGTGATGGACCAGTCTCAGGGTCCAGTGATCCAGACCCAGCTGAAGTGTGTGTGAATGTGAGGCTCAGTGTGTGAGGGACCAGTCTCAGGGTCCAGTGATCCAGACCCAGCTGAAGTGTGTGTGAATGTGAGGCTCAGTGTGTGAGGGACCAGTCTCAGGGTCCAGTGATCCAGACCCGGCTGAAGTGTGTGTGAATGTGAGGCTCAGTGTGTGAGGGACCAGTCTCAGGCTACAGTGATCCAGACCCAGATGAAGTGTGTGTGAATGTGAGGCTCAGTGTGTGAGGGACCAGTCTCAGGGTCCAGTGATCCATTCCCAGCAGCAGTGTGTGTGAATGTGAATCTCTGTGTGTGAGGGACCAGCCTCAGGGTCCAGTGATCCAGACCCAGCTGAAGTGTGTGTGAATGTGAGGCTCAGTGTGTGAGGGACCAGTCCCAGGGTCCAGTGATCCAGACCCAGCTGAAGTGTATGTGAATGTGAGGCTCAGTGTGTGAGGGACCAGTCTCAGGATCCAATGATCCAGACCCAGCTGAAGTTTGTGTGACTGTGAGGCTCAGTGTGTGAGGGACCAGTCTCAGTGTCCAGTGATCCTACCCAGCTGAAGTTTGTGTGAATGTGAGGCTCAGTGTGTGAGGGACCAGTCTCAGGGTCCAGTGATCCAGACCCAGCTGAAGTGTGTGTGAATGTGAGGCTCAGTGTTTGAGGGACCAGTCTCAGGGTCCAGTGATCCAGACCCAGCTGAAGTGTGTGTGAATGTGAGGATCAGTGTGTGAGGAACCAGTCTCAGGGTCCAGTGATCCAGACCCAGCTGAAGTGTGTGTGAATATGAGGCTCAGTGTGTGAGGAACCAGTCTCAAGTTCCAATGATCCAGACCCAGCTGAAGTGTGTGTGAATGTGAGGCTCAGTGTGTGAGGGACCAGCCTCAGGGTCCAGTGATCCAGACCCAGCTGAAGTGTGTGTGAATGTGAGGCTCAGTGTGTGAGGGACCAGTCTCAGTGTCCAGTGATCCAGCCCCAGCTGAAGTGTGTGTGAATGTGAGGCTCAGTGTGTGAGGGACCAGACTCAGGGTCCAGTGATCCAGACCCAGCTGAAGTGGGTGTGAATGTAAGGCTCATTGTCTGAGGGACCAGTCGCAGGGTCCACTGATCCAGACCCAGCTGAAGTGTGTGTGAATGTGAGGCTCAGTGTGTGAGGGACCAGTCTCAGGGTTCAGTGATCCAGACCCAGCTGAAGTGTGTGTGAATGTGAGGCTCAGTGTGTGAGGGACCAATCTCAGGGTCCAGTGATCCAGACCCAGCTGAAGTTTGTGTGAATGTGAGGCTCAGTGTGTGAGGGACCAGTCTCAGGTTCTAGTGATCCAGACCCAGCTGAAGTGTGTGTGAATGTGAGGCTCAGTCTGTGAGGGACCAGCCGCAGGGTCCAGTGATCCAGACCCAGCTGAAGTGTGTGTGAATGTGAGGCTCAGTGTGTGAGGGACCAGTCTCAGGTTCCACTGATCCAGACCCAGCTGAAGTGTGTGTGAATGTGAGGCTCAGTGTGTGAGGGACCAGCTTCAGAATCCAGTGATCCGGACCCAGCTGAAGTGTGTGTGAATATGAGGCTCAGTGTGTGAGGGACCAGTCTCAGGGTCCAGTGATCCAGACCCAGCTGAAGTGTGTGTGAATGTGATGCTCAGTGTGTGAGGGACCAGTCTCAGGGTCCAGTGATCCAGATCCAGCTGAAGTGTGTGTGAATGTGATGTTCAGTGTGTGAGGGACCAGTCTCAGGATCCAGTGATCCAGACCCAGCTGATGTGTGTGTGAATGTGAGGCTCAGTGTGTGAAGGACCAGCCTCAGGATCCAGTGATCCAGACCCAGCTGATGTGTGTGTGAATCTGAGGCTCAGTGTGTGAGGGACCAGTCTCAGGGTCTAGTGATCCAGACCCAGCTGAAGTGTGTGTGAATGAGAGGCTCAGTGTGTGAGGGACCAGTCTCAGGGTCCAGTGATCCAGACCCAGCTGAAGTATGTGTAAATGTGAGGCTCAGTGTGTGAGGGACCAGTCTCAGGGTCTAGTGATGCAGACCCAGCTGAAGTGTGTGTGAATGAGAGGCTCAGTGTGTGAGGGACCAGTCTCAGGGTCCAGTGATCCACACCCAGCTGAAGTGTGTGTGAATGAGATGCTCAGTGTGTGAGGGACCAGTCTCAGGGTCCAGTGATCCAGACCCAGCTGAAGTGTGTGTGAGATGAGGCTCAGTGTGTGAGGGAACAGCCTCAGGGTCCAGTGATCCAGACCCGGCTGAAGTGTGTGTGAATGTGAGGCTCAGTGTGTGAGGGACCAGTCTCAGGGTCCAGTGATCCAGACCCAGCTGGAGTTTGTGTGAATGTGAGGCTCAGTGTGTGAGGGACCAGTCGCAGGGTCCAGTGATCCAGATCCAGCTGAAATGTGTGTGAATGTGAGGTTCAGTGTGTGAGGGACCAGTCTCAGGATCCAGTGATCCAGACCCAGCTGATGTGTGTGTGAATGTGAGGCTCAGTGTGTGAGGGACCAGTCTCAGGATCCAGTGATCCAGACCCAGCTGATGTGTGTGTGAATGTGAGGCTCAGTGTGTGAGGGACCAGTCTCAGGGTCTAGTGATCCAGACCCAGCTGAAGTGTGTGTGAATGAGAGGCTCAGTGTGTGAGGGACCAGTCTCAGGGTCCAGTGATCCAGACCCAGCTGAAGTGTGTGTAAATGTGAGGCTCAGTGTGTGAGGGACCAGTCTCAGGGTCTAGTGATGCAGACCCAGCTGAAGTGTGTGTGAATGAGAGGCTCAGTGTGTGAGGGACCAGTCTCAGGGTCCAGTGATCCACACCCAGCTGAAGTGTGTGTGAATGAGATGCTCAGTGTGTGAGGGAGCAGTCTCAGGGTCCAGTGATCCAGACCCAGCTGAAGTTTGTGTAAATGTGAGGCTCAGTGTGTGAGGGACCAGTCTCATGGTCCAGTGATCCAGACCCAGCTGAAGTGTGTGTGAATGTGAGGCTCAGTGTGTGAGGGACCAGTCTCAGGGTCCAGTGATCCAGACCCAGCTGAAGTGTGTGTGTGAATGTTAGGCTCAGTGTGTGAGGGACCAACCTCAGGGTCCAGTGATCCAGACCCAGCTGAAGTGTGTGTGAATTTGAGGCTCAGTGTGTGAGGGACCAGTCTCAGGGTCCAATGATCCAGACCCAGCTGAAGTGTGTGTGAATGTGAGGCTCAGTGTGTGAGGAACCAGTCTCAGGGTCCAGTGATCCAGACCCAGCTGAAGTGTGTGTGAATGTGAGGCTCAGTGTGTGAGGGACCAGTCTCAGTGTCCAGTGATCCAGACGCAGCTGAAGTGTGTGTGAATGTGAGGCTCAATGTGTGAGGGACCAGTCTCACGGTCCAGTGATCCA
Source organism: Pristiophorus japonicus (assembly GCF_044704955.1). Lineage (NCBI taxonomy): Eukaryota > Metazoa > Chordata > Chondrichthyes > Pristiophoridae > Pristiophorus > Pristiophorus japonicus. The sequence continues at coordinate 3,213,206 of NW_027254645.1, read as the reverse complement.
GACCCAGCTGGAGTTTGTGTGAATGTGAGGCTCAGTGTGTGAGGAACCAGTCTCAGGGTCCAGTGATCCAGACCCAGTTGAAGTGTGTGTGAATGTGAGGCTCAGTTTGTGAGGGACCTGCCTCAGGGTCCAGTGATCCAGACCCAGCTGAAGTGTCTGTGAATGTGAGGCTCAGTGTGTGAGGGACCAGTCTCAGGGTCCAGTGATCCAGACCCAGCTGAAGTGTGTGTGAATGTGAGGATCAATGTGTGAGGGACCATTCTCAGGGTCCAGTGATCCAGACCCAGCTGAAGTGTGTGTGAGATGAGGCTCAGTGTGTGAGGGACCAGCCTCAGGGTCCACTGATCCAGACCCAGCTGAAGTGTGTGTGAATGTGAGGCTCAGTGTGTGAGGGACCAGTCTCAGTGTCCAGTGATCCAGACCCAGCTGAAGTGTGTGTGAATGTGAGGCTCAATGTGTGAGGGACCAGTCTCACGGTCCAGTGATCCAGACCCAGCTGAAGTGTGTGTGAATGTGAGGCTCAGTGTGTGAGGAACCAGTCTCAGGGTCCAGTGATCCAGACCCAGCTGAAGTGTGTGTGAATGTGAGGCTCAGTGTGTGAGGGACCAGTCTCAGTGTCCAGTGATCCAGACCCAGCTGAAGTGTGTGTGAATGTGAGGCTCAATGTGTGAGGGACCAGTCTCACGGTCCAGTGATCCAGACCCAGCTGGAGTGTGTGTGAATGTGAGGCTCAGTGTGTGAGGAACCAGTCTCAGGGTCCAGTGATCCAGACCCAGTTGAAGTGTGTGTGAATGTGAGGCTCAGTTTGTGAGGGACCTGCCTCAGGGTCCAGTGATCCAGACCCAGCTGAAGTGTCTGTGAATGTGAGGCTCAGTGTGTGAGGGACCAGTCTCAGGGTCCAGTGATCCAGACCCAGCTGAAGTGTGTGTGAATGTGAGGCTCAGTGTGTGAGGGACCAGTCTCAGTGTCCAGTGATCCAGACCCAGCTGAAGTGTGTGTGAATGTGTGGCAAAATGTGTGAGGGACCAGTCCCAGGGTCCAGTGATCCAGACCCAGCTGAAGTGTGTGTGAATGTGAGGCTGAGTGTGTGAGGGACCAGTCTCAGGATCCAGTGATCCAGTCCCAGCTGAAGTGTGTGTGACTGTGTGGCTCAGTGTGTGAGATACCAGTCTCAGTGTCCAGTGATCCTACCCAGCTGAAGTGTGTGTGAATGTGAGGCTCAGAGTGTGAGGGACCAGTCTCAGGGTCCATTGATCCAGACCCAGCTGAAGTGTGTGTGAATGTGAGGCTCAGTGTCTGAGGGACCAGTCTCAGGGTCCAGTGATCCAGACCCAGCTGAAGTGTGTGTGAATGTGAGGCTCAGTGTGTGTGGGACCAGTCTCAGGGTCCAGTGATCCAGACCCAGCTGAAGTGTGTGTGAATGTGAGGCTCAGTGTGTGAGGAACCAGCCTCAGGGTCCAGTGATCCAGACCCAGCTGAAGTGTGTGTGAATGTGAGGCTCAGTGTGTGAGGGACCAGTCTCAGGGTCCAGTGATCCAGACCCAGCTGAAGTGTGTGTGAATGTGAGGCTCAGTGTGTGAGGGACCAGTCTCAGGGTCCAGTGATCCAGACCCAGCTGAAGTGTGTGTGAATGTGAGGCTCAGTGTGTGAGGGACCAGTCTCAGGGTCCAGTGCTCCAGACCCAGCTGAAGTGTGTGTGAATGTGAGGCTCAGTATGTGAGGGACCAGTCTCAGGGTCTCGTGATCCAGACGCAGCTGAAGTGTGTGTGAATGTGATGCTCAGTGTGTGATGGACCAGCCTCAGTGTCCAGTGATCCAGACCCAGCTGAAGTGTGTGTGAATGTGAGGCTCAGTGTGTGATGGACCACCCTCAGGGTCCAGTGATCCAGACCCAGCTAAAGTGTGTGTGAATGTGAGGCTCAGTGTGTGAGGGACCAGTCTCAGGGTCCAGTGATCCAGACCCAGCTGAAGTGTGTGTGAATGTGAGGCTCAGTGTATGAGGGACCAGTCTCAGGGTCCAGTGATCCAGACCCAGCTGAAGTGTGTGTGAATGTGAGGCTCAGTATATGAGGGACCAGTCACAGGGTCCAGTGATCCAGACCCAGCTGAAGTGTGTGTGAATGTGAGGCTCAGTGTGTGAGCGACCAGTCTCAGGGTCTAGTGATCCAGACCCAGCTGAAGTGTGTGTGAATGTGAGGCTCAGTGTGTGACGGAACAGTCTCAGGGTCCAGTGATCCAGACCGAGCTAAAGTGTGTGTGAATGTGTGGCTCAGTGTGTGAGGGACCAGTCTCAGGGTCCAGTGATCCAGACCCAGCTGAAGTGTGTGTGAATGTGATGCTCAGTGTGTGAGGGACCAACCTCAGGGTCCAGTGATCCAGACCCAGCTGAAGTGTCTGTGAATTTGAGGCTCAGTGTGTGAGGGACCAATCTCAGGGTCCAATGATCCAGACCCAGCTGAAGTGTGTGTGAATGTGAGGCTCGGTGTGTGAGGGACCAGCCTTAGAATCCAGTGATTCAGACCCAGCTGAAGTGTGTGTGAATGTGAGGCTCAGTGTGTGAGGAACCAGTCTCAGGGTCCAGTGATCCAGACCCAGTTGAAGTGTGTGTGAATGTGAGGCTCAGTTTGTGAGGGACCTGCCTCAGGGTCCAGTGATCCAGACCCAGCTGAAGTGTCTGTGAATGTGAGGCTCAGTGTGTGAGGGACCAGTCTCAGGGTCCAGTGATCCAGACCCAGCTGAAGTGCGTGTGAATGTGAGGCTCAATGTGTGAGGGACCATTCTCAGGGTCCAGTGATCCAGACCCAGCTGAAGTGTGTGTGAGATGAGGCTCAGTGTGTGAGGGACCAGCCTCAGGGTCCAGTGAACCAGACCCAGCTGAAGTGTGTGTGAATGTGAGGCTCAGTGTGTGAGGGACCAGTCTCAGTGTCCAGTGATCCAGACCCAGCTGAAGTGTGTGTGAATATGAGGCTCAATGTGTGAGGGACCAGTCTCACGGTCCAGTGATCCAGACCCAGCTGAAGTGTGTGTGAATGTGAGGCTCAGTGTGTCAGGAACCAGTCTCAGGGTCCAGTGATCCAGACCCAGCTGAAGTGTGTGTGAATGTGAGGCTCAGTGTGTGAGGGACCAGTCTCAGTGTCCAGTGATCCAGACACAGCTGAAGTGTGTGTGAACGTGAGGCTCAATGTGTGAGTGACCAGTCTCACGGTCCAGTGATCCAGACCCAGCTGGAGTGTGTGTGAATGTGAGGCTCAGTGTGTGAGGAACCAGTCTCAGGGTCCAGTGATCCAGACCCAGTTGAAGTGTGTGTGAATGTGAGGCTCAGTTTGTGAGGGACCTGCCTCAGGGTCCAGTGATCCAGACCCAGCTGAAGTGTCTGTGAATGTGAGGCTCAGTGTGTGAGGGACCAGTCTCAGGGTCCAGTGATCCAGACCCAGCTGAAGTGTGTGTGAATGTGAGGCTCAATATGTGAGGGACCATTCTCAGGGTCCAGTGATCCAGACCCAGCAGAAGTGTGTGTGAGATGAGGCTCAGTGTTGAGGGAACAGCCTCAGGTTCCAGTGATCCAGACCCGGCTGAAGTGTGTGTAAATGTGAGGCTCAGTGTGTGAGGGACCAGTCTCAGGGTCTAGTGATGCAGACCCAGCTGAAGTGTGTGTGAATGAGAGGCTCAGTGTGTGAGGGACCAGTCTCAGGGTCCAGTGATCCACACCCAGCTGAAGTGTGTGTGAATGAGATGCTCAGTGTGTGAGGGACCAGTCTCAGGGTCCAGTGATCCAGACCCAGCTGAAGTTTGTGTAAATGTGAGGCTCAGTGTGTGAGGGACCAGTCTCATGGTCCAGTGATCCAGACCCAGCTGAAGTGTGTGTGAATGTGAGGCTCAGTGTGTGAGGGACCAGTCTCAGGGTCCAGAGATCCAGACCCAGCTGAAGTGTGTGTGTGAATGTTAGGCTCAGTGTGTGAGGGACCAACCTCAGGGTCCAGTGATCCAGACCCAGCTGAAGTGTGTGTGAATTTGAGGCTCAGTGTGTGAGGGACCAGTCTCAGGGTCCAATGATCCAGACCCAGCTGAAGTGTGTGTGAATGTGAGGCTCAGTGTGTGAGGAACCAGTCTCAGGGTCCAGTGATCCAGACCCAGCTGAAGTGTGTGTGAATGTGAGGCTCAGTGTGTGAGGGACCAGTCTCAGTGTCCAGTGATCCAGACCCAGCTGAAGTGTGTGTGAATGTGAGGCTCAATGTGTGAGGGACCAGTCTCACGGTCCAGTGATCCAGACCCAGCTGGAGTTTGTGTGAATGTGAGGCTCAGTGTGTGAGGAACCAGTCTCAGGGTCCAGTGATCCAGACCCAGTTGAAGTGTGTGTGAATGTGAGGCTCAGTTTGTGAGGGACCTGCCTCAGGGTCCAGTGATCCAGACCCAGCTGAAGTGTCTGTGAATGTGAGGCTCAGTGTGTGAGGGACCAGTCTCAGGGTCCAGTGATCCAGACCCAGCTGAAGTGTGTGTGAATGTGAGGCTCAATGTGTGAGGGGCCATTCTCAGGGTCCAGTGATCCAGACCCAGCTGAAGTGTGTGTGAGATGAGGCTCAGTGTGTGAGGGACCAGCCTCAGGGTCCACTGATCCAGACCCAGCTGAAGTGTGTGTGAATGTGAGGCTCAGTGTGTGAGGGACCAGTCTCAGTGTCCAGTGATCCAGACCCAGCTGAAGTGTGTGTGAATGTGAGGCTCAATGTGTGAGGGACCAGTCTCACGGTCCAGTGATCCAGACCCAGCTGAAGTGTGTGTGAATGTGAGGCTCAGTGTGTGAGGAACCAGTCTCAGGGTCCAGTGATCCAGACCCAGCTGAAGTGTGTGTGAATGTGAGGCTCAGTGTGTGAGGGACCAGTCTCAGTGTCCAGTGATCCAGACCCAGCTGAAGTGTGTGTGAATGTGAGGCTCAATGTGTGAGGGACCATTCTCACGGTCCAGTGATCCAGACCCAGCTGGAGTGTGTGTGAATGTGAGGCTCAGTGTGTGAGGAACCAGTCTCAGGGTCCAGTGATCCAGACCCAGTTGAAGTGTGTGTGAATGTGAGGCTCAGTTTGTGAGGGACCTGCCTCAGGGTCCAGTGATCCAGACCCAGCTGAAGTGTCTGTGAATGTGAGGCTCAGTGTGTGAGGGACCAGTCTCAGGGTCCAGTGATCCAGACCCAGCTGAAGTGTGTGTGAATGTGAGGCTCAATGTGTGAGGGACCATTCTCAGGGTCCAGTGATCCAGACACAGCTGAAGTGTGTGTGAGATGAGGCTCAGTGTTGAGGGAACAGCCTCAGGTTCCAGTGATCCAGACCCGGCTGAAGTGTGTGTGAATGTGAAGCTCAGTGTGTGAGGGACCAGTCTCAGGGTCCAGTGATCCAGACCCAGCTGAAGTGTGTGTGAATGTGAGGCTCAGTGTGTGAGGGACCAGTCTGAGGGTCCAGTGATCCAGACCCAGCTGAAGTGTGTGTGAATGTGAAGCTCAGTGTGTGAGGGACCAGCCTCAGGGTCCAGTGATCCAGACCCAGCTGAAGTGTGTGTGAATGTGATGCTCAGTGTGTGAGGGACCAGTCTCAGGGTCCAGTGATCCAGACCCAGCTGAAGTGTGTGTGAATGTGATGCTCAGAGTGTGAGGGACCAGTCTCAGGGTCAAGTGATCCAGACCCAGCTGAAGAGTGTGTGTGAATGTGAGGCTCAGTGTGTGAGGGACCAGTCTCAGTGTCCAGTGATCCAGACCCAGCTGAAGTGTGTGTGAATGTGTGGCAAAATGTGTGAGGGACCAGTCCCAGGGTCCAGTGATCCAGACCCAGCTGAAGTGTGTGTGAATGTGAGGCTGAGTGTGTGAAGGACCAGTCTCAGGATCGAGTGATCCAGTCCCAGCTGAAGTGTGTGTGACTGTGTGGCTCACTGTGTGAGATACCAGTCTCAGTGTCCTGTGATCCTACCCAGCTGAAGTGTGTGTGAATGTGAGGCTCAGAGTGTGAGGGACCAGTCTCAGGGTCCATTGATCCAGACCCAGCTGAAGTGTGTGTGAATGTGAGGCTCAGTGTCTGAGGGACCAGTCTCAGGGTCCAGTGATCCAGACCCAGCTGAAGTGTGTGTGAATGTGAGGCTCAGTGTGTGTGGGACCAGTCTCAGGGTCCAGTGATCCAAACCCAGCTGAAGTGTGTGTGAATGTGAGGCTCAGTGTGTGAGGAACCAGCCTCAGGGTCCAGTGATCCAGACCCAGCTGAAGTGTGTGTGAATGTGAGGCTCAGTGTGTGAGGGACCAGTCTCAGGGTCCAGTGATCCAGACCCAGCTGAAGTGTGTGTGAATGTGAGGCTCAGTGTGTGAGGGACCAGTCTCAGGGTCCAGTGATCCAGACCCAGCTGAAGTGTGTGTGAATGTGAGGCTCAGTGTGTGAGGGACCAGTCTCAGGGTCCAGTGCTCCAGACCCAGCTGAGGTGTGTGTGAATGTGAGGCTCAGTATGTGAGGGACCAGTCTCAGCGTCTCGTGATCCAGACGCAGCTGAAGTGTGTG